>NC_090658.1:97863910-98166940 GCF_013368605.1 Nyctibius grandis | reverse complement strand
TTGTCCTTTAGTGAAAAAAAAAAGACAAAGTAAGAATGGAAAACAATCTCTTTTGAGTCTTTTTTCTTATGTTTCACGTGCACTCCCATCGCCAGTTTCACATACTCAGGCAGAACTGAGCCTCATGTCAACTTCTCCTACCCTTTGAAAGTTGCAAAATGCAAAGTCCAAATAAATCAACCAAAGTTTAGATGAGAGTCGTATCTGCAAAGCTACAACGCAACTTCTTTACCTTGCTCCCTCCAGCCCTCCCGATCTTGTGTTTATGCACTAAGTTAAGCTTTTTAAAGCTGACATTTGGGATTTATCCCTAGAGGGTTAGCTTTGAATCAACATATCACTTCTTAGTACTTAAGAGCTTTTTAACATCCTACATTCATAATTCTAAGACACAAATGACACTATCAATATTAATGCATTGAAGACATTTTTGTCTGTACCTGAGGGTATGTTACTACCCACAGAGATAAGTAGAATTTCACAAATATATACATAAATCTTAACTTTTGTTATCATGACATGTCTTCAGTGCTGTAATTGTAATAACACTTCAGAGCGTAACATTGTCACTTAAAGGAGCCAGAAGCTACCTCTCAGGAAAAATTGACTCCACTGAGTCAAGCATCTCTATTCACACTGAGAAAATACTGAAGATACATATATATATACACACACACACATATCTATATATAAGTATATATAAAATTGTGATTACTCATTCAAGTGAAAAGGTTTTCCTCTTGTAAAAAACTTCTAATTGATTTTCTGTGAATATTTACATAAAAAAGCATTTGTTCATTTAAAAAGAAAGAGTTAAATATTTGAGCGAGGGTGTGCTTAGGCTTCTATTGGCATAAAGACTTCGTAAACCCTACTTCTGCATTTAAAAGGTGCCATTTTCTCTTGTGCCTGCAGAAGAATATTGTCTTTGTGTCCAGTCACCCCATAAAAGAGGTGAATCGCCACCCGTTGTCTGTCAGAACTCCTTGAGCTGAAACAGATCTACTGAAATCACTGGAAAATTTTGAATAAAGGTAAAACAATGACATTTAAATACATTGATGGATAATTCATATGAAGGAAATAAATAGGCTTCATTTAATCATTTTCTATTGCAAGTAGTGGTTTTTGTTCTGTTCTCATTCTTGGATGTAAACCTGGAGTATCTTCCCCAATCCTGCTGAAATAGTTCTAGGTTTATAATAAATTATAATAAATAATACTTGCTAACAGAATTAGGTCAGTCATGTTCACTACGGAAGAAAAATGTTTTAGAGGGTTAGACACAATCAATGGTGATGAATGGTTCTTAGTTATTCCTGTACAAATGTGTCTCACCTCTTTCCGTCTGAGAAGGGTGGTCTGAAAGAAGATTTTACAGTTTCAGGATAGCTGCTATAAACAATACTTGATGTAAGTGCACGATATTTATGTCTCATAGCCACAAGTTTATGGACTCAGTGTGCCTCAAATTAAACAGGGATATTGTATTATTATCCACATAGATAAAGAATTGAGTAAGTTGCCCTAATTATTTCTCACCCTTTATGTTGAGGAAGACTCTGGTGTCCCTTGCAGCAGAGCGCTATTTATGCTTCCTTTATCTCTCCACAATTTTTGTGTAACATTTGCTGTGGAGGCCTCAAGATTTTTCTTCAATGTAACCATTAAATAATAAGTATAATTGTTATTAGTTATCTAATTCCCTTTTAGACATCACAAAGAAATTAATAAACAAGGGTACTTGCAGAGATATTTTACATTTTGACTATCAAATAGATAGAAATAATTGATGTACTGATTATTTATTTATATATTTCAAACGGGAAGCAACAAAACTAAAGAGAGCACATCTAAAAGCTTTATTAAAGGCCCTAGGCAAAGGATTTCTTCCTGTAATGTATTTTAATACACTAAATGATTTATGGATAATATAGCTGCATGAGAAGTTTGCAGTGGAATTGGGCTCACTTGAAGTTGGTCTTGGTGTCATCACAGAACGAAGCACCCTTCACCCAAGCATAACAAGCCATAGCTGTCTCACCACTAAATCAGCTGTTCTGGGCTGCTGAGCCTGTGACGTTCCTACAAGTACAAATCCAGAAACGATTTTTGCATCGTCTGGTCCCCCAGCACATTGGGTCACTAAGCCTGTCTGAGACTGCCTTGGCCGCACTTTGTGGCTTTTGCCAGCTCCAGTGGTCAGAAACAACCTCCTGATTTCCAATCTCATTTTTTTCCTGTCTGGTTTGTGCCGTTTTTCTGTTGTGCCAGTGTTGTATTTTATCTGCAGTAGCTTTACCCTTCTTAGAGTTTACCCCTCTGATGTAGAGGACCCTCGTGAGGGTCTTCCTCAGCGAAGCAAACCAAGCTGTCCTAGTCCTCGCTACTAAATACAACAAATAACTCTACTCATCCTAAAAGGTCATTCCTGTGTCTAGTCCAGTTAAAATTCAACTTTCTTGTACGTAAGTGACTAGAACTGTTTAAGACACCAATGACAGTCTGTGTTTTGTTGGAGTCACCACAACATTTCACTTGCCTTTGTCGTCGCTGCAAGGCGTGGAAACATCTGTGAATACTCACATGTGCTTGTGTATATCACAGAATCACAGAATCAAACAGGTTGGAAGAGACCTCTGGGATCATCAAGTCCAACCATTGCCCTGACACCACCATGTCAACTAGACCATGGCACTAAGTGCCATGTCCAGTCTTTTTTTAAACACATCCAGAGATGGTGACTCCACCACCTCCCTGGGCAGCCCGTTCCAATGTCTAATGATTCTTTCTGAGAAGAAATTCTTCCTAATGTCCAACCTGAACCTCCCCTGGTGAAGCTTGAGGATATGTCCTCTTGTCCTATTGCTAGTTGCCCGGGAGAAGAGGCCAACTCCCACTTCACTACAACCTCCCTTCAGGTAGTTGTAGACTGCAATAAGGTCACCTCAGAGCTTCCTCTTCTCCAGGCTAAACAGCCCCTGCTCCCTCAGCCGTTCCTCATAGGTCAGACCCTCCAGACCCTTCACCAGCTTGGTCGCCCTCCTCTGGACTCGCTCCAACACCTCAACATCTTTCTTGAAGTACGGGGCCCAGAACTGAACACAGTACTCAAAATGCGGCCTCACCAGTGCCGAGTACAGAGGGACAATCACTTCCCTAGACCGGCTGGTTACACTATTCTTAATAGAGGCCAGGATGCCATTGGCCTTCATGGCCACCTGGGCACACTGCTGCCTCATGTTTAGCCGGCTGTCGATCAGCACCCCCAGGTCTCTTTCCACCGGGCGGCTTTCTAACCACTCTTCCCCCAGCCTGTAGAGCTGCATGGGGTTGTTGTGGCCGAAGTGTAAGACCCGGCACTTGTTCTTGTTGAACCTCATGCCGTTGGTCTCGGCCCATCTATCTAACCTGTCCAGATCCCGCTGTAGGGCCTTCCTACCCTCCAGCAGATCGACACTCCCACCCAGCTTGGTGTCATCTGCAAATTTACTGAGGGTGCACTCAATCCCTACGTCTAGATCATCTATAAAGATATTGAACAGCACCGGCCCCAGAACTGAGCCCTGGGGAACACCGCTAGTGACCGGCCGCCAGTTGGACTTTGCCCCATTCACCACCACTCTCCGGGCTCGGCCATCCAGCCAGTTTTTAACCCATTTAAGAGTCCACCCATCCAAGCCCTGGGCAGCCAGTTTGTCCAGGAGGATGCTGTGGGAGACAGTGTCGAATGCCTTACTGAAGTCTAGATAGACTACATCCACAGCCTTGCCCTCATCTGCTAAGCGGGTCACTTTGTCATAGAAGGAGACCAGGTTGGTCAAGCAGGACCTGCCTTTCATGAATCCATGTTGGCTGGCCCCGATGCCCCGATTGTCCTGCATGTGCCATGTAATGGCACTCAGGATGATCTGTTCCATCACCTTGCCTGGCACCGAGGTCAGGCTGACAGGCCTATAGTTCCCTGGATCATCCTTCCGGCCCTTCCTGTAGATGGGCGTTACATTTGCTAATTTCCAGTCAGCTGGAACTTCTCCAGTTAACCAGGACTGCCGGTAGATAATAGAGAGTGGTTTGACAAGTTCATTTGCCAGTTCCTTCATTACTCTGGGGTGAATCCCATCTGGGCCCATAGCCTTGTGGGTGTCGAACTGGCACAGCAGGTCAGTAACCGTCTCCTCCTGGATCATGGGAGGTTCACACAGCCCCCCGTCCCTAACTTCAGGCTCTGGGGGCCGTCTCCTGAGGACAACAGGTCTTGACATTAGAGACCAAAGCAAAGAAGGCATTGAGCACCTCTGCCTTTTCCTCATCCCCTGACACTACACTACCCTCCTCATTCAGCAAGTGGTGGAGGCTCTCCTTGACCCTCCTTTTGCTGTTAATGTATTTGTAGAAGCTTTTTTTGATATCTTTGACTGTAGCAGCCAAATCAAGCTCTAATTGAGCTTTGTCCCTTCTAATCTTCTCCCTACACGACCTGGCAACATCCCTATAGACCTCCCAAGTTACCCGACCATTCTTCCAGAGCAAATAATCTCTCTTTTTTTCCTTAAGTTCTAGCCTAAGTTCTCTGTTTAACCAGGCCAGTCTTTTTCCCCGACGGCTTGTCTTCCTACACACCGGGACAGCCTGCTCCTGAATATTTAGCAATTCCTTTTTAAAGCACATCCAGCCTTCCTGGGCTCCTTTGCCCTTCAGGACCGACTCCCAAGGGACTCTGTCCACCAACCTCTTAAACAGGCTAAAGTCTGCCCGGCAGAAATCTAAGGCAGAAGTTCTGCTCTTGCCCCTCCTTACTTCCCCCACTATTGAAAACTCTAACATTTCATGGTCACTATTCCCAAGACGGCCACCGACCCTCACATCTCCCACTAGTCCTTCTCTGTTCACAAACAACAAGTCAAGCAGGGCCCCTCCTCTAGTGGGCTCATTTACCACTTGCATGAGGAAGTTGTCCTCCACACACTCGAGGAACCTCCTAGATTGCTTCCTCTCTGCCATGTTGTATTTCCAGCAGACATCCGGCAAGTTGAAGTCGCCCATGAGTACAAGGGCCGGTGACCAGGCAGCTTCTGACAGCCGCTTGTAAAACACCTCGTCCATCTGCTCATCCTGGTTGGGTGGTCTATAACAGACTCCCACCGTAATGTCCGCCCTGCCGACCTTCCCCCTGATCTTTACCCATAAACATTCAACCTTGTCATCCTCATCATCTTCCTCAATTTCGACACAGTCCAAGCACTCCCTAACATACAGCGCTACCCCACCGCCTCTCCTGCTTCACTTGTCCCTCTTAAAGAGCTTATAGCCATCCATAGCAGCACTCCAGTCATGAGAGTCATCCCACCACGTTTCTGTGATGGCAACCACATCATAACCTTCCTGCTATACAGTGGCTTCTAGCTCTTCCTGTTTGTTGCCCATACTGCATGCATTGGTGTAAATGCACTTCAGCTGGGCTAGCGGTCTTGCCCCCACAGAATCACAGAATCACGGAATCAAACAGGTTGGAAGAGACCTCTGGGATCATAGAGTCCAACCGTTGCCCTGACACCACCCTGTCAACTAGACCAAGTCACTAAGTGCCATGTCCAGTCTTTTCTTAAACACATCCAGAGATGGTGACTCCACCACCTCCCTGGGCAGCCCATTCCAATGTCTAATAACCCTTTCTGAAAAGAAATTCTTCCTAATGTCCAACCTGAACCTCCCCTGGCGAAGCTTGAGGCTGTGTCCTCTTGTCCTATCGCTAGTTGCCCGGGAGAAGAGGCCGACTCCCACTTCACTAGGCCTGTCGCCCCTAGGTTCATTTGCGGTTGCCCTGGTCTTATCCCCCTCCCCCACTGAACCTAGTTTAAAGACCTCTTGATCAGCCCTGCCAACTTCTGGGCCATAACCCTTTTCCCCTTCTGACTCAGCTGTTCCCCATCCGGCATAATCAGGCCCGGTGCCATGAAAGCCGCCCCGTGGTCAAAGAACCCAAAATCTCACCTACGGCACCAGTCTCTTAGCCACGTATTAATCTGTTGTATTTTCATAGTCCTTTCCCTATTTTCACCTAACACTGAAGGAATTGAAGAGAATATAACCGGCGCACCTACCCCCTTTACCAAACGCCCCAGGGCCCTGAAGTCCCTTTTGATAGCCCTAGGACTTCTCTCTTCAATCTCATCCCTACCCACCTGGAATACTAATAGTGGGTAGTAGTCAGAGGGCCTCACCAGTTTAGGAAGCCTCCTGGTAACATCCCTTACCCGAGCCCCAGGAAGGCAGCAGACTTCCCTGTGAGTTGGGTCTGGCCTGCATATGGGGCCCTCCGTTCCCCTTAGCAGGGAGTCACCTATAACAATTACTTTACTTTTCTCCTTTTTGGAGCTGGTTGCAACCCTTCTAGTTGGTTGTTTCTGTTTATGTAGCCCCTTAGAAGGTCCTTCACCTAGATTTGTGTCTTCCTGATGCTCAGGAAGACGCTCAGGCTCCAGCACCTCATACCTATTCTTCAGGGGGACGCAGGGAGGGGATGAAGGTCGGGATGGGATTCGCCTACCACCCTGAGCAGGGACCTGCCTCCATTCCCCCCCATCCCCTAGGTCTCCTCCTGCTCCTTGTGGAGGAGGAAGAGGATCCTCCACTACCCGGGGAGCATTAAGCCTGTCTGTTTTCCCCAGGGCTGGCAGGGAACAGCACTGCCCGCTAACCTCTTCCTGGGATGCTCTTGTACTCCTTAACCTTTCCACCTTCTCCTTGAGTTGGGCCACCAAGGAGATCAGGTCGTCAACCTGTTCACACCTCACACAGGTGAGGTCTCCGTTACCCTCGAGTGCCAGGGCCAGGCTCTGGCACTCCCTGCAGCCTGCCACCTGCATCTCCGCATGCTTCCGTGGCAGGTCCGTTTGGGTTGCCATGTCCTTTCTGGCACCCGCAGAGGACTTAGGGCCCTGCTGAGTGGACACCATTCCTGGACTGTCCTCTTGCCCCGATGGGAGGGAGACCGCACCTTCCTGCCCGCCTGCCCTGCTCGCCCTGCCTGTGCAAACTGCCGCGCAAACTGCCGCGCTCCAGGTCGCTCGTGCTCCCCAGGGGCCCGTCAAATCTCCTGCGGTGCCTCCGCCTACGCCCCCTCCTCTCCTGATTCGCTGCTGGGAACTTCCGGGTCCAGACGGGACTCAGGGCTGCTGCTCGGGGGGGCCCTGGGTACGGAACCCGCCCGGTACAGACTGATCTCACCCTCGCCCCGGACTCACCTCAGTCGCTGCCGCTGCTGTCGCTGCTGCCGCCGCTGCCGCCGGACTGGAGCAGCGTGTCTTTGTACAAGTGTATATATTTACAAGTGTATATATGTACAAGTGTATATATTTACATAAGCACACGTGCACACACACATATATGTGCACAGATTATTTTATGTGTTTGTTGCCAGCTGAGGAACTCCCAGATTACAGCGCACATTTTTATTATTGTTGCTGAAGTGCATGGCCTTGTGTGTTGTGGTACTCCTTTGAGATTCCTCCTGTCCTCAGGACCATCTCCCCCTGTGTGACGGCCAGTCTCCCCCATACTGAGGATGGTGTACTTGGCAAATTTTGCTACCACTCATCCACTTTTTGCACTATCAATATTGCTAAAACTAAACCAGACCCACAGAATCACAGAATCACAGAATGTTAGGGATTGGAAGGGACCTCGAAAGATCATCTAGTCCAATCCCCCTGCCGGGGCAGGATTGCCTAGACCATATCACACAGGAACGCGTCCAGGCGGGTTTTGAATGTCTCCAGAGAAGGAGACTCCACAACCTCTCTGGGCAGCCTGTTCCAGTGTTCAGTCACCCTCACCGTAAAGAAGTTTTTCCTCAAATTTAAGTGGAACCTCCTGTGTTCCAGCTTGCACCCATTGCCCCTTGTCCTGTCAAGGGATGTCACTGAGAAGAGCCTGGCTCCATCCTCTTGACACTTGCCCTTTACATATTTATAAACATTAATGAGGTCACCCCTCAGTCTCCTCTTCTCCAAGCTAAAGAGACCCAGCTCCCTCAGCCTCTCCTCAGAAGGGAGATGTTCCACTCCCTTAATCATCTTCGTGGCTCTGCGCTGGACTCTCTCTAGCAGTTCCCTGTCCTTCTTGAACTGAGGGGCCCAGAACTGGACACAATACTCCAGATGCGGCCTCACCAGGGCAGAGTAGAGGGGGAGGAGAACCTCTCTCGACCTGCTGACCACACCCCTTCTAATACACCCCAGGATGCCATTGGCCTTCTTGGCCACAAGGGCACACTGCTGGCTCATGGTCATCCTGTTGTCCACTAGGACCCCCAGGTCCCTTTCCCCTACGCTGCTCTCCAACAGGTCTGTCCCCAACTTGTACTGGTACATGGGGTTGTTCTTGCCCAGATGCAGGACTCTACACTTGCCCTTGTTATATTTCATTAAATTTCTCCCTGCACAACTCTCCAGCCTGTCCAGGTCTCTCTGAATGGCTGCGCAGCCTTCCGTTGTGTCAGCCACTCCTCCCAGCTTTGTGTCATCAGCGAACTTGCTGACGGCGCACTCTAATCCCTCATCCAAGTCATTAATGAATATATTGAATAGAACTGGTCCCAGAACCGACCCTTGCGGGACTCCGCTAGACACAGACCTCCAACTGGACTCTGTCCCACTGACCACCACTCTCTGACTTCTTTCCTTCAGCCAGTTCACAATCCACCTCACTACCTGATCATCCAGACCACACTTCCTCAGTTTAGCTGCGAGGATGCTGTGGGAGACCGTGTCAAACGCCTTACTGAAATCGAGATAGACCACATCCACAGCTTTACCATCATCTATCCACCGGGTAACATCCTCATAAAAGGCTATCAAGTTGGTTAACCATGACTTCCCGTTGGTGAAGCCATGCTGAGTGCCCCTAATGATCCCCCTATCCTTGATGTGCCTAGAGACACCATCAAGAACAAGTTGCTCCATCACCTTTCCGGGGATGGAGGTGAGGCTGACCGGTCTATAGTTACCCGGGTCTTCCTTCTTGCCCTTTTTGAAGACTGGAGTGACATTCGCTTTCCTCCAGTCCTCAGGCACCTCTCCCGTTGCCCACGACTTAGCAAAGATGATGGAGAGTGGCCTAGCAATGACTTCCGCCAGCTCCCTCAGCACCCGCGGGTGCATCCCATCAGGGCCCATGGATTTATGGACATCCAGATTGCTTAATTGGTCCCTGACCCAGCCCTCATCTACCAAGACAGATTCCTCCTCTATCCTGACTTCTTCTAAGGCCTCAGGGGTCCGGGGCTCCTCAGGACAGCCTCCAACAGTATAGACAGAGGCAAAGAAGGCATTCAGTAACTCCGCCTTCTTTTTATCCTCTGTCTCCAGGGCTCCCACCTCATTCATCAGTGGGCCTACATTGCCTCTGGTGTTGGCTTTACCTGCAATGTATTTGAAGAAGCCCTTTCTGTTGTCCTTGACCTCTCTTGCAAGGTTTAATTCCAAGGAGGCCTTAGCTTTCCTAAGTCCTTGAAAAACTTTACTCATCATCTTCTTCCACCCTTGTACTATCCCTTCCACCCTTGTACACCTACCTTCGTGTCTAACGGTGAGGGCAGCAGCCAGAAGCAGGGGTGGGATGTGGGGTCTTGGTGTCTGCTGGGTGGGGAGGATCACTGCATCCATGGCAAGCCGTGTGGGGCCTCTTTGAGAAAACCTCCCCAACTATGTCCCAAAAAGGGAAAGAAAAATGGACCGAGGAACTTAAAAAGCACACACAGCTGCTTAAAAAGTCTTATACCTTACTTCCAGCACATCTTTGTAGTGTCAGTTGCAGCGATAAGTCTGCCTAAACTCTTTCATTCCCCTGTTGCAGGGTAATGAAGGTTTACTCCCCCAGTTAGCTCGTTTTTAATCCCTTTTTTGAGCCGGGCATGCCTTTTTCATTTTTTTTTTGTAATGCTTAATAATCATGTAAGTTTAGTCCCCTAGGTGGTATGTTAATTCTTTTCTTTCGTCTACTTAATTAGAAGATTTTGTTCTGCATAAAATACATGAGGCAGCTGGGGCAGGGTCTTATGAACTGGTGAGCATCCAATAACTATATTAAGCCGTTTCTTAAGGCTTTGAAATTGTCTTCAGATGGTAGCTGTTGACAAACCCTGAAGTGAAGCACTACTTGAATATTCACATTAAAACCGCCATTGCAGTTAAGTTAGCAATGCATGATTAATTGGCTTAAAAGCAATGGATTCATATGGAGTAAAATGCCTCTATGAAAATCAATAACATGACTACAATTAGCAAGAGCATTACTTTGAAGATATTAAGGGCCACAAATCAAATTTATCAGCTGAAGGGTAACAGTGGCTGGATACACAAACAAACAGCAGTCGTGTCGGTAACACAGCATGAGGGGCTTATGGGTCTTTCCACATATTCTTTCTCTTCTCTTAATAGCCACAGCAATATGATAGCATGATAGTTACTCATGGCAAATAACAGTCTAAGGTGCTGCTTTGCTTCCACCCCCCAGGTTTGGCCAGGACCTCTTGGTCCTGGGCATGTGCAGGTGTGCAGGACGCGATGCCATCACCCAAGACTGGTTCCCCTCTCTTTGCCACCTGTGTTCACCCCCATTTCAGCTGGTGCTGGCAGCCTGTGCCAGCCCCATAACTGACAGATGGGCAACCCCAGAGTTTCACAGGGGTCTTGCTCCTCTGCCTTGAAAACACAAAGGCTGTTTTTGATTGTACAAGTGTTATAAATACTGCTCCTCTCTTGTTGCAGCCCCACAAATTCCCTTTTATGCTATCACATAAAAGCCTTTCCAGGACTGAAAGTCACTTGAATCCATAGGCAAATGAAATACTGTATTGTGGTCATGTTTACAGTGATGCACAGGGAAATAGTACAGATTTCAGAGTCTTCCTAGGATATGTGCCCTGAATTAAAAAAAAGTGCACCACTTGGGTGCATTTTCATGTCTTTCCTTCACACAAATATGCTGAGTGGTTGATTTTGTGTATCACTGCACAAATAGAAAGCTGGCTGTCTGCTGGGGCACTATTCCTCTTGGCTTGGAGCTGACGTAAACAGCGATAAGAATTTTAACTTGGAAATGAAGGGAAAGAGTTCTTATCCTCCATGCCTGGATATCTAATATAAAAAAATGGAAAAATCAAATAAAGAACAATATGACAATCTGTAATGGAAGTACAGAAGATAAGAGGATGGACAGTGCAGAGAAGGAAAGTGCTAATACTGAGGAGAACAGGGAGGCTAAACAACAGCTGTATTGACATAAATTAGCCTCAGATATAAAGCAATCTTCACTCTTCAAAAACACAATGAAGTATCTACACTCTTAAAAAATTAGGAACAATTTAATTAAGTTATCAACTAACATGGAAAAACACAGTGTACTATAGAAATATTAAGTTGGGATAGAGTTTTGTGAACAATCCTTAAAGCTAATAGTAAGCGGATGCTTTTGAAATTTGCTGGTGACATAAGGATGGGAGGCATTGTCAATATGGCAGAAGACGAAGATACCAGGCAGCAAAAACTACTATCCCAAAGAGGCAGACAATGCAATAAACTTCAGCGGAATGAAGGGCAAGATCATTTAAAGACTAATGTGGAGAATTTGCACTAAAAACTGGGAATATATCAGCTGGAAATGGAAATGGGGAGAAAGCACTGGGTCACTGAACTCAGTCATCCTGAGTCAGGATGAATATTATCAGTGTGATCCAACCATGAAAGGCAAATCCAGGCTGAGGATATCCCTGACAGCATGTTTCCAGTTTAGCGAAGGTAGCATTCAGGTGGTTTTGTAGAAGACCGTGTTGAGACCTTGTCTGGAGTATTGTGCATGGTGGTGCCACTCCCATGCATAAAAAATGGAGGAGCTGCAGAGCACAATCTGTGGGATGGATGTGGGAGACAAAGGCAGGGGCTTGGCTCACTTAGTCTTTCCAAAGCTGGAGAGGTGTAATTGTTCCCTGCAAACACATAATGACACTAAATTCTCGAGAAACAGGAGAATAAAAGCTATTTAAGCCAAAGAATATAATTCATATAGAAACAACTGGGAATACATTTAGGCAGGATTTCATGAAATATTTTTCATTATCAGTGTTCTTGGGATCTGCAATAGGATAATGGTGGTGTAAAACCTGGTCACCGTTAAAATGAAGTTTGGTCAGCTCATGAATAGTATGACCAGCGTATTTGGCAAGTGACTGGCATTAAAGGCTCAGGAGCTCCTTTCCCATCTTATATTTCTCTGACTGGCACTGCTTAAAGCTAGGAATAGATAGAGAGTCTCATACCCCAGAAGAGTTGATGCCGCTGGTCTGTAACACCAGGCCCAGGCTGTTATAATTGCTTAAAACTCAGCCATCCTGGTCTTCTTTCATTAGAGCTGTGCTTGCTGTGGGAATTGGAGGAGAAGCAAAATTGGTTTCATCTCGCTTATTCACAGCCCAGCTGCTGTTTATCCCTCTGAGACAAGTGCCCAGCACCCCTCCTTCTGTGCCACATTAGCCCGGCACATCTGTCCTCTGCTGTGTCCCCATGGTGCAGGCAGCAAGTGGGCTTTCTATGGGGCATGTGCTGTGTGAAGCATCCTGGCATGTCAGACATCCCAGAACAAGCCCAATAAAATTATCTTGGAGCTAGGTGTGAGATCAGACCTGGAAACTCCTTCTCACTGCCGGACCTCCCCAGCCCAGAGTCAGCTTCTTTGGCAGCCTCAAAGGTTGGTTAGCCCGATACTCAACTGCAGCAGCTCGGAGGAGAGAGGCATCGGTCAGGGACGCCCACGCACTGCACACACCTGGCCTTGCCTCTGCAAGGCAGAGTCACCTCAGGACTGCCATAATTTGTATTTGGCTTCTCGTGTCTTGGGGGTGCAGCGATGGACGTGTTGCACTGTGCCCCAGACACCCCTTCTTCTGCCCGTCCATTAGGTTTAGGAGAAAAGATGCTGCATCTTCTCCCTCTGGCTCCCCTGATCCAGTCTGGGAGGCACTCCTCCCTCCAGCCCTGGCCTGCACTGCTGCTAACAAAACCTGCCCTACTATTCAATGAAGCAGAAAGCAGATGTCAAAGTATGGAGGGATTTTTTTTTTTGCCTCTTCTAAGTGAATAACTGCATCGCAGGACACAGGACATGCAGCCGTCAGGCAGGCAGAGATGCAGCAGGATTGTGTTTCTGAGCAGCTTTTTTTAAAAAATCCTCTTGTTATTGATTCCTGGGGAGGTGGGGAGGGGAGACAGATTTAATAACTTTTTGTCTCCTAAAAAAAGTGTGATTTATTATCTGAAGGCAATAATTCTAACTGGTGTTATTGGTATGCGGCATGCAGGGATATTAGCTCTAGCGCATCTTTATTAATGTTGTTATAAAAGCTTCTAATGTGATCCTAGTTATCAAATGACTCTGACAGCAATTCATCCACAAAGCCCTGTGTTTTAATTTCTCACTATCTGAAAAGAAATGGGCTGGGGGAGTGGAAAGACTCCTATTTTCAACTGCTTTGTCCTTTGCTTTAAAGCCTGGCACTTTGCAAGTGTAAAGGAGGAACATGTAGGATTACAGCGGGAGGAATACATCTTTGAAAAATAAATATCCTGCCATAAAAAGCATGTTACAAAGTGACAGGTACCATCTATTGATATAATGGAGTCTTCGATTCCCATAGTGCCGGCCATTATAAGAAGCAGTACATAAAGACATGAGCCAGAGCCTTGAAAACCCTTTGAATAGCAGAAGAGCCACAAATAGCAGCAAGGGATTTAATGGTAAAACATTTTAGAAAGATTTTGCTGTATGCACTGTGAAACAACAGAGAGTTAATGAATTATTTGAAACAGCAAATGTCTCCTTTGATACAAATCAGAGGCTGATCAGGAAAGCAGCTAATTTCTAGGACTTTTTCCTTCTTCAGCCCACTCTCTAGCCATGGTTATACACGATCAGCTTCACATCACACAGGAGGTCCAGACCCAGCAAAATCTGTGAGCAAAAATGATCAGCTAACCCAAATAAGCATCTAAAAAATAATACTTTTTTATTACTCTCTCCTGGCAAGGCTTGAAACTTCTCCAATTGCATGATATTACAGTAGTGCATCAGGTGAATGTAGCAAAGTGAATGCTGAGTGAATGATGCATGAGCTGAAAGTGGAAATGGGGAATGGTGGTGGTTCTCAAAAAATGTCTGAATTTTTCTCCCTCAGCTCACTGCATTTAGCATTTGTCCAGGCAAATCTGTCCTTGCACCTCTTTTATCAAACCCTGGAAGGACAATACATTTTCTAGATTATAGCTTTGGGGGCCAAGTCTCTCCCACATGGGTCTTTTTGTGTGGTTGGAAAATGCCATTTCAACAACACTGTGGTGTGATGGCCCTTGTTTCCAGAGAAGATGTATTATTGCTTGCCTGAAGAACCTGCAGCCTGGGAGGATAATTCTCTTCTATTAAAGATGCAGAGCAATGCAACCTTTAAAATGGCCTTTAGCCTATTTAGAGGTGAAAAAGGTAGTAACGTGAGATCTGCGAGACTGGCTCTTCTTGCATGACCAACACATAACACACATCTGCAAGGATGTTTTATCCAGACAGAAATTTATTTCTCACACTGTCCTGCCCCAAACCCTTTTCCTTTGCAAGATTATATAAAACTCTTCGAGTTTTCTCTGTAGAAATTGCAAAGTCTTTTAAATTCTGTTCTAATGAACGGTGTTTTTTTGTGGCTTTGGCTTGATAAGGGCAAGGTGTAGAGCTCAAAACTGAGGCCAAGCTGGGGCTCTGTCACAGCATTAGCTGTCAATATAGTTGTGTCTGTGCCAGCATTTTGCCACGTAGGCTAGGAAGTCTTCTGCTAGCCATTGCACTAGGAGGCAGGTTTTTAATCCAGGCCCTTTTCTGGCCTAACCCTGTGAACAGGCTTGCCAAAGCTGCCTCAGGGTTGAAAAGAAACAAAACAAACCATTTTGGAGTTGCCATTTGGTTGTCCCTAGTGCTCTCTTCTCCTTTTACTTATCTCCACGTGAAACCAAGGTTTCTGCCGAGGTTTGGCACAGGCTGCAGGCAGCAGGGAGCTGGAGCATCTGCAGGGTCCCTCGCCTGGGTAGAGGGGAGAGCAGTGCAGGGTCCTCTCCAGCCCTGCTCTTCCTGCTGGCTACCTAAGCGACCTGCCCCTCTGCATGTTCCCTTATTTAGGTAGAACTTCATAATGAATGTGGCTTGAACTTCAGCCTGAGCCAGTTGTAGGGGGATGAGAAGCTGTTGGGCGTGAGGGTTTGTGCTCAGGGTGAGCCCAGCCCCAGTTGAGGTCGGTGGGCGCTGTGCTCCTTGGAGGAAAATTTTGCCTTGGAGGGCTGTGGCTTAGGTGTCCAGCAAAGCACTAAGCATATTGTTTGTACTTAAAAACCAAAGTAATAATTACTAAGTGTCTGCAAAACCACCACTGACTCTAAAGACTTAGGGGCAGTGACGCTACAGCATACAGAGGCTGTACCCAGAGCAATACAAGCACCTCTCAGACTTCACAACTTTTTATCCCAAGAATGGTCATATTGCCAACACAACTCCTACTCTTAACTCCATAACTGAAGAAGGGAAAGATTAAAAGACGTTTTTACACATCTGTCTCAGACATGCGCTGCCCAGCTTTTTGTAAGTAGCCCACAGCTTGGGTCTCTAACAGAGATGTGTGTCACTCAGGCATATAAGCAACAAGAACAGGCTGCAAGGTGTGTTTTGATCTTGGCGTAACTCTGTATTGTATAAAAATTGTTACAAGAAATGAAACCAAAAGATCACCCATAGGAGTGCAAGGCAATGTTACTGCGCGGTCCTGTGAGCAGAGGCTGGGGAGGTGATGTGCAGGGGCAGAGTCCTTTGGAGGAGATGCAGCAGGGCAGGGGAAGGATGGAAGTGCAGGTTTGGTCGACAACTCTCTGCAATTAAATCCCCTGTACAAAGGGAAAGCAAGAAAACTGGAAATGAGGTAGTGAACGAGGATTCCTGCAGCGAGCAGCACTTTAGAAATCACAGCCAGTGACTATGGAAACCTTATACTATCCAAATGGGAATAAATAATTTAGGAAAGACCCATATTAAAGACTGAATTTCTCTCCCAGGCTCAGACAGATGGAATTCTTCCATTGGTTAGATAATTTCTGTCTCTTTTAACAAAGTGCAGCTCCATCCAGCATTTCAGCAAAAGGTAACACTAGACCCACAGAGCTTTTTGTCTTTTCAGCAGCCAATGCTTCATCCATACAAAATAAAGACAATATTGAATTAACCTCATCCGTAGCAGAGTATGTGCGAGCAAGCACGCTTTAGCTGCCTAGCTAGAGAAAAACGATGGGGATTTTTTTTTTCAGGATAAAAGTGTATCTAGTAAAACAAGTGCACTGGCTTGCGCCTTGCTGTTAGTTACATGGCAGCCCAGGTGAAGTCCCTCCTGCCATCACCGCTGCCTCTAGCTTAAGTCCAGATGGATGAGGACAGGCACAGAGGCGTTGCTGGCTGCCTGCGTGCCCACAGACCTCCCCTCGCCTGGCCCTGGAGGTCTGCTCCTGGCAGTAAAGAGTAGTTGTAATGGGGAAGGGGAGGAGAGGCTGCAGCTCTTGGTGGAATAACCTTTCATCCTCTGTGGCAGAGCTGCTGTCCAGCGGCACAGGCTAACTCCTACCTTAGTGTGTTGTCACTGAGGGATGTCAGAGTACATCTTTCCCAAAGTTTGAGTCTCTCTACAATATAATAAAGTTACAAGCTACTTATCTGCAGCTGAATTGTTTTTCCTGGGTTACATGCATCAGCAGCAGCAGCATGTGCTGCCAAATGAAGAGTTTGGGGAAAAAAATTGGTGAATGCCAAGCAATCCATCTTGAAAAGCCACCTGCATATAGGAAAGGAAAGAAAGGATCCGGGAGTGCCTGAAAGTTAAATTTCGCCAAAGGCGAAGGCATCATGTAGAGTTTCAGCAGGCTCTTCCCTCTGCACTGGTTCTCTTCTTTCCCTCTTCATTTGATTTGCCTTTTTTATCCCTTTCCTTTCATTTTCCTTCTTCCCTTCCAATTAGCATTCTTAAAATAACCACCATAGTAATGATAAAAGTGAGAACAAGAGGAAGAGAGGTAGCCCTGGAAGGAAAGCAGGGTTTGCCTCGTGCTGTAGCTCATTGTCACATTGATCTGGGTTTCTCCAGCTGGGACAGGACACTGGTGGCACTGCTCAGCTACACAGCATGATCCCATTTTCCAGGCTTTTAGGCACTGCTGCAGTAAGCACAGAAGTTGTTTTTTTTATACATTATCTCCTTCCCACTTCTAACACATCCCATCCCAAAGGCTCTGCTCCCGTTCTTCTGGGAAGTCGAATCCTGTGTTGTCTCCTGTCATCCACGATGACTGTCATCTGACAATGAGTGGAAGTCACAGAGTTACTCAGGCACCTGGGAAAGCAAGGAGGGGAGCAAGCGGCACTGCGGGCTGAACAAATGGTGATAGCATGAAGGCAATGGAAATGCATGCAGTGAAAGGTTGTTTGGCCTTGGGGACTTGTTTCTGCAAGCCATTTTGAGGTATGGATCTCAGGCTGTTTGAAAGGGAGCAGCTGCCAGATGTTTCCTAATGACAGACCTTTGCCTGCCACATTGGACTGAAGTCCCTAATTAGAAAGTCCATGTCTGGGAAAGGACTATCTGTGGGAGCTTACATCGTATTTTTATTACTTGCAAATAGCTGTTAAAACATTTCCTACTGCAATTCCAATTCATTCAAAATTTTCAATATTCTCTTGAAGAAGATTAAACTGCATATAGAGTCCTTAAAAATCAAACCTTGGGTAGTTTCCAAAGAGCCATAAAACTAAGGTTACAAGATGATAACAGTCATTTGTAAAAGTAAATATGATAAAACGAACAGCTGCTGCATGAAGCAGTACCAGAGACTTCCTAATGACTAGGCCGGTTCATTTGGGGTTTCAAAATAATTTGAGTTCTGCTTGTCTGAGTGCTGTTAATTGATCAGAAAGTAAAGCTGATCACTGCTTGCTTTTCCCATGACAGATATGCTTTAATAAATTATTGCTTGCAACTCGTGCAGTGTTACTCATTATTGACTTCAGATACATTAGCTGGCTGGACGGAAAGGACTGTTCACCAGAAGCATTAATATCGTACCGTGGTTTTTTGAGGTTCTCAGCAGCAACTCTACTCTCTAACAAACTCCCATCAACAAACCCATGGTTTTCAGAAAATGGCCAAATATCTTCAAGTGAACTCTTCCTACTAGGAGAATTTTCACGTACTAAACACATTTAGTTGGCTATAGGCAACAAATAAATACATATCCTCAGGTTTCAGCTGCTGATAAATGTTTATTACATTCTTTAAAATATGGCACTTCTGTATGCAGCACTGCTGGGTCTGAAACGATAAATTGGTGCTTTCTCAATTTTCTTAGTAGCTCTGCTCTTGCGGCAGTCTCCAGAGAAAAGGCGCTTGACTTGGGAAGCCCTCTCTCCTCTGAAAACAGTCTCATACAAGTTCACAGAATCACAGAATCACAGAATGTTAGGGATTGGAAGGGACCTCGAAAGATCATCTAGTCCAATCCCCTGCCGGAGCAGGATTGCCTAGACCATATCACACAGGAACGCGTCCAGGCGGGTTTTGAATGTCTCCAGAGAAGGAGACTCCACAACCTCTCTGGGCAGCCTGTTCCAGTGTTCAGTCACCCTCACCGTAAAGAAGTTTTTCCTCATATTTCTGTGGAACCTCCTGTGTTCCAGCTTGCACCCATTGCCCCTTGTCCTGTCAAGGGATGTCACTGAGAAGAGCCTGGCTCCATCCTCATGACAATTGCCCTTTACATATTTATAAACATTAATGAGGTCACCCCTCAGTCTCCTCTTCTCTAAGCTAAAGAGACCCAGCTCCCTCAGCCTCTCCTCATAAGGAGATGTTCCACTCCCTTATCATCTTCGTGGCTCTGTGCTGGACTCTCTCTAGCAGTTCCCTGTCCTTCTTGAACTGAGGGGCCCAGAACTGGACACAATATTCCAGATGCGGCCTCACCAGGGCAGAGTAGAGGGGGAGGAGAACCTCTCTCGACCTGCTAACCACACCCCTTCTAATACACCCCAGGATGCCATTGGCCTTCTTGGCCACAAGGGCACACTGCTGGCTCATGGTCATCCTGTTGTCCACTAGGACCCCCAGGTCCCTTTCCCCTACGCTGCTCTCCAACAGGTCTGTCCCCAACTTGTACTGGTACATGGGGTTGTTCTTGCCCAGATGCAGGACTCTACACTTGCCCTTGTTATATTTCATTAAATTTCTCCCTGCCCAACTCTCCAGCCTGTCCAGGTCCCTCTGAACGGCTGCGCAGCCTTCCGTTGTGTCAGCCACTCCTCCCAGTTTTGTGTCATCAGCGAACTTGCTGACAGTGCACTCTATTCCCTCATCCAAGTCATTAATGAATATATTGAATAGAACTGGTCCCAGTACCGACCCTTGAGGGACTCTGCTAGACACAGACCTCCAACTGGACTCAGTCCCATTGACCACCACTCTCTGACTTCTTTCCTTCAGCCAGTTCACAATCCACCTCACTACCCGATCATCCAGACCACACTTCCTCAGTTTAGCTGCGAGGATGCTGTGGGAGACCGTGTCAAACGCTTTACTGAAATCGAGATAGACCACATCCACAGCTTTACCATCATCTATCCACCGGGTAACATCCTCATAAAAGGCTACCAAGTTGGTTAAGCATGACTTCCCCTTGGTGAAGCCATGCTGAGTGCCCCTAATGATCCCCCTATCCTTGATGTGCCTCGAGACAGCACCAAGAACAAGTTGTTCCATCCCCTTTCTGGGGATGGAGGTGAGGCTGACCGGTCTATAGTTACCCGGGTCCTCCTTCTTGCCCTTCTTGAAGACTGGAGTGACATTCGCTTTCCTCCAGTCCTCAGGCACCTCTCCCGTTGCCCACGACTTAGCAAAGATGATGGAGAGTGGCCTAGCAATGACTTCCGCCAGCTCCCTCAGCACCTGTGGGTGCATCCCATCAGGGCCCATGGATTTATGGACATCCAGATTGCTTAATTGGTCCCTGACCCAGCCCTCATCAACCAAGACAGATTCCTCCTCTATCCTGACTTCTTCTAAGGCCTCAGGGGTCCGGGGCTCCTCAGGACAGCCTCCAACAGTATAGACAGAGGCAAAGAAGGCATTCAGTAACTCCGCCTTCTTTTTATCCTCTGTCTCCAGGGCTCCCACCTCATTCATCAGTGGGCCTACATTGCCTCTAGTGTTGGCTTTACCTGCAATGTATTTGAAGAAGCCCTTTCTGTTGTCCTTGACCTCTCTTGCAAGGTTTAATTCCAAGGAGGCCTTAGCTTTCCTAGTTGCCTCCCTACATCCTCTGACAACAGACTTATATTCCTCCCAAGTGGCCAGCCCCTCCTTCCATGATCTGTACACCCTCTTCTTCCACTTGAGTTTGCCCAGCAGTTCCCTGCTTAACCATACAGGTCTCAGGTACCCTCCCTTGACTTCCTACCTGCTGGGATGCTCTGATCTTGAGCTCGGAAGAAGCAGTCCTTGAATGCTAACCAACTATCTTGGGCCCCCTTACCTTCTAGTACCCTGTCCCATGGGATTTCCCCTAGCAATTGCTTGAAAAGGCCAAAGTTGGCCCTCCTGAAGTTCAGGGTTGTGATTCTGCTAGCTATTCTGTTCCTGCCACATGAGATCCTGAACTCTACCATCTCATGGTCGCTACAACCAAGGCTGCCCTCAACCTTCACCTGTTCAACCAGACCCTCCTTGTTAGTAAGGATCAGATCCAGCAGCGCTCCTCTCCTAGTTGGCTCATCCACCATTTGCATCAGAAAGTTATCATCAATGCACTGGAGGAACCTCCTGGACTGAGGATGGCTGGCTGAGCAGGCCTCCCAGCAAATATCAGGGTAGTTGAAATCCCCCATGACAACCAGGCCCTGTAATTGCGAGACTGCTCTCAGCTGCCTGTGGAAGGCCTCATCACCCTCCTCATCCTGATCCGGTGGCCTGTAATAGACACCCACAACAGTATCACCCCTGACAGCCTGCCCCTTAATTCGCACCCACAAACTCTCAACTCGCTCCTGATCCGCCCCTGGACAGAACTCAATACATTCTAGCTGCTCACTCACATAAAGAGCAACTCCACCACCTCTCCTTAGTGGCCTGTCTTTCCTGAACAGGACATAGCCATCCATGACCACATTCCAGTCATGCGAGGCGTCCCACCAAGTCTCTGTAATTGCCACTAGATCATAGCCCCCCGACCGAACACGGATTTCCAACTCCTCCTGTTTATTCCCCATGCTGCGTGCATTGGTGTACAGGCATTTCAGGGAGCGAGCTGAGCACACCGATTTCACCCCACGGGGATGGGAGGCCTCCTGGACTACCTCAACACTAGAGCGTTGCCCCAGTGGTGCAAGCCCAGCTACTACCCCATCCCCCTTCGAATCTAGTTTAAAGCTCTCCGAATGAGCCCTGCTAATTCCTGTCCCAGAACCCTTTTGCCCCTACGACATAAACCTTTCCCATGTATTACGGTCACACCTGGTGTCTTATAAAACCAGCCATTATCAAAGAACCCAAAGTCCTGCCTGTAGCACCAGTCTCGTAGCCAGGCATTAATAGAGAGAATCCTACTATTCCATCCCACGTCATCACCTGAAAATGGAAGGAGGGAGGAGAAAACAACTTGTGCCCCAGACTCTTTCACCAACCGTCCTAGGGCCTTGTAGTCTTTCTTCATCCCCCTCAGACTACGGGATGCAGCTTCTTCCCCACCTGTCTGGAAGATCAGCAGGGGGTAGTAGTCTGTGGCCTTCACCAGGTTGGGGAGTTGCCTGGTGATATCCCTGATTCGGGCTCCAGGCAGGCTGCAGACCTCCCTGTGATGGGGGTCAGCTCTGCATATTGGGCCCTCAGATCCCTTTAGGAAGGAGTCTCCAACCACTAAAACTCTTCTCTTCTTCCTTGTGGAGGAGGTAGCTATACGCCTGTCAGGTTTTTCTGACTGTGGTGGGACCTCTGATATAGGTTGCCTCTCCACCACATCCCCATTGGACCAGCTGTATTCCACTAGGGCTTCATATCTATTGCTCAGAGGCACCTGCGGAGGCAAAGTAGGCAAGGAGGGCACTCACCTTTTGCCACGGCCATAGACTTGCCTCCACTCACTGCTCTCCTCTAGGTTATTGTTTTCCACCTGAGAGGGGCAGAGTACAGGGGTCCCTCGATCCTGGGAGCTCTCCGGCAGGTGCTCCCATTTTTGTTGCAGGGAGGGCAAAGCCTGGCTCCACCAGTTTATCTCCATTTCAGCCTCCCGAATGCTCCTAAGCCTTTCTACTTTGGCTTGAAGCCTTTCAACCTGGCTTTGCAGCTGTGCCGCTCGGCCGAGCAGATCATCTACCTGCTCACAGAGCACACAGCCCCCTGACACCACAGAGACGCTGTAGCATTCCCTGCAGACGGCAACCTGCAGTTCGGAAAACTTGTTTGAAAACTTGTAGAAAACACATTTTTCTAAACTTGTATATGACACAAAAAAATGCTGGATGGGAGACTTGGAGAGGACGGAATGAAAAAGGTGCAAAGAAAAAGAAAAAAAGCAAAAAAGGCACTTAAAAAGAGAGGTAGGGGGAAAAGCTGCTGAAAATGAAATGAGATAAGAAAATATGAAAGGGAAGCAGAAGAAGATGAAAAAATAAGTAGCACATATGTTTATTTTATAGGAAGTTGGCTGACAGGCTGAATTTCTACTCTGGTCAGGGAATCAAAATTATGGTGGGCTCTGTATGAAAAGTGAATAGCAAATACCCTAAATTAAGAACTCAAGAGACTGAAATATGTTTGTAAAACTGTTCTGGAACAACAAAACCACTGTATTTTAAGACCAAATCTTGTTGATGAATAATTTGCGAGCAGAAAACAGGCTAAATGTCTTGGGTAAGAAAGCACTAGAAAATGCTTGCTCAGAAACACCGACGAAGTGAAAGACTATATTGTGTTATCAACTTTCCTTACTTTGAAGACCATTTAAAATAATGAGATAAAGAACCTTTTGCCATTAACAATAATATTGGATTTTCCCCTCCTGCAAGCAACTGTCCTGGTCGCTTTGTAGCCAGTGCTGATTTATGTAATCCTTGTGAGCTTCTTGTCTGACAAATAGTAAATTCATTCTTCAGGGGTAAAATTAGCTTCACTTGTGATGCAAATGTGAGGATGAGGAAGTAAGAGGAAGGTCTGTGTGGAAACAGGAGCTGGTACCTGGTGGTCCTGGGCAGTACTGCTGGGATGCACACTGACCTTATCCCTCCCTGGAAACATGACAGCTTGGAGACACCATACAACTGCTGCAACATTTATCAAGGAGACATGGTCTTCCCAAAATGCATCAGCAGAACTATTGTGATTTTCCAACAAGAAAGGATGCTTGAAAAGAGGGTGACAGTTTTATTATTTATTTGATAGCAACACCTACCCCAAAACAAGTAGTTGACTCTGCTGTAATCATCCCAGTAAAGATTTCTCTGTGCGTGAAAAGCAGCAATCTTTCGGAGTCATGGCAAATAAAAGAAGTGCTGGTTGTAAAAGTGACTATTTTTGTTATTCAAATCTTAACAGAGGTGGAGCTAAAGATCATAATATTGCGAGTATCTGTCAGGATGCTGAATGCACCCATTGAAGGGTTTCTGGTGGGGTGGGTGATGCTGCAGGGAGCCAGGGCTGGGGAGCTGGCGAGGTCGGGGCCAAGCCCTCAGCAAGGACCAAGCTGTGGGGCCAGCCAGCCCCATGCCTGGGTGCAGCCCAGCCGCGGAACCATGGGGCAGTTCAGCCCATTGGTGCACAACACCATCTGAGCTTGGGAGGGAATAAAACCCACCCCGTAAGTCTCATCCAAAAGGCTACTGCAACTCTATCACCTCAGAAACTCTTATCTATTGTTTATCTATTGACTCTTATCTGATTGACTGTTGGAGATCTGTAATCGTAAGGAAGTGATGGGTTTCCTGGCATTGCTTGCAAGATTAAGTGCAGCAGGGTGAACTTTTCACCCTGAAATTTATCTGGGATAATTCCTGGGCTTTCACTCTTTCACTGTTTTCAGCTATTATTATTCTATCAGCTTCAAAGGAGATGTGCAGTCCTGATTGGCATCACCGTCACTAGAGCAGAAATGCACCCCTCGTTTCTAACAAAATGGTCTCCATATTTCATCATAAAGTTTTCTTCTAGGAAATCCATCGCTTCCGTGATAGCACTCTGAATTATAAAATGTGTGAGAAGGGGTATCTATCAGAACATACCTGTGTGTTTTTTTTTTTCCTAATGCATAAATCAAGCAAAGCAGAAAATAGGTGGGGAAAAAACTTTCATTCAGCATTGCTTTTTCACAGTAATAGAAAAATTCAACACTGTAGAACACAAACTGATCTAGTATGCGCAGTTTCCCAGGCTTCGATACATGATGGGTTAGATCTCTTATACATCTCTGGATCGAGTTGGAGACATGTAACCACTTTGCCACCCTTCAGAGATGTTTGACATGCCAACAGGGAGAAGGTAGCTAAAATAACAGCAATCTCTACTTTGAAGACAGGTCTGTGCTGCCATCCAAATCAAAGGTGTATGCAGGCAAATAGTGGTGGACATGTTCATCTGGGCACATTTTGTGAAGGTCTTTGAAAGAAGCTGTAGGAAGAACAGAGGCACTCAGAGAGAAAGCAGCAGTATTGACTCAGCAAGGGAAGTTCTGACACAAAAATCTAGGCAAAATAAGAGATAAAATATCAGGGGGTGAGCATTAACTGACAGGGCATTCCTTGCCTTACTTTAGGGAAACAGAATTTAGTTTATTCTGAGTGAGGAAACAAAGTTACATTAAAGCCATCTGACGCTATCCTGATATTTTCTCTTTGAAGTTAAACTGAGTCTGAAGTCTGGTCAATGGGTTGGTTAAGAAAGTGGTAAGAGCTCTAAAGAAGAAAGTATAAACAGAGCGCTCTAAAGAAGAAAGTATAAACAGAGCACAAAGTGAACAGTTAATGAGTCCTGGATTCATGCCATTAACAGCCTCCAGAGTGTTACATTTCATGGATGCCTAGAAGCACTGCTGGATTCACAGAAATACAGAAGGTTGAGGTTGGAAGGGACCTCTAGAGGTCATCTGGTCCAGTCCCCTGCTCAAGCAGGCCCACCTAGAGCCAGTTGCCTAGGAGTGCAACTAGATGGCTTTTGGATATCTCCAAGGATGGAGACTCCACAACCTCCCTGGGCAACTTGTGCCAGTGTTGTCACCCTCACAGTGAAAAAGTGTTCCCTGATGTCTCTGTTTAGCCCACACCCAGGGCTAAATAGTAACCGTTGTTCTATCACCCAAGACCCCTCCCCAACTGAGAAAGGGAATTGGGAAAAGTAGGGAGCCTCACTGGTTGAGATTTAAACAGATTTAATAAAATAAGAAAACCAATATCAGTACTAATACAAAAGACAAAAAGTTATACTCAAGCCTATAGGTTGGTGGCAAGTTCCTCCAGGGATCACAACCATTGAGAAGAGGGAGGGAGAGGGGAGAGGGGAGAGGGGAGAGGGGAGAGGGGAGAGGGGAGAGGGGAGAGGGGAGAGGGGAGAGGGGAGAGGGGAGAGGGGAGGAAGGGGGGGGGAAAGGAAAAAGAAAACAAAGACCCCGAACCATCCCCACCAAGCTTTCCAATTTATAGTGGACGTGCCATTAATGTTATAGACTACACCTGTGGGCCAGCCTGGGTCAGCTGCCCTGGATTTAACTGCTAATGGCCTTGATCACCATGGCTGGCCACAAACTGAAACAAAATGTAACAGAAAATTGATTCTATAATTTTATCGCCATGAAACCAGGACACCTGTTGTTCAGATGGCACCTCCTGTGTTTCAGTTTGTGCCCATTGCCTCACTGGACACCACTGAAAAGAACCTGCCTCTGACCTCTTCGCACCCTCCCTTCAGGTATTTATATACATTGATGAGATCCCCCTGGGCCTTCTCCAGGCTGAGTCATCACAGCTCTCTCAGCCCTTCTTCATAAGAGAGATGCTCCAGTCCATTAACCACCTTAGTGGCCCTTTGTTGGATTTCTCCAGTACGTCCATGTCTCTCCTCTACTGGGGAGCCCAGAACTGGACCCAGCACTCCAGATGTGCCCTCACCTGTGCTGAGCAGAGGGGAAGGATCACCTCCCTGGCCCTGCTGGCAGCACTTCTCCTAATGCAGCCCAGAATGCTGTTAGCTGCCTTTGCCCCAAGGGCACCTTGCTGAACAACTTGGTGCCCACCAGGACTCCCAGGTCCTTTTCTGCAAAGCTGACTTTATCCTAAAACCTGGCAAAGACAATGCTGAATGGCTAAGGCTACGATAGTGATGGTCACGTACTGCATGCAGAAACACTAACACTGCAGAATGGGCTAACGTGTGGACAGGCTGCCACGTGCTGCACTGCAAGGCAGCAACCTAAATTTAACATGTCTGAAAAATGAATTAAAGTTCAAGAACTGTATGTCATAGCAGTGTAACAGTGTGTAGCAGCAAGAATTTCCTTTATGGCTCCTACAGTCATTATTTTTTTGTATGGAAATCGTGTGCCTGCCAGAACTGGAGAAGAGCTGGAATTATGCTTCAGTCAGAGCTTGTGCTCTATTATTATCTTACACTCCACTATTATCTAAATGCAGAGCATGTTCTGGAATCAAAACTGTATTTCTGTGCATCTGGAGATAAAAAGTCAAGGGAGAAAGAGTAGCTATACAGCTATTTTTTAAATTCTGTGAATACTATTCTTTCAGACAGAATTCATAAACCATAACTTCTTCTCTTACATTCATGAAAAGATTACTACCAGCATGTAAATGAGATATTTAAAATCTTAATCATTCTATCACTTATAAATAAAATTTGAGATCTTTGTGTAATTACATTACAAGAAATTCCATAAAATTAGAGTGAATAATTTATCACTTACATGATACAGCCAGAACTGGAGACTCCAGAGTGGATTGTAAAATCTATTTTCATTTGGACTTTTTAAGCAACAAGAAATAACATTTTAACATGTGATACTATAATATTGGCTCCTGATATGATTGTCCTCGTACTCCAAAACATAGACAAACAGCATGGACTAATTGGATTGGGACACACTAAAGCTGAGAGAGGAAAGGGGAAACACTAACACATGCAACAACATATGGATAATGAAGGAGCATATGCTTATTATAATAAAATGATGCTTCTGATATTTAGAAGTTCCGTGGTAAAGAATGAGTATGTAAAATTCAAGGCCCCTGATGCAAAATCGAACCCTCATATATGTTAAGCATAAGAAACTTTACAGCATATAGAAATGACTTTTTCAAATGACACAAGAAAAGTCTGACTTGTGGAGATGTAAGGATGCAGAGAGCAGCCTGCACGTGGGATAATGGCAAGGAGGGATCCATCTGTCTAGCAAAGGTGTACCATAATTGCACGGGCTTCTGGGAATGGACACGGGCAGCTTTGATTTGTCACTGTCTGTTCCCAGACAGACCTTCTACCACAGCTTAGAACAGTGGTCTGCAGAATGGCAAACAGCAGAGAGAACTGAACGGCTTTCCCTCTTTTAATATTTCATCAAAGCATTTGGTCTGATCAGGTTAGGCTTACAGGAAAGGGAAGTATACTTAGATATTTGTGATTTTTTTCTGATAGCACTGTGCAGTATAACCAGGGACTTTACAACTTGTACATAGCACAGCCAGCTTGTAATCTGTTAATGGTCTGAGTAGAACTTGGCTACCAAGATGAAGTTTTTACCTAAAGGACAAGGAGGCATCTCCACAATGACCCTGTGTAGCCATAAGGAAGTAGCTGAGCAGTTACATCTTCATAAGAGTATGGCTATAGGTTATCTATCCAGATTTTTAACCTAGTCCATATATTTCTTGTTAAAGATGATCACACATGCAGAAAGTTGCTCACAGACAGTAGTTCTGCTTTGTCAGAAGCATTTTCTAAGTCAAACAATGGAGCAAAGCCAGAAGAGAGCGCTTGCAGCATCATCAGTCATTTCTATATGTCTATAAATGGTTTCTGCTTCTGACTTCTGAAATAAATCCATCCAATTGGCTTTATATAAATTGACAGGAAGGCAATTTGAATTTTCTGCCATATGTAAAAGATGTGCTCTTTGTTTCAATTGCCTCCAGACTCGTGTTGTTGTTTGGTGGGACCAATGACTTCCTTCAGCTCTGCAGTGACTCTCTTTTCTCTTTAAGTTCCACAGAAAAACATGGGCATAGGTGACAGCATCTCTAAAAATATCTCGCGTTAGCTAAAAGGAGTGTTAATCTGAGGCAGATGTGAGAAAAAGAAGGCAGATAAAGAGAGAGAGTATAGACGCAAAATGAGCCAAGGCTTAAAGTTAGGGAGGCAATCAATATGCAGCCATAGATGTGCAGCCTGTTTTGCTCTCTACAGCATTGACTCTAGGAAAACCCAAGCCAACTCCTTCAGAAGAGAAGCGGGGAGCAGCGGCTGCTGCTCCAGACCATGGTGAGCACTGAGGGTTTTCTGCTGACTGTGGTGGTGCAGGACTGGCTTTAAAGCTCCCCCTCATCCCAGAGGCCTCCCACCAGCCTACAGGCAGCACTTTCACACTGCTCAATCACTGCTGGAGCATACTTAAATAAGAAGAGTGTGAGTTAGAGATGGGATAACACAGCTGAGACTATTAGCAAGAAGAGTGCTAAAACTTAGTGCTGTATAAAGGGTTAATTAACAACGTGAAACACAGCAGCAACATTGACAGAAGACTAACAAGATACTACATGTTGTCTAGAATATAACTGTAAACAATACATTTAGGTTACTAGACTGCACTGGAAGTAGAGAGAAATAGCCTGAGGAGATTTGTAACATTACAGGGCTCAAATGTGATAAAGCTCAAAAGAAGTTTAAATAGTTGTTGGGAAAATACAGAATTCTGCTGCAGAAATATTTTGCTAGTGACAACCCCAGTGGCAGAAGTACTGCTTCAGGTATCTCCTGTTTAAGGAGTATAAGGACAGCATTTTGGGATGGAGAAACCTGAGTGATTTGATGCAGAGAAGTCAGATAGGAGGCCTCCTCACTGGCTCCTCCTGGAAAAAAACCGTGAGCTTCTTGTGAAATCTTCACCTCCTGCCAAGGCAGAAATCAAAACAGTGACTATTGCACCACTGGGCAGTTTGCAGGTAGAAGCTGGCTCTGGCTGAAGACTGGTGAGATCAAAGCCCAGGAGCCATTGCCAGTACCAGAGGCTCAGTAACCATGGATATTGATCTCCTCTCTCGTGTACATTATTCCCCTAGGTGTTATACCTCCTTGAATTTTATAAGCAATGTTACAGATCACTTTTCACTGTCCTGTTCTTCACATCTTTGAGAAAGTCTATGTTCCATGTCCTTTAGGACACAGGGACTGTTTGGTCTGTGTCCTGATTATAGTGCTTGCTGCTTCTCATGAAGAAGAAGCACCACAAAGTGGTGTGCTCCAAAAAGAGGTCTTGAGTTTTCACATTTCAAAGTGATTTGAGGTGTCTAAATACCTGGAAGAGTTTGTTTGGCCACATTCACTGCAGCCCCCAGGTGCAGGGTGGAGATGAGACCTCTCATCCGGGTAAGCGCCTGAAGTGCTGCAGAGAGAGAAGGGGAATCCTGCTCCAATAGACAAAAAAAAATATGTCTGTGTAAACAGTTTTTAATTTGCTTCTCTTAGGTCTCTTTCTCTCAGGTGAAAGCAGGGGATAGTGCAGGATCACTCTCTGCTAGGAGAAAAAGTTTCTACATTGTGTCCAGAGGCTGGTACAAAGAAAATATCTAAGTATCCCTTAGTACAGGAATTGAAACCAGAAGTTCTTGTTCAGTCACCCTCAATTAATGATATCATTTGGCCTGTGGTTATTGAATTAATCTTCTGCAACTTAGAAAAGTTCCAATAAGAAAAGTAAATAACAGTCCCAACTTGATAGTGTAATGGTGACAGTGCTCACCAGGGTTGTAACAAAAACAGGTCTGAAGCCTCACAAAGCAATGAGAGATCTGAACCTGTGCCTCCCATATCTGAGGGAGTGCTTGAGGCAGGATCCCAGTTTGGCCAATACGAGGAGGTAAATTTACACATACAGTGTCTTTAAAGTGATACCAGTGAGTTTTACGTCTCATATTACAAATGAAAACACCAAATGTCTTAAATCAAGAAACTCAGAGTAAGGTGCATTACAGTGAAGGACACATCAGCAATTATCCCCTGTCTCCTTGTGCTTTATCAAGGCTTGCTCTCAGTCCAAAACCTTTTGTGATCTTCCTGCTGTGCAACAAACTCTAGCCAGTCCCTGCTGGGTCCCTTGGAAATACCTTTTCTTCTGACGCTGTGAACTCATACGGCTGCTGCTGCTCTTTGCAGCCCGTCCACTGCACAGCTCCTGTCCTCTCCCCTGTTCCACCTTCCCACAAGGAACTTCTCCCAGCTGTGGAGGTTCAGATGCTCCTGGGGGGGCTCCTCTGTGGTGGTTGCCTTCATAGCGGTGTGCCAGACCAAGACTGCAGCAGCCCCATGGGCCAGACCATGCCCAGCACGTTGCCACAGCCACCTGGTTTTGGGACAGAAAGGTATTGAGGCCACTGGCAGCTCTCCTCCTACGAGGATATTGCAGGTAAGTTACTGTTTTGTGGTTTACTGTTGGCTAAAGTGCTTCTCTGAAGCCATGCAAGCACCACATCAGGGCCATTCATGCATGTGGATGTCCTTGGTCTTGTACTTGTTCCCGTGGGGTAAGGTCTTCTCTGATCACCCTTACACAGTGCAGGGAGATGGGACAGTGCTTGCCATCCCACAAATGTCCTTCTGGAAGCACGATTCTTCTAATACTAAAACAGGCACCTAACCAAATCTTAACCTCCTTCCCCCTGTTTCACTGTAATCATATCAACTGATCCTGGGGTGACTAGTTCACATATCGACACCTTCCCTGTATCCATCCCCAGTGCCCCAAACAAAGGAGCTGCAAATTCCTGTTTGGCTCTATCCCATTAACAGCATGGTCCAGCTTTGGTGGGGAGCACGCAGGAGCAAAACACCCCTAATACACGAGTTTCCAAAATGAGAACAGTGGGGCTGAGACCTACTGGAGCTGCTAATAGTGCCTGCACCATATGTGCCTTCATTTTGTGCTGCCCCACCTTTGATAGCAGGTGTGTAAGGGAGGAGAATGTGTGCCTTTTCAGAAACCCAGCTTCTCACAGGGGACATGCTTACCACAGCTGATGGAGGGGTTTTGCCTTACACAGTCCCCCACTGCACACTGCAAGCATCCCTTTGGCAACATCTCAGGCTGCAAGAAAAGGGAGCAGCTAATGAGTTCCTCACCTCCTTCCCCTCTCTGCAAGGTCAGTGGTCCTGAGACTGGTCTTGCTAATGGAGAAGATCAAATCCCTACTAGCTCAGGTATGACTGCTCTTCAGTAACTTGCATGTAGTAGTACCAAAAGTCCCTCTTTGGGACTAGAATACCCTTGAGATATTTCCTCTGGAAATAAAGGAAGGGGCTGTCCCTGTCCTGAAATGCTCCCAGCCCAATGAGTTAGAAATCCAGGAAGCAGCTCAGCATCTTGTTGGGTTGTGTCCATTTGTGCTGGGTAGCTACTACCTCAAAACATTTTCATCGGTATGATTTGTCGATGTTTGCAGTGGATTCGGTCATCATGTGCAGGATTTTCTGTCTCAGATATGATTAGACATGTAAAGAAGCAAGCATGAACATTAAAAATTGAATATATTGTGGTCTTGAAAATAATTTCAAAAAGCTTTAGAAATTGGAAAGACCCCTAATATTTCCTGCTGGGATGCAATCTGAGTTGGAGGGAGGTCTTTCTTTAAAGTAGAAAATGGTGATGAACTGCATCGTTGTTGAATGCTGTTATTACATTTCCACACTGAGCTGCCACTTTGTCTCCTAACAAGAACAACATGTTTAATAAATGTGGGTTTTATTTGTGTCTCCAGTTTTGAAACAAATCCATTTTGGACTCAATTCTTTTTTCAACTTCTTTTCTTGGGCATGTTATTTAAAAGGAGGTGAATGGATTAAACTCAACTCTTAGTTTCCATTTGTTTCGAGGAATACTATTTCCCACTGGCTTTGAAAACACTCCATCCAAGCTAAGGGGATACCATTTTGTTTCTTTAGCTGGAGTTTCCACTGACACTTTTTCTCTTGTGGCATGCTGAGAGTAATCAGCATTTTGTAGGAAGAGATCAGCACTTCACATGATTATACACTGTCTTGGCTCGTCAAGAAAGTGGAGGTCCCGACCCTCGGTGCTTATGGAGGGAGACAGGTGATATATTTTGGAGTATCTGGCTAGTTCTTGTATATCTTATGCATAATTCTTACTATGTGCATAATAAGAATATGCAAAAAGTTATACACTTAGAGGGTCTGAACCTAAATATTAGTCCTTACTTCTCTTAAGCAGCTCTAATCAAATGCTAGTGTTTGACATCTTTTTCCTCCTTTCCTCCCTGTAGCTTTCATAATTAGAAGTCTTTTTTTAAAGTGAAATATGCACTTTCAGACAATGTTCCTTGAGTTACGTATGTATTGATATTGTTTACATCCTCCTTTCCTGCTTGTTTCTGAATATTCAACTTAACTGCAAGTTTGCTTTTTCTCCTGTGCTTATGTTGGTTTTGCTTCCCAATCCATATTGTAAATTGTGTGCCCCCCCAACTTTTTTTCAAAGTATGCACTAAGAATCACAGATTTATAGACGGGCCTATACCTACAAACTTAAAAGATGTTCAATTGGTTTTGATTCATCTAAGACATTTAAGTAGCTATTCTGAATCTTTTAACAACCTGTATGACTTTGGATAAATGCCCTTGAGGATGCATATCCAAATAGCTGTGCTTTTGCTTATGCTGCCTGAAGCAAGTCACAGGAAGAAGCTCAATATTAATAAGAAACCAAAGTCTGAAATCACAGTGTCAGACCTCAGTGAGACCCTGCTTGTGCAGCGAAGCCCTGTGATTAATTTCTTGAGAGCAAACAGTCTCCTCTGCAACAGTGGGGCGAATGTGGGAGTGCCGGCTTTGGAGAACATGAAGGACGGCCCACTAAATTGAAGGCTGCTTGACAGCAGAAGCATGGGGTGACCTGGACAGCACCTCCTGTGTGCTGGGGCCAGTGCTCTACTGCCTGGTTTGGGCTCTGGCTCTACCCCAGCTGCACCTGCCCCCGTGGTGGTTTGTTATATGCAGCACAACATCTCTTTCCAGAGGAAGACCGTAATGTGAATGAGTGGGTTCCTGTCCTCGCTCAGGCTGCCTGGTGGGGCAGGCGGAAAGGGGTCCAGGTGCACACCTTCCCTGGGGAACCCTGCACCAGCATTCCTTGAATGCCAGCTCTCAGACCATCTCCAGACAGCTGCCACGGCCGGATGCCCCATGAGCACCGGGTGCCTCACAAGCGCTACGGCCATGTGCATCCCCTGGCTCGAGCTGGAGGTGGGAAGCCCCACAGTCACCCTCCATCTGGTGGGCATGGACGCTGAAGCAGTGCTTTTTGAAATAGTTTCTGCTTTGCCCTGGATCAGCAGGTTACCTGTGTGCAGCCAGCAGCTCTCGTCAGCTGATGAAACCCTGCTTGCAAACTATGACCTTCTCCTTGGTATCAGATGCCTCTGTCTTGGGTGTCCAGCTCGAGAGTCCTCATCAAAAGGGTGGTATTTGTATGCATTAGTATGTCCCTCTTGAAAACCAGACCCATTTATGAAATCCCAAATTGGTCGCGTGTACAAACATTGCATCCAAACCAATGCCCACTTCATGTATAATTCATCCAGACTCACTCTATGTATAATTCATCTGGACAGACCAGAAGGAGCCATTTTGGCCAGGCAGCACTTCCCTGTAAAATACATTTCAAAGTATAAATGCAACTGAGGTCTTACCAGTACTGCATTTATTACCACAGACTTCACAGTGTGCTGAGCCTCTCCCTTGTTTTGAAAGGATCCCAAACAGCAATCTTTAATCATTTTCCTTTCCACTCTTCTCCTTATCAGCTGTCTCCACACATCAATTCCCCCTGAACTTTTGTCCTCTGTTTTTATCACGTACAATATTTACCTTGACTTATTTAGATTGCAGGCTCTCTGAGGATGGGAATGTGCTTTATCTGCTTGGAAGAAATGGCCATGGAAATGTATGGCACTATATAAATGTTTTGTAATACTAATAACACAAAATGTGTGTGAAGTTTGTGCGGTTTATGGTTAGTAGATTTTATGGTGATTAAGTCCTTTCTACCACTTGAGATGACAAACACCCTTTTTAATGTTCTCAAGGCATCTCAAATCCTCCTTCTGCTTCTTGTATTATCGTAGAAAGATAAGGCAATGTATCTTTATTATTTTTCTTTTTTTTTAATGTAGGAGGCCTGAGGGGAGGAGGGTGTGTTGCATCTGAGCTGAACGTATCAGCAGAAACCACCCAATAGTATTTTTAAGTGTTAATGATGAGAAAGATAGAAATCTCAAGACAAAAGGCCTGAGGCAAGGTTTTATGTATCCCACTGTAAATCAGGAGTCAATTTTCTAGTGAAAAATTGTCCAGTGTAAAGTGGTATCACAGTTAGGCCCATAAAGACCTGAACTGTAGGCAAATGTTGCAAGGGGCAATGATAGAGAAAGAACAGTAGGAGAAAGAAAAGAAATATGAAATATCTATTACAATAAATGTTGCTGGAGGTATGTGTAATAAGACTGATGAATTGGAGATATATCTGTTGCAGGAGGGGTACTGTATCAGTGGTATTGCCGAAGCATAGCACAGCCGAGAAAATGACGGGCTTAGAAGCACTGAGGAGCAGAACTTACAGAAAGGACAGAGCAGGTGACGTGGAAGGTAGCGTGGCATCAACACCAAAGAATAATTTTATGTTTGATGAAAGAATATTAGGGCTTTATCTGCCACAGAAGAACGTGACTGGAGTTGTGATAAGAAGGAGAGCCACATTAAATTGAGTTTTGATTGGTTCTTAATAGAAACTTACGTGAAATTATTGCACCTCCCCAAGCTTTTAACAAGTCACTGCATGGGTCGTTCTTCCGTTATTTTCTGCATAGTAATTTCTGCATAGTGCAGTAGTAATTGAAGGATGTTGTCGTTCTCTCCTGACTTAGGTGGTGCTTTAGGAATTGAAGTTTTCTTACTATCATGCTTTTTCACAATTAAAAGACAGTCTGCCTATGCCAATAGTCAGATGTCATTTACAATACAGTTTAGTATTACTTAGATACCCCTGCAGAAAGCTGATAACATAAAGCCGGTAACTTGGATAAATATTTCTTTCAGAAGGTATCTTCTCTATGCATTGATATCAAGAGCTGGAGAATCAGCCACTTTTTCTGGTATTTTGTGATAGAATTCATCAACCTGATGTTTAAAAATACGATGAGTTTAAATTTTATGTCCTCTGCTTCCCAATCATTAGTTCATGCTGTGTCCCTAGTTTTGTTAGTAATTGTCCAAAAGCTCTGACTGACAGCACTAGAAATGTCAACTGTATATTTAAAATCACATTTAGTACACGTAGAAAACAAGAAAATTTGTCTCTTAAACCTCAGCAGTCTATTTCATACCTGTTCAGGCAAGTATTTCCCCAGAGAGGTGCAGTTTTAATTTTCCATCCATTGAGCCTTTGGCCTCTTCATGGAGTCAGCAAAAAACAGGGCCTATGTTGGTTGTGAAACACTGGGCTGAACCAATAAACTAATTTTGCATCAGACAGCAGTGATCTTTGCTGTTTTTCAGAATTTTACATTTTCAGAATCAGTGACTCGCTGGCAAGAAACACCAAGCTCAAAATACAGTCTTGTTATTAGTCCCCTGAGCCAGCCACTCCACTAACGATTTTTATTTAATTTATCTCTGTATTATGCTACTACTGCTAATTATAGGGTCTACAAATTGTGCTTTTACTATCAATTTACTCACTTTACTATCTGTAATTTTCAGCCTGTCTGTAACTCTTCCTGACTCCTATTCTAAACTAGCTTTAACACAATACCCTTTTTCTTTTCACGTATAGGCTCAAATTTGCAAGTTGTATGGGCAAAACTTCCCAGGCATTTTTCCAGTGTCAGATTGTTTGCTGGTAGCCCCTGATACATCCAAAGATGCAGAGGAAGATTTACATGAACACTTACCCTTGCGTGCTTCCAATTAGTGTTTACAAACTCGGATTTTGCAAGGCTAATTAGATATGAAATAAGACATATAGGCACTTGAAACCAAGGATAGATTCAAATCATACGAATCATCTGTGACTTCTTTTGGACCATGACTTTGAGAGATTGTCATCCAAACTGATGCTCAGGAATAAACAGAGTGTACCTCCAAACAGCCAAATCTCACTCCTGGATGTCGATCTGTAGTAATTGAGTAGATACTCTCGCTTTCTCTAAATATGCACCCTGTAGATAGACACACACCACTGCTCAAATAAATCAAGGGCAAGTAGCAAGCTGACGGGCCATCAGAAAAACACAGCATCAGTCTCCCAAGGAGCATATTTGTAATATACCTTTACCTCAGGTGCTCCTGCCTATTGGGAAAGCAAATGGAGAATTCTGCTCATTCACTGCCAGCACAGAGGAAAACTTATCTTACTCTTTGGGAAGGTGTTTGTATACACCAGTCTAATCCATTCTTGTTTCTCTGCTCCTGCAGTGCAGCTTGTATCAATAGATCACGCAGATTTTTCCTCCTGCAGCTCTGAAAGCAAGCTTTTGTGCATGACGCACGTTGATATGAGGGGAATGCTTGCTCCAGCAGGTTAGGACATTTTAAAAGGTTTTGGACTTGCTCCCATTGAGAGTAGTGGCAAAATGGCCTTTGATCCCTGGGGAGTTAAGGTAAAGCCCAAAGTTTCTGGCAAAGAAGTTAACAATGTAAAAATTAAATGCGTAATAAACTGTAGAGTTTTCTCCAGTGATAATTTTGTGGGGCGATGATGTCTCGCCCATTCTTACATGGGTTTCAGATGAACAAAAATGATCCACTGTCCCCCCCAAAACTGAACAGACAGGTATCAGTGTATGAAGAGTCTTATTCCAAAAGGGGCAAATTATCACACAGTGATAGAAAGAGAATTAGTGAGGTTTTTTTAGCATCATTGCTGCAATCAGATCACATTTTCCCCTTGCTCCGAGCAGCATACATACAGGTACTCCAAACTGATGTTGCCTGTGGGTTTTGGTTATGACCCTCTGCCATCACTTTCTCCCCAGTTTCAGATACTCCTGGTTTCCCTCGCAGAGCCCGGTCGCCTGCTCCCTGGGGCTGCAGCTGGCAGCAGTGACACCGCATTTCCCTGCTGCTCTGGCTTGGCAGTTCAAAGTCACTGCGGAGGAAGACGGCTCTCTGGTGCACGGCCCTAATTCTTATCACTCTGTCACAGCGCAATATTATCAAAGGAGGTATTTTCTGTGATTAGCAAAAAAAGGCACAAACTGTGGTCATTAGCACTACCAATATACTCAAGCAAGCAAAGCAGTGCAAAACTACAAATAGTGTTTGCTTTTCTGTATCTGAGCATTATGGTAAAATATGCTTCCTCAGTTATTAGATAGCTCATGAATAAATATATTATTATGTTAGGCATCGCACGCTTGCTATGTTAAACACAGTCTTCAAGTTATTGTTCTTAAGACCATGAGTTTCAAGTTATGTGATGGTTTTATGCAGAATCAGCTTAAAGAGAGAGGGAATTGCATGAGCAGCAAGATAGTTTGCTCTCTGCCGGAGGTGCTGATTTGCATCAGTCCCTGAAGCAAAGTTGACCCCTGGGAAACAGGGATTTGCTTTTTAGTAAAATTCCCACAAGAAAAATTGCCTTTCATGCCTTCTGGCTTTTTCTTCTAGAGATCAGGGATGTGTGTAAATAAAGTGAGTTATACTTAAACTATACCTACAGTGCAGTTTGCATTGTAATGTAGAGATACTTCAGTAAGCCTTAAAAAAACTAGCTTGGCTCCTGAAAGCTGTCTGCTGCAGTTTAATCTGGTTTTCAGCTCCACAGAGGTCTGCTGTGGGTACCAAAAAGAGCTGGTCTGGAGCTGAAATACAGATTAAGCTGGGGCAAGAGGGAATCCTTCCAGGACTCGAGGTAGCATCTCAGTGCTTATCCTTGAAGAAAACTCTTCAAGTTCAAGATGCGTCCCTGGCATCTTCTCTCCTGAGAGGTTACCTGCTCGGGAGCAAAGACACAATGCCTCAGCACAAGTCCTGAGACTCAGGGAGAGATGGCTGCTTGTTTAGGTTCAGCTCTGTTAATTGTGCCTTCCGCCTTCCCGACTGAGGAGCATTAGCACATCAAAATGAGAGGAGGCAAAGTATATGTAAATAAAGCAGGACAAACTGATTAACACAGAGAAGTAATTTATGAGCAATCAAAAAAAAAAAGCCACATGAAGCAGATTGTAATAAGCAAGAGGGCTTGTATATTCGTGGTGTCCCTTCCGTAGGAGGAAGAACATCCAACAACACCTCACGAGTACCTTTCATCAGGGCTCTCTCTTTTCCATTTTTTAATACACAATGTTTTGCTTTCTCCCATGCTTTTGGGGGGACTGCAAAATTATCTTATAATCTTCCCTGAAGCCCTGCTTAAAAATTCTCCTTTGCCTCTGTGTGGCAGCAGGGCAGCGATTGGTATTGTTATTTTCTTGGGTTGAATTATATGTTTGTTGTCTGTACTTGCCTGAAGAGGATTTGTGAGTTATTTGTAACAAAATGTCTAATTTCATACCTCTTATTTCTTTCCCTTAGCAGCCTGAAGAAAGTATCAGCTATTTCACAGAATCACAGATTCACAGAATCACAGTATCACAGAATCACAGAGTGGTTGGGGTTGGAAGGGACCTCTGGAGGTCATCTAGTCCAACCCCCTGCCAAAGCAGGTTCGCCTACAGCATGCTGCACAGGGTTGTGTCCAGGCAGGACTTTGCATATCTCCAGAGAAGGAGATATAATTGCTGCCCATTCTTGTGTGATTTCCACAACATCCCTGGGCAGCCTGTTCCATACTTCTCCACAATATGCATCAGTTTGGGCAGCAGCCTCACAGATGACGGTGAGGCTGCTGCTGCCTATGATGTCTAGTTCCTGCAGAAGCTCTGCACCACTTCATTTTGATGAAGAGATGGACTTTTTCAGGATTCCAAGTCTTACCCACATTTTTCTTTTGCATTGTGTTTCTTCAGGTTCCTTGTGGCTCTGGCATTGGTTTCCAACCAGCAGGCATTCTTGTTTTCAGTTTTCTGTTGACTGAAACACCAAGCAAGGAACACTCACACTTCCCAAGTGCTGCTCTGGAGTGTAGCTGTAAGCAGGCACTGGGCTCTGACTGTGCTCTGCTCCCTGAGGCTGTCCCATGGGAAAGGCTCTGCGCCCAGCCTGAGTGAGTGCCAATTTTGTTTGTCACTTTCTTTTGAGCAGGGGATAACATGGATTTCTTGATATTTCCATAAAAATTGCCATTTATTGCGGCACCCTAACTGGTGGCCTGAGCAGCTAGCATTTTGTCAGCTATCTCAGCCCTAGCAGAAAGAGAGGCAAGCAGTTCTCAGAGAACCATGTTGTATTTTTCCAGAAGCGCAAGTAAATGTACTTTGCACAAAAGACTTGAAATTTTTTCTGTGTCACCTGTCCAGATTTTATACTTGCCTTGACCTCCTGTCTTTGGCCCATGCAATAAACTTAAGCAACTCCATCCATATTGCTGTTCATTTGAGGTCAATATAAAACATTGCAATAATGACTTTCATTTTTTCCTTAAAAAATGATTTTATAATACCTTAACATTTGCCTTTCTGTTGCCTTCAAACCAAGGTCCATCTCCTTTTGAAGGCTTCATTTTACATTGATAAAAAGCCTGGGAATATGCCATAGCAGCCACCTGCTAAGAGCCTTAATTACCCTCTGCAGTCTCATCCTGCAACAGCTCTGGCAATCAGCTATCCATGTTTTGGCTGGGACCAGGCAGGGTTTTGTTTTTCTTTTTTTTTTAAAAAAAATCAGATTGACGTGAACATCATTTTGCTCGGGTCTTTGCTCCACTGCATTTCTGTCAAGTGCTTTACAAGTGTGCCTGCCTCCCCCAAATCCTCGCTAATTTGTATGCTATTTGCGTAAGAATTTGCCTACCCCAGGAAGGCAGAGCAGCTGCCTGCCAGCCTACCCTCCTGCCTCCAGCAGCACATTTTGCAAAGGTGTGCAGGGATGTTGCATATTTTTTCTCGGTGTGGTTTGGAGGGCCCCTCACTGTACATATTTCAGTGACTTGAAAAATATCTTAACATAGATAAATGCAGTGAAGTGCAATTTCTCCAGAACCTGGCTGCACCCTTCCCCTCACCCCACCTGTGTTCACACCCTTTTTAAAGTCCTATGCAGTCAGCCATACAGAGAAACAAAAAGTTATAACCTGTACCTGTCAGCCCTGGAGCTATTTTTGTGGCTCTGTATTTTCATGCCTTTAGGAAAGCATCACTGAACACCTCCAAGGGGTGGTGGTGCTGTCAGACATGCTCCATTCATTGCTCTCCTCCTGTCACTTCCCAATGAACCTCTGACCCTTGCTGATACACCTGAGGTTTATTATTCTCCAATTCAATGAGATCTTATTGTTTTCAGGCTTGTCCTGGTTTGGCCCAAACCAGACCAATTAGTCTTAGAGGAACCAAGGTCACTGCTAAATTCCTCACTGCTTATGAGTGAGGAGCAGATGGGGCAGGTGGCCCAGAATTGACCAACGAGGTATTCCATCCCATACACATCATTCTCACTTTCCTATTTATCACTAACCCACTGCCTCCTGGAGGTGGGGCCCAGGAGGGACGGGCCCTCCTGTCTCCCACTGATTGGTACCAGCTTTGCCAGTTCTCCAGTTAAAAGCCTGCAGGTGTGATGGCAGGTGGAGTGACTGCATTTTCCCCTCTGCCCATGCTGGGGGGAGCAACTCTGCCTGAGGAGGGTTTCCAAGCTGTTGATCTTGGTTTTGTATGTATTTGTATATATTTGATTATTTCTATTATTCTTATTATACTCTTTTTCATTACTATAGTTTATTAAAACTGTTTTAACTTTCCAACCCGTAAGTCTCTCTCCCTTTTCCCTTTCCCTTTCCCTTAGGGTGGGGGGGAGAGGGTTAACAGAGAGCGTCTGCCACCAGGTTAATAGCTGGCCCAGCTTTAAACCCTGACAGATTTATTGGCACCCAACGTGGGGCTCGAGAGAAGCTCCAACAGGTTGCTCTGATAAGTTGAATCCTGGCTCTGGTGGGAGGAGACCTGGAGAGCTCAGCTGAGAGAGTATCAAATTTCTTCCTTTGAGAATTACGAAGGGTTGGAAATTAAAACAGATAGTGAAGATGGTGATGTCATTTTTGAATGCTGTGTTATCTTGTCTTTTTATAGAGTTTCTTTCACACTTGAGTATTGCAATGATGCCTTACCTGCCGTGGGCACTGTGTTATTGCTTGCTTCTTATGAATGTTTACATGCAGTTTAGCAGTGGGCGCTGGTCGAAATGGATTGTTTTGGTATGGGGTTTGATACTGATTTATGCTGTGATAAACTGGGTAGTTACTATTCCGATCTCTTATCTCTATGACACAATGATGGGCAGCTTTAATCGCGAATCAGTAGCAGCGACTTCATCTGCGCGCTCCAGGCGTCCTTTAGCTGATTCTGTTAATGATTACACTTCCAGTTTTACTTCGGGAAATGGTACCTTCTCCTTTTCTGCCAAGCTGATTCCACTAGATTTTGCGAAATTAGGATGGTGCTGTCTAGGTGGCATGTTTTTATTTTCGGTTGTCCTGAATGTGTTTCTGATGTGGGATAAGATTAAATATCGGTGCAGGAACAGTTGTAGGTGTTATGCAGCCACCTCAGATCCTACAGCGTGTGCTGCCGCTACAGCCACTAAATCCACTGAAACCTTGGCAGCCTGCACCACAGCTGCTACACCCCCCAAGATGGCCACTGCAGCTACTCAGACTCTAACGAGTCTCAGCACTCCCACAACAGCCACTGCATCTACTCAGACCCCAGCATCTATCGAATCTGTACCAATTGCTCCTGTAACCAGGAAGAAATACTGAAAGAAATCAGCTTGTGAAGAGAAGGATGATGACTCAGAGCCTTCTAAGGCAGAGCCATCATATGACCCAGGTGAGGGCCCTTCTCAGGCAGAGTTAGGGCCTGACACAGATGGGGGTTTCCTCAATCGTCCTTTTAAAGCAGACCCATCACAGAAGAAAGGTCCTTCTAAAGCAGAACTATCACAAGAGGAGGACTCGGACGTAGAGATAACCTACCACTCCTTATCCCTGAAGGACCTGAGAAATATAAGGAAAGACTTCAGCCGTTATGACGGTGAATTTATTATTACCTGGTTGCTCCGATGCTGGGATAATGGGGCAGATAGCATGCAATTAGATGGCAGAGAAGCCAGACAGTTGGGATCCCTGTCCAGAGATGGTGGTATTGATAAGGCGCTCGCAAGAAAGTCAAACACTATCAGTCTCTGGAGGCGACTCTTGTCAGCTGTAAAGAACAGGTATCCCTATAAAGATGATGTTATGAGTCACCTAAGCAAATGGACCACTATAAAAAAAGGTATTAACTACCTTAGAGAACTACCTGTGCAAGAGATCATTTATAGACACCCACGGGACATTGTAGATCCTGTAGATCCTGATGAAGTGGAATGCAACCGATCCATGTTCCGGAAGGTTGTGAAGAATGCTCCACCGACATATACGCATACGTTGTCAATATTAGTCTGGGGAGAAGATGCTATGGCACGACCTAGTGTGGGTGAAATGGCTAACTGTATGCGACAGTATGAAGATAGTATTTCTTCCCCACTGCAGGCCCGTGTCTCGGCTGTGGGAAAAGCGTCTTCTAAGGAAGACAAGGACTCATTGAAACAACTGTCAGAAAAAATGTCCATGATCGAGAATCAACTTAAATCTCTACCTACACAGGCCCGCGTTGCAGCTGTTAGGAGAAAACGCTCTCCTACAGGACCAGCTCAAAGGAAAAGGAACACATCACGAGGTATCCTGTGGTTTGCCCTGCGTGATTATGGGGAGGACATGAGCAGATGGCATGGACAACCTACCAGTACCCTACAGGCACGAGTACGTGAGTTGCAAGCTAAAAGAAATACCAGAGAGAATTTTTCTAGAAGGGTGGGTGCTCCAGTTACCAGTGAGCAGGACCCCAGTCAGGGTAGATGGACCTCAAATCCCTTTTTCCCAAGTGTGAATAAGAGAAATGAAGGTCCAGTCCCTGTGAGCAGCATGAATCCATTTCTTAATTAGGGGGGCCCTACCTCCAGCCAGGAGGAGGAGAGGGACAACCGAGTTTATTGGACTGTGTGGATTCGATGGCCTGGCACATTAAAACCACAAAGGTATCGAGCCCTGGTAGACACTGGTGCACAGTGCACCCTAATGCCATCGGATCATAAAGGGGCAGAATCTATCAGTATTTCAGGAGTAACAGGGGGATCTCAAGAGTTATCTGTATTGGAGGCCGAAGTGAGCCTAACTGAAAATGAATGGAAAAAGCACCCCATTGTGACTGGCCCAGATGCTCCATGCATCCTTGGCATAGACTACCTCAAGAGAGGGTATTTTAAGGACCCAAAAGGGTATAGATGGGCCTTTGGTATAGCAGCTGTAGAGACTGAGGATATTAAACAGCTGTTTACCTTGCCTGGCCTCTCAGAAGATCCTTCTGTTGTGGGGTTGCTGAAGGTTGAAGAACAACAGGTGCCAATTGCTACTACCACGGTGCACCGACGACAATATCGCACCAATCGAGACTCCCTGATCCCCATTCATAAACTGATTAGACAATTAGAAAATCAAGGAGTGATTGGCAAGAATCGCTCACCCTTTAATAGTCCTATATGGCCAGTGCAAAAGTCTAATGGAGAATGGAGGTTAACTGTGGACTATCGTGGCCTAAATGAAGTTACACCACCTCTGAGTGCTGCTGTGCCAGACATGCTAGAACTTCAATACGAACTGGAGTCAAAGGCAGCCAAGTGGTATGCCACCATAGACGTTGCTAATGCATTTTTCTCTATTCCCTTGGCACCAAAGTGCAGGCCACACTTTGCTTTTACCTGGAGAGGTATCCAGTACACCTGGAATCGACTGCCCCAGGGGTGGAAACACAGTCCTACTATTTGCCATGGACTGATCCAGACTGCACTAGAAAAGGGTGGAGCTCCAGAACATTTGCAATATATTGATGACATCATTGTGTGGGGTGATACAGCAGCAGAAGTTTTTGACAAAGAGGAGAAAATAATCCAAATTCTTCTGAAAGCTGGTTTTGCCATAAAAAGAGGCAAGGTCAAGGGACCTGCTCGGGAGATCCAGGTTTTAGGGATTAAATGGCAAGATGGGCGTCGCCAGATACCGATAGAGGTGATCAACAAAATAACAGCTATGTCCGCACCAACTAACAAAAAGGAAACACAAGCCTTCTTAGGCGTTGTGGGTTTCTGGAGAATGCATATTCCAGATTACAGCCAGATTGTACGCCCTCTTTATCAAGTGACCAGAAAGAAGAATGATTTTCAGTGGGGCCCTGAACAACGACAGGCTTTTGAACAGATTAAACAAGAGATTGTGCATGAAGTAGCCCTTGGACCAGTCCGTACGGGACAAGATGTTAAAAATGTGCTCTACATCTCAGCTGGGGACAATGGTCCTACCTGGAGCCTCTGGCAGAAAGTACCAGGGGAGACTCGAGGTCGACCCCTAGGATTTTGGAGTCGAGGATACAAGGGCTCTGAGGCCAATTACACCCCAACTGAAAAAGAGATACTGGCAGCATATGAAGGAGTTAGAGCTGCTTCAGAGGTAATTGGTACTGAAGCACAACTTCTCCTGGCACCTCGATTACCAGTACTAGGCTGGATGTTCAAGGGTAAGGTTCCCACTACTCATCATGCAACTGATGCTACATGGAGTAAATGGATTGCATTAATTACACAGAGGGCTCGAATAGGAAACCCTAATCGCCCAGGAATCTTAGAAGTGATCATGGACTGGCCAGAAGGCAAAGACTTCGGAATGCCACCAGAAAAGGAGGTGACACATGCTGAAGAAGCCCCACCATATAATGAACTACCAGAGGATGAGAAGCAGTATGCCCTGTTCACTGATGGATCCTGCCGTCTTGTAGGAAAGCATCGGAAGTGGAAAGCTGCTGTATGGAGTCCTATACGACGAGTCACAGAAGCCACAGAAGGACAAGGTGAATCAAGTCAATTCGCAGAGGTAAAAGCCATCCAGCTGGCTTTAGACATTGCTGAACGAGAAAAGTGGCCAAGGCTGTATCTTTATACTGACTCATGGATGGTGGCAAATGCCTTGTGGGGGTGGTTAAAGCAGTGGAAGCAAAGCAACTGGCAGCGCAAAGGTAAACCTATTTGGGCTGCTGAACTGTGGCAAGATATTGCTGCTCGGCTAGAGAAACTAGTCGTGAAGGTACGTCATGTAGATGCTCATGTACCTAAAAGTCGGGCAACTGAGGAACATCGAAACAACCAACAAGCGGATCAGGCTGCTAAAGTGTTCCAAATAGATTTGGACTGGGAACATAAAGGTGAACTATTTTTAGCTCGGTGGGCTCATGACACTTCAGGTCATCAAGGGAGAGATGCAACATACAGATGGGCTCGTGACCGAGGGGTGGACTTAACCTGTGCAATAGAGTCCATAGTTATCCATGATTGTGAAAAGTGCGCTGCAATTAAGCAAGCCAAATGGTTAAAACCTTTGTGGTATGGGGGGCGGTGGTTGAAATATAAATATGGGGAGGCCTGGCAAATTGACTACCTCACACTCCCTCAAACCCGCCAGGGTAAACGCTATGTGCTTACCATGGTGGAGGCGACCACCGGATGGTTGGAAACATACTCTGTGCCCCATGCCACTGCCCGGAACACCATTCTGGGCCTTGAAAAGCAAATCTTGTGGCGACAAGGGACGCCAGAGAGAATTGAGTCGGACAATGGGACTCATTTCAAAAACAGTCTCATAGATAACTGGGCCAAAGAGCATGGCATCGAATGGGTATATCACATCCCCTATCATGCACCAGCCTCTGGGAAAATTGAACAGTATAATGGGCTGTTAAAAACTACCCTGAAAGCAATGGGGGGTAGAACCTTTAAAAACTGGGATAAGCATCTGGCACAAGCTACCTGGTTAGCTAACACCAGGGGATCTATCAATCGAGCTGGCCCTGCTCAGTCAGATCTTTTACATACAGTAGAAGGAGATAAAGTGCCTGTGGTGCATGAAAGGAATCTATTGGGAAAAACTGTTTGGATTCTTCCTGCAACGGGCAAAGGTAAACCCATTCGTGGGATTGCTTTTGCTCAGGGACCTGGATGTACTTGGTGGGTGATGTTGCAAGATGGTGAAGTCCGATGTGTCCCTGAAGGTGATCTGATCTTAGGTGAGACTACTTAATTCTGAACTGTATGTTGTTGCTGCATAAGTGTCTTTCAGGTTAAGACAGTGGTGATGAGACCGGAGCTAGCTGCAAGTGGCGTCCAGTAACCTCCTCGAGACTGACATTTTGAACCTGCAACCTGTGGGCATGAACCGTGACAAAACTCATACCATCTCTCCTACCCTGAGAGACTGCTAGCCAGATGGAAACCCACAATCCTGAACTAAATGAACTTGATGAACTTTTTGCATAAAGATGAATCATAAACTAGTGATATGTGTATATATATTTTAAAATGAAAAGGTAGTGGTGATCTGAGTATAATGTGAATAGTATGGAATAAGGGGTGGAATGTCCTGGTTTGGCCCAAACCAGGCCAATTAGTCTTAGAGGAACCAAGGTCACTGCTAAATTCCTCACTGCTTATGAGTGAGGAGCAGATGGGGCAGGTGGCCCAGAATTGACCAACGAGGTATTCCATCCCATACACATCATTCTCACTTTCCTATTTATCACTAACCCACTGCCTCCTGGAGGTGGGGCCCAGGAGGGACGGGCCCTCCTGTCTCCCACTGATTGGTACCAGCTTTGCCAGTTCTCCAGTTAAAAGCCTGCAGGTGTGATGGCAGGTGGAGTGACTGCATTTTCCCCTCTGCCCATGCTGGGGGGAGCAACTCTGCCTGAGGAGGGTTTCCAAGCTGTTGATCTTGGTTTTGTATGTATTTGTATATATTTGATTATTTCTATTATTCTTATTATACTCTTTTTCATTACTATAGTTTATTAAAACTGTTTTAACTTTCCAACCCGTAAGTCTCTCTCCCTTTTCCCTTTCCCTTTCCCTTAGGGTGGGGGGGAGAGGGTTAACAGAGAGCGTCTGCCACCAGGTTAATAGCTGGCCCAGCTTTAAACCCTGACAAGGCTAGACATTAGCTCATCCCTCCACAGCAATTCATTGAGGACAATGAAATATAGCAATTACAAAGAGAAAAGGTAGAAGGGAGATGTGCTCCTTCCCCTTGGCATGCCCTCCCAGCTTCCAGCAGCTGGCAGCTTAGCAGCATCCTGGGCTGGACCTTGTCTGAATTATCATGTTTAATAGGCAACAATAGGCCTGTGTTAACAAATCCATCTAATCCTTTTTTAAACGAATTTATACTTTTGTTTTCTAAAAGAGACTGCAGTGATTAGTCCCACAGTTATGTTGTATGCTTTGTGAAAAAGAACTTCCTTCTGCTTTCTTTAATACAGCTGTATGACCATTGCAATGGTGCCCTCTAGGTCTTGTATAAAGTGCGATAATGGATACAGCAAACTTGTACACTTTAACCAAGAGTTAGCTGCCAGGTCAAGGGAGGTGATCCTTCCCCTCTGCTCAACACTGGTGAGGCCACACCTGGAGTGCTGTGTCTAGTTCTGGGGTCCCCAGTACAAGGGAGACATGGTCAAACTGGAGAGAGTCCAACAAAGGGCCACTAAGGTGATTAAGGGACTGGAACATCTGTGACATGAAGAAAGGCTGTGAGAGCTGGGGCTGTTCAGCCTGGAGAAGAGAAGGGTCAGGGGGGATCTCATCAAACCTGATGGACGGGTAAAGAAGACAGAGACTGTCTTCTTGTCACGGTTTAAAGCTGGGCTGGCTATTATACCTGCGGCAGATGCTCTCTGTTAACCCTCCCCCCCACCCCCCACCAAAGGGAAAGGGAAAAGGGAGAGAGGCTTACGGGTTGGAAAGTTAAAACAGTTTTAATAAACTATAATAATGAAAAAGAGTATAATAACAATAATAGAAATAATCAAATATATACAAATATATATACAAAACCAAGATTGAGCTCCCCTGAAGTCAGCCACGTCACCACCAGCACTGCAGGGCAGGCTCCGGGAAGGCCCAGGCTGGGCCTAGCGATGGTCGAGAGCTGGATTCAGGGATACACGGATCGGGATCGGGGGCAGCAGGAAAACAGACGGAGTCCTCTTTGGACACCGGCCATAGCAGAAAGAGCGCGAGACCCTCGTGATCCCCCCGCTTTATACTGAGAATGACGTGTATGGGATGGAATACCCTCGTTGGTCAATTTCGGGTCACCTGCCCTGTCCGCTCCCCCCTGCAGCTGCGGCCCCCCCCCCTTCGGCTCTTCACTCGTAAGCAGTGAGGAATTCAGCAGTGACCTTGGTTTCTCTAAGAATAAGTACAGCAAGAGCCTTACTGCACAACATTCCTACCAGTGGCTCAGCGATAACTACAAACTTTGAGTGTTATCAGTCCTGGAAGCAGACACTGTCTGCAAAACATGAAGTTAGTTTCAGAAAGTGCAGTTACTTAGAGGAGACTTAGCTGAAAGTAAAAATCACTGAAAGGAAAATCGGCCTGGTTTAGGCCAAACCAGGACATTCCACCCCTTATTCCTTACCATTCACGCCATACTCAGATCACCACTAACTTTTCATTTTAAAATATATACAGATAACATTAGTTTATGATTCATTTCTATACAAAAAAAAAGTTCATCAAGTTCATTTAGTTCAGGATTGTGGGTTTCCATCTGGCTAGGATTCTCCCAGGGTAGGAGAGATGGTATGAGCTTTGTCACAGTTCGTGCCCACAGGTTGCAGGTTAAAGATGTCAGTCTTGAGGAGATTACTGGATGCCACTTGCAGCTAGCTCCAATCTCATCACCACTGTTTCAACCTGAAAGACACTTATGAACACTGTTAGTATTATGCAGCAATTAACATCATGTAGTTCAGAATTAAGTATTCTCACCTAAGATCAGATCACCTTCAGGGACACATCGGACTTCACCATCTTGCAACATCACCCACCAAGTACATCCAGGTCCTTGAGCAAAAGCAATCCCATGAATGGGTTTACCTTTGCCTGTAGCAGGAAGAACCCAAACAGTTTTTCCCAATAGATTCCTTTCATGCACCACAGGCACTTTATCTCCTTCTACTGTATGTAAAAGATCTGACTGAGCAGGGCCAGCTTGGTTGATAGATCCTCTGGTGTTGACTAGCCAGGTAGCTTGTGCCAGATGCTTATCCCAGTTTTTAAAGGTTCTACCCCCCATTGCTTTCAGGGTAGTTTTTAACAGCCCATTATACCATTCAATTTCCCCAGATGCTGGTGCATGATAGGGGATGTGATATACCCATTCGATGCCGTGCTCTTTGGCCCAGTTATCTATGAGACTGTTTTTGAAATGAGTCCCATTGTCCGACTCAATTCTCTCTGGTGTGCCATGTCGCCACAAGATTTGCTTTTCGAGGCCCAGAATGGTGTTCCGGGCAGTGGCATGGGGCACAGAGTATGTTTCCAGCCATCCGGTGGTCGCCTCCACCATGGTAAGCACATAGCGTTTACCCTGGCGGGTTTGAGGGAGTGTGAGGTAGTCAATTTGCCAGGCCTCCCCATATTTATATTTCAACCACCGCCCCCCATACCACAAAGGTTTTAACCATTTGGCTTGCTTAATTGCAGCGCACGTTTCACAATCATGGATAACCTGTGCAATAGAGTCCATAGTTAAGTCCACCCCTCGGTCACGAGCCCATCTGTATGTTGCATCTCTCCCTTGATGACCTGAAGTGTCATGAGCCCACCGAGCTAAAAATAGTTCACCTTTATGTTCCCAGTCCAAATCTATTTGGAACACTTTAGCAGCCTGATCCGCTTGTTGGTTGTTTCGATGTTCCTCAGTTGCCCGACTTTTAGGTACATGAGCATCTACATGACGTACCTTCACGACTAGTTTCTCTAGCCGAGCAGCAATATCTTGCCACAGTTCAGCAGCCCAAATAGGTTTACCTTTGCGCTGCCAGTTGCTTTGCTTCCACTGCTTTAACCACCCCCACAAGGCATTTGCCACCATCCATGAGTCAGTATAAAGATACAGCCTTGGCCACTTTTCTCGTTCAGCAATGTCTAAAGCCAGCTGGATGGCTTTTACCTCTGCGAATTGACTTGATTCACCTTGTCCTTCTGTGGCTTCTGTGACTCGTCGTATAGGACTCCATACAGCAGCTTTCCACTTCCGATGCTTTCCTACAAGACGGCAGGATCCATCAGTGAACAGGGCATACTGCTTCTCATCCTCTGGTAGTTCATTATATGGTGGGGCTTCTTCAGCATGTGTCACCTCCTTTTCTGGTGGCATTCCGAAGTCTTTGCCTTCTGGCCAGTCCATGATCACTTCTAAGATTCCTGGGCGATTAGGGTTTCCTATTCGAGCCCTCTGTGTAATTAATGCAATCCATTTACTCCATGTAGCATCAGTTGCATGATGAGTAGTGGGAACCTTACCCTTGAACATCCAGCCTAGTACTGGTAATCGAGGTGCCAGGAGAAGTTGTGCTTCAGTACCAATTACCTCTGAAGCAGCTCTAACTCCTTCATATGCTGCCAGTATCTCTTTTTCAGTTGGGGTGTAATTGGCCTCAGAGCCCTTGTATCCTCGACTCCAAAATCCTAGGGGTTGACCTCGAGTCTCCCCTGGTACTTTCTGCCAGAGGCTCCAGGTAGGACCATTGTCCCCAGCTGAGGTGTAGAGCACATTTTTAACATCTTGTCCCGTACGGACTGGTCCAAGGGCTACTTCATGCACAATCTCTTGTTTAATCTGTTCAAAAGCCTGTCGTTGTTCAGGGCCCCACTGAAAATCATTCTTCTTTCTGGTCACTTGATAAAGAGGGCGTACAATCTGGCTGTAATCTGGAATATGCATTCTCCAGAAACCCACAACGCCTAAGAAGGCTTGTGTTTCCTTTTTGTTAGTTGGTGCGGACATAGCTGTTATTTTGTTGATCACCTCTATCGGTATCTGGCGACGCCCATCTTGCCATTTAATCCCTAAAACCTGGATCTCCCGAGCAGGTCCCTTGACCTTGCCTCTTTTTATGGCAAAACCAGCTTTCAGAAGAATTTGGATTATTTTCTCCTCTTTGTCAAAAACTTCTGCTGCTGTATCACCCCACACAATGATGTCATCAATATATTGCAAATGTTCTGGAGCTCCACCCTTTTCTAGTGCAGTCTGGATCAGTCCATGGCAAATAGTAGGACTGTGTTTCCACCCCTGGGGCAGTCGATTCCAGGTGTACTGGATACCTCTCCAGGTAAAAGCAAAGTGTGGCCTGCACTTTGGTGCCAAGGGAATAGAGAAAAATGCATTAGCAACGTCTATGGTGGCATACCACTTGGCTGCCTTTGACTCCAGTTCGTATTGAAGTTCTAGCATGTCTGGCACAGCAGCACTCAGAGGTGGTGTAACTTCATTTAGGCCACGATAGTCCACAGTTAACCTCCATTCTCCATTAGACTTTTGCACTGGCCATATAGGACTATTAAAGGGTGAGCGATTCTTGCCAATCACTCCTTGATTTTCTAATTGTCTAATCAGTTTATGAATGGGGATCAGGGAGTCTCGATTGGTGCGATATTGTCGTCGGTGCACCGTGGTAGTAGCAATTGGCACCTGTTGTTCTTCAACCTTCAGCAACCCCACAACGGAAGGATCTTCTGAGAGGCCAGGCAAGGTAAACAGCTGTTTAATATCCTCAGTCTCTACAGCTGCTACACCAAAGGCCCATCTATACCCTTTTGGGTCCTTAAAATACCCTCTCTTGAGGTAGTCTATGCCAAGGATGCACGGAGCATCTGGGCCAGTCACAATGGGGTGCTTTTTCCATTCATTTTCAGTTAGGCTCACTTCGGCCTCCAATAGAGATAACTCTTGAGATCCCCCTGTTATTCCCGAAATACTGACAGATTCTGTCCCTTTATGATTCGATGGCATGAGGGTGCACTGTGCACCAGTGTCTACCAGGGCTCGATACTTTTGTGGTTCTAATGTGCCAGGCCATCGAATCCACACAGTCCAATAAACTCAGTTGTCCCTCTCCTCCTCCTGGCTGGAGGCAGGGCCCCTCTAATTAAAGACTGGATTCGTGCAGCTCACGGGAATTGGACCTTCATTTTCCCTATTCATATTTGGGAAATAGGGACCTGAGGCCCATCTACCGTGACTGGAGTCCTGCTCATTGATAACTGGAGCACCCATCCTCCTAGGAAAATTCTCTCTGGTATTTCTTTTAGCTTGCAACTCACGTACTCGTGCCTGTAGGGTACTGGTAGGTTGTCCATGCCATCTGCTCATGTCCTCCCCATAATCACGCAGGGCAAACCACAGGATACCTCGTGATGTGTTCCGTTTCCTTTGAGCCGGTCCAGTAGGAGGGCGTTTCCTCCTAAAGGCTGCAACGCGGGCCTGTGTAGGTAGAGATTTAAGTTGATTCTCGATCATGGACATTTTTTCTGACAGTTGTTTCAATGAGTCCTTGTCTTCCTTAGAAGACACTTTTCCCACAGCCGAGACACGGGCCTGCAGTGGGGAAGAAATACTATCTTCATACTATCGCATACAGTTAGCCATTTCACCCACACTAGGTCATGCCATAGCATCTTCTCCCCAGACTAATATTGACAACGTATGGGTATGTGTCGGTGGAGCACTCCTCACAACCTTCCGGAACATGGATCGGTTGCATTCCACTTCATCAGGATTTACAGGATCTACAATGTCCCATGGGTGTCTATAAATGATCTCTTTCACAGGTAGTTCTCTAAGGTAGTTAATACCTTTTTCTATAGTGATCCATTTGCTTAGGTGACTCATAACATCATCTTTATAGGGATACCTGTTCTTTACAGCTGACAAGAGTCGCCTCCAGAGACTGATAGTGTTTGACCTTCTTGGAAGCATCTTATCAATACCACTGTCTCTGGACAGGGATCCCAACTGTCTGACTTCTCTACCATCCAATTCTATGCTATCTGCCCCATTATCCCAGCATCGGAGCAACCAGGTAATAATTGGCTCACGGTCATAACGATTAAAGTCTTTCCTTATACTTCACAGTTCTTTCAGGGATAAGGAGTGGTAGGTTATCTCTACTTCCGAGTCCAAGTTCTCCTGTGATTGTTCTGCTTTAGAAGGATCTTTCTTGTGTGATGGGTCTGCTTTAAAACGACGATCAAGGAAACCCCCATCTGTGTCAGGCCCTGACTCTGACTGAGAAGGGCCCTCACCTGGGTCCTGTGCTGGCTCTGCCTTAGAAGGCTCTGAGTCATCATCCTTCACCTTACTAGCTGATTTCTTTCGGTGTTTTCTCCTGGTTACAGGGGCAGCATGATACCTACCGCTGTTGCTGCACTGACATCTAATCACATACCACACCAGAAACACATTCAGGACACACACAAATAAAAACATGCCCTGTTCGAATTTTGCAGGGATCAGCTTGGCAAAAAAGGAGCAGATACTATCAAAATCAGTTAGAAGACGCTCGGTGTGCGCAGCTACCGATTCGCGATTAAAGCTGCCCATCATTGTGTCATAGAGATAAGAGATCGGAATAATAACTGCCCAGTCTATCATGACATAAATCAGTATCACAACGCATACTGAAACGACACATTTCGACTAGCACGCCCTGTTAAACCACATGTAAGCACTAACACACAACGCATACGGCAAGTAAGGTATGATCACACTTAACTGTCTTAACTGTAAAACAAGCTTTAAAAAGAAAAAAGGTAACACAAGGTTCGCAAATGACATTATCATCTTAGCTATTTGTTTTAATTTCCAACCCCTCGTAAATCTCAAAGGAAGAAATCTGATACTCTCTTGGCTGAGCTCTCTGGATCTCCTCCCACTGGAGCTGGGATTCGACTTATCAGAGAACCTGTCGGAGCTTCTCTCGTGCCCCACGTTGGGCGCCAATAAATCTGTCACGGTTTAAAGCTGGGCCGGCTATTAAACCTGCGGCAGATGCTCTCTGTTAACCCTCCCCCCCCCCCCCCCCCCCCCCCCCCCCCCCCCCCCCCCCCCCCCCCCCCCTCCCCCCCCCCCCCCCCCCCCCCCCCTCCTCCTGGCTTACTTAGAGGAGACTTAGCTGAAAGTAAAAATCACTGAAAGGAAAATTGGCCTGGTTTAGGCCAAACCAGGACACTTCTTGAGAGTTCATGATAATAAATTCAGGAGGCAATGACCACAAGCTGGAACGTGGGTGGTCAAACACTGGAGCATGTTGCCCAGCAAAGTTGTGGAATCTCCATCCTTGGAGATTTCAATGCTTAGCTGGGAAAGTCCCTGAGCAACTTAGTCTGTTTGGACCTGCTTTGAGCAAGGGGTTGGACTTGGTGACCTTCAGAGGTTCCTTCCAACCTAAATTATTCTGATCGATCATTTTCTACTTCAGTCCACAATCCTGCCCATGATTCCAAGAGTTCTTGCTTGTTTAACTGCTCCTTCTGTGGAAGCCACTCAGTACCTTTTTGCCCATTCTTGTGTGATTTCTAGTTCTCCTTTTTGAGATGAGGTGGCATGCAGCCATCAGTATCTTAGCCCTAAAAAAATGAATCTCTGTTTCATCAGAGCTTGAACTTGTGTTGTTCTCTTTTTGGCACTGTCACTGTTTATGATCAGTTTCAGTGAGTTCACGGCTCCCATAAATAAAGACATGAAAATTTACAGTCACAGAACAAAGCCAAGGCCTCCTTCTCTTCTTGAGTGTGCTAACAGCCTATTTTTGCTAGGACCCACAGCACATTAACCAATAGTCTTCAGTTTTGACCTCTCAAGTGCAAGAGGGCTGTGCAAATATTCTGCATGGAGGCATCCGTGTACAACATTTTTGTGCTTTCCAACTCTGAATACTTCCATCAGCTTTTTGTACTTTTCATGAGAAGTTGCATATCAGAGCCGTCACATGGCTTTGCACACCAGCAATCACCAGGTGCTGAATTCGGCTCAGTGTCCACACCCGCTTCGCTACTCTGAGGAACCATGGCACTTTCTCTGGCCTGTAAAGGCATCCTACTAGATATGGTCTTAAACTTCCTATGAGCTACCCATACACCTTACTGTGCTTCCTTTTCTCCCACATATGTTGTATACAGGACTCCAAGGGCAGAATTTAACCCAAGGCTACAACATCTAAGTGCAGATGTCTGCATGAATGTGTTCACAGGCACAGTAAATGTCTAAGTACCCAGTGGGACATTTAAGGGCTTGATACATTTGCCTGCACATGAGTGTTAAATGTCATTTGGGATCCCCTAGCATAGCCCACCTGGTGCACAGCAGCTAGTTCACTGGGGTGAGATGTTACCATTGAGGCTGTGTTATTTTGACCTGCCTCATGCAGATGCCCTAGATGCACTAGGGCATCTCAAATGTCAGTCAGTGCTCATGTGTTAGCAACTGTCTCTAGCCCTTGGTCAGCTGAATTGCTTTCTGGGTTCCACTGACTGCTTTGACTAGTGGCTTGATTCAGTTTGTCCACAGATAGGCACCAAGGGATGCCGGAGACACATCGGTTTTGACTTCTAGTCCAGTGAGGATGCCTAGTGAGAAAATGCCACTGTTCTGATGCATGAAGCATAGACAAATACCAACCATTTCTTCCAGCTGTTCAAGCATTATCGCTAGAGGAAAAATTTTATTTACATATTGATTTAAATCCTTCTGAAACCATGCAACAATGAAGAATTATGTCTTTTTAGATATATTCAGCATTACCTTTCTGATCTTCTGCTCTAGGATCTCCAGAGTAATGAAACTATCGTCTTTTCTCGCTTTTGCCTTACGTGAGAAAAATATTTCTTAAAGATAGGAATCACGGGGCAGATGTTCCTTCCACCTCCATCCTGTATTCTGCTAGCCCCTCCCTTCTCCTCTGGAATACATCCCCACATTGCCTCTTCGTGTCTCTGGTTCCCAGCTTCTCAAATAGTACACACTCTTAATGAGACCAAAGGAGGGACACGTTTCCCGCAGAGGAATGCAGACATTTCCTCTGTGTCCAAGCCTTTTCCCAACTGTTTTTCCCCCTGCAGTTCCTACCCCACTTCAGATTTATCAGCCTCTGTCCTAAACTTTAGCCATTTGCCTTCTATTCCCAGTATTTCTTCTTTTAGCATTAGTATCACTGCTTTTAGCACCATGTTGGTTTATTCACCTCTGCTCAGTCAAAAATGAATAAAAACTCTGCTTTCAGTCTCCATCTCACTGCATGGTGTCCATCATATAAAGGTTTTCAGTGAAATTGCTGGTGTGTTTTTGTCTGTGTAGTGTGTGCACCCTTACAGAGGCTCTCTGTAAACTCTCACTGAGCAATATACTCCACTGGAATTCTTGCATTAATTCCCAAAGGTCAAACTTTGTCATGGCTTGTGACATTTCCCAAAGGATGTGTAGCTCCTGACACTGTTTTTTGAAGGCTCCAGCTTCATTTTGCATCCTTTTTATTAATGTGTCCGACTCCTAACTGTCAAAGAGCTAGTCATATTCTGTAGGCTTCATACCAGTTTGCTTAGACAATTCTAAGTTTGTTTTGTTGAGTATTAATCCTGGGTCTTGCTGGAACTTCCCTCTAAATCTTTTGACCCGGTTCCCGGTCCCAATTTGGTCTCTGCTCAGAAACATAAATTGCTAAAATTGGAAGATGTGATCAGTTGCAAAGTCTGTTTTGTGCTCTGGAAGCACATCTGACACTTGCTTCATTTCACCGCTATTCCTTATTTTTTATACAGTAACACGATTTCATTACCAGTCTGAGTTAACTGAGAGCTATTAAAAACAGAAAATGCTTCAGAACCAGTAAAAGTCAGAACTATAGCCTAATATCTGTCTATTTCTGCACTCCTTTCCTGGCAGACACTATACTCAAACCTTTTCCAGTTGCTTTCCACATTTCTAGAGAATTTCACCATCAATTTCTTTTAATCATCTTAGTTAATTTTATTTCTGTACCCACACAGCACTCATTTTGCTTTAAGCCGCAGGAGACAGCAGAGCAGTTCCACTTTGGCTTATCATGATTCCAGCTCATCAACCTCTGCCCAACAGAAGACCCGGTCCCGACCAGCGCTTGCCAGCACCTGCTGAGATGTGGTTCCATGCAGCCTTCCTCTGTGCCGCTCCAAGAAAGGCAATAATAACAGATGAATACAAGCGTGGATGCTTAGGAGACAGCAGGAAGACAATTTACAAACTTAATATGTTACCTCCAGGGTTACAGGGCATCACACATCTGCTTTCTTCCCATAAACATTACTCTTTCTGCCTTCCCTAAATGTAATGGATCTTTTCTGCTAAATGAGTCCGTCAGTTTATGCAAGGAGACAAAATGCCTTTCTCCCCCTCTGACTGTGAGCATTGTGTAGCCCAAAAACTGGTACAAAACAAGAAGTCAGCAGTGTATGGGGAAAGGTAAGTAAAGTATGTGTATGGCATTAAGTGATGGGCAGCCTCCTTCACAGAATTCAGGCTGTAGTGTTAGTTGCAGTGGGGAAGTGAAAAGGATAAGCTTTGAATTAAAATGAAACCCAACTTATGACACCATTCCTTCTTCAGTTATATGTTTTACTTTAATGTATCCCTAATGGTGACCAAGTCAATGAGCAAAGGTATGGATCGCACTCACTTCAAGCTGCAGACCTGTTATTCTACCAGTGGGAAATAAGACTTTTGCAGTCTATTATGGGAAGCAAAATTGCTTCATCCTCAGGATTCTAAGTATTTCACGAGCTAGCAATAGGGAGCCCATACAAAGCTATAATTTGCAATCTGAATCTAATTTCAAACTTCATCTCACCAAAAATGAAAATTAATGTATGAAGGGACTCCTTGTATCACAAGTACTCTCTTTCTGAATTCTATTACCTTCTGAGTTAACCCATAATTTAGCTTTTTTAAACAAATCCAATTGAAATTGATGGATGCTTTAAAGTTTATAGTTTAATTTCTTTGTGTACCGTATCCTAACAAATTACAGTCAGTTTAGGATAAAACCAAGTGTACATAATATGAAATAAGCTTGTTGGGAATCCTACTTTCTTAGGCTGCAGAGTTTTCAAATCTTCTTAGCATAAAGGAGAACTTTTAATAGACCTTATCCAAGTGTGTTGAGACTCTGCAGTCCTGCACATCTACTGGAAATAGATGGTAAGGGTGAATAATCACCATCCTAGACGTGGCTTTAACCTCTAATTCAATGCATACATAATATATATCCTTCTGATCTGAAGAACACTACATTGGAGAAGACAGGCTAGACACAGATTGTCTTAATGGGAGTGACAAGAATGATTTTGAGGCACCACAATGTTTCCCAAGCCGAGGTAGGACAGAAAGCAATGCTTTTATGTAGATGGGGTCTTTTGAATGGTGTGTTTACAAAAGACTTAAAGACTAGATTGACTCAATAGGTTCAACGAACCTATGTACCAGGAGGAGGTTCCTGGGAGGCTTCTGTTAGCAGCAGGAGCCTGCAAGGGCTCTGCCAATGTGGGAAGCCCCTCATATGGCAGGTTCACAGCCTGGGGTCACCTCCCTTCAGCCGTGGAACCAGATCCGAGCAGAGAAAAACACACAAGGGCAATGAGTGAAGGCATATCCTGCAGTAAGGAGAACCCCAGGCCATCTCTGATCACTAAAGGACCTGCTCTTACCTGCCTGTAATCAGCTGGATTCGACATTTTCCATGCCAGCCAGCTGCCCCGCTCTACTTTTTTATCTTTTTTTAAAAATGCTGATACTCTTCAACCGTTTTCAAGATTAAGCTCATGTAAAAGCTAAGAAAAGTAAATAAATGATCCTAACTATCTCCTTGACAAGTTCTCTCATGCTTTCAAGCAGAGACTTGTGGTCTGGCAACTGATAACACTCATGCTAGGGATATGCACTTTTCTGTCCCCGTGAAAGCTTCCTTGAGTTTGAATCAAGTGTCAGACACCATGGAAAGCTCTGCACACGGGGCAGATTTACCTGACCCCAGCAGCAAAGCCCTATGGAGAGCCTGGTGGTAGCGGGCAGGGTGTGCTGCCTCCGTGCTGCAGTGCTCTGCCTGCCAGGGGCTGCTGCGGAGCTGGCTGAGGGAGTGGAAGGCACTTACACCAGCTGTGGTACCTGCCAGTACACTCCCTGCAGATGGTCATGCCCGAGATAAACAGGAAGGGCAGAAATACAAAGAAAGACTCAGGTTAAAATTGTCCAGCAGCCTTGATTCAGCCCCTGATCCACACCTATTTCCTAACCTTGAGGGCCTTGCTTTGAAATCTTAACATTGAGTGTCATTGCTTACCTGCAATAAAAATAATGCAGTTTCCATGTCTTACATTTCCATAGGAATCGTTTAGTGAGCACTGATTTACTCAGGGTTTTTTTTTTTGTGTTGCTGTTAATTTTTATGCGTGCTTTCACTTTTCAGGTAGGAAACCTGGAGAAATAGCCTGGCTAATGTGGGTTGATCTGGTTATTTCTCTGTGGAGGAAAAGTAATCACATGAGACATGAGTGCTTGCTCTTGTGATTGCTTCTGAGGGTCAGGTGGTACTTTTTTTCTGACTTGCCTTACCAGTTGCTCCAGCTCTTCACTTGGAAGGACCAAAGAGTGTGAGGGGTTCGACACCACGTTCTCACACTTCGTGTGTTCCCATAACTGATGTCTCAGTCCTTTGGCAGCAGCATAACAACACTATCCAGTATAAATCCACATAGGCAAATGCAAATGGTACATCCATTGGTGGTATCTAGTTACAGTAAAGAAACTGATTATTAAGGGGTAAATCAAACGGACCTAAGTAATTTTCCAGAATCATTTAACACTGGACTGGACAGCATGCTATGTGCCTAAATACAGAGGAGAAGCCCAGGTGGGGAGACAGGAGAAATTTATGGGACAAGAGTTTTTTCTTGGAATGCCATGGAAGCCACAAATTCCATGACATCTGCTGTGGCCTTCAGAGGCCTTTTATTAAGAATGATCCTAAGCAGGGTACATCTATTATTTTGAACATCATATTTTTATGTGAATGTATAGACAATTGTGTAGTAGATTAGCTAGATTAGCCTCGCCTATTTTCATGAACTTCTTTTTTTTGTACCACTAACAAATATTTTTCGGAAGCAAAAGAAAGGAAGCACAAATATACTCAGTGCACTTTCCTATTTATGCACATGTATTATTGCTAAATAATGTATGTTATTTGGCATTGGAAAGTTATTCTTGTGCCTATTGACATTAGTATTGCTGTTTCTGCAAACAGTTAGATTTCTCATACATATGCATTGCCTCGCCTTTCTCACCGCACACCCAGGTAAGCAATCATAATTCAGTATTTCATTGTGTGAAATGACAATAAAAACTCTTGCAGCACCCACTGCTTTTACAGCCTCTGACTCTGTCCTTTAAACAGTGAAGTTTTAAACATCATTTCCCAGAGGCACAGAAGCTGGAGAAAGCTGGTCCAGGAGCAGAAGTTCAGGTCAGGAGCTGGTAGTGAAGTGGTACAGGTCACTGGGAGCCCATCCATACATGTTCCTTCCTTCCCCTGGGGGGCAGCAGAATATTGCTGTTGAGGTCAGTTCACTTGATGCTAAACCCTTGGGTCTAACATAGCACTGCTTCCTTGGCTATGCTGAATTTTTCTGCCATATATCCCTGCCATCCTGGAAATAATCAGTGGTGCCAGTGGATGCATTACCAGGTGAGGAGAGTGGGATGAAATATGATGCTTCTATTGAAAGCACTAAGTGAGACAAATTTCTAACCTGTAGGTACCTTCAGGTTGCAATTTGCCCCCTGCCTCCCTTAAATTCCATGTCCCCTCTAGGTAGGCTCATGTCCGGGATGCTGAATTGACTCATTGAAGGTGTTAGATTAGCAGGGTTGGAAAATAAGCTCTGCGTTGTCTCAAAGCTGTGATGCACAGAGGTGGCCTGGACCTACAGATGGTCCAAGAAATCTCTGCATCTTCTTTGAGCCATGGAAGCAGTTTGTCCTTTCATGAGCAGGCACAGTGTGGGTCATGTTGCATATCCCAGGACCCCCAAAGCACCAGATATTCCTTCTGATTTGTTTGGGGGTTTGGGAGCAGCATGCCTGTTGTTCTCAGAGCAGATATGGCTCAAGTGTTCAACAGCTTTTCCACACTGTTTTGCCAATGTCTTTCAGCATTCACGTAAGCTAGAGGTATCATCTTTAAAAGGAAAGGGTCTTAAGACATTTCTCCCCCCATACTAAGTTCAAATGTTCAAAAACAATCTCCTAAAACAGTCTCTTAAAGTAGTGAGACTGCCCGGCAAACCATTAAAATTTTGAAAATACAATACGTTTGAAAATCTCTTTACTATTCCTCCTTTCTGGGACCATATTTTCAGTTTACTTTTTGACTGTTTTCGTGGTAATAAAGAGCCAACCAAAACAGAGGGTACTTTTGTATACAGGCTGCAAATGGTGCCCTTCTCATCTTCATCTGCTGCCCCTTGCTCAGGCTGCAGCACAACTCTGCCCATTGCAGAGGCAGGCATTTTTGCAGTAAGCAATTGGCTGTAAGAAAATGCAGGTGGCTACAAGCACATTTCACATAGTTTTTCCAATCAGAGGGGCCTCAAGAGCATTGGTTGCAAGCTGGCAGCTTGGAAGTAAAAGACAGCATATCCCATTATCAATCTCACCACATCCTCCCTCTCAAGCATTGTTTGAAGAAGCTGAAGGCAATCGAGTAGCTATTGAATCACTTCTGTTAAAGTTGGACTTCTAAAAGCTGACTGTGGTTTATTTTAAAAAAAACCTGGCACTGGAAGAGATTTAAAGAAAGCATAAATTGTATTACCTTGGAAAGTACTGGAAAATGAGTGTTGAGGTCCAGCAAGGGCGTATAGGGTAATGTACTAAATATGATATCCTATCACAAACAGGGCTTTCTTCAGCTGTAGGAGACGTGATGAAAAATAGGGCTAAAAGAAGGTTAAGAGGCTCTGAATTCTCAATTACTTTGTAACAAAAATGTCTTGGGGCGATTCATGAGAGATTCAGGACTTTTATGTCTTCTGGGAAATGAATTTTTTTTATGGGAAGCTATTCAGAATGCCATAAACCCTTATTTTTTTCAACTAAATGTATTTTGGACATCCAGGTATTGTATGGCAAAATAAACAATAATAATAATAAAGTCAGGTCAGATGAAAAGCCTCATTTCTGTTAGATAGATGTCTGCAGGAGAGGCCTCAGCACCGCGTGGTGGATCAGGAAGGCAGCAGGATGCTTCTGCATGTGGGGACACTCCTCACCCAGGGGTGGCCTGCAGGTACAAATCCCGCAGTGCCTGCCTGGCTCCCCGCAGGCTCCATGCAAGAGCAGGGACTCGCCCTACAACTGACCCACAGGATGAAGGCAACTATCCATAACAGGCACATGCCATAGCCAAGGAGGGTGATGTAACAACTCGGTAGCCATTAGCCTTATACTGCTCTGAAAAGCAACTTGTATACAATACCATGCTTCCCCAGATACACAGCCTGTATATGAGGGTCATTAGTGCTTCCTGGAGTGGTACAACTCCTTTTTTTTTTACACAGTTTCATTCCTGTTATCCCAGAACAGCTAGTGCCATGATGGGATATTAGCCGGATGCTTTTCATTGTAAAACATCATCAACTGAGTCATTTAATGAATCCTAACATTTTTGCATCTGGGGAGCAGGAAAACAGATGTACACAAGAGGCTCGGAGGACTGAAATGACTCATGGTGCTGTATCGCTAGTGATGGCACATGAGAAGGAAAGACGGCGGCTTGAACTGCACAGCCCACTCTGAGCCCATAGGGCTGGTAGCTGGAACATTTTTTACTTGTAATCGGAGCACATCTCTTATGAAAGCTGCTGAATTATGGTAAACCCGAATCCTGTGTGCCGCTTTCTTACAGAGGCATTTCAAAGCACATAAGGGCATCGTAAGAGCAATACCATTTCTCAGATCTGCAGCGTGATTCCTGACTCTAATACCATCTTCTCTATATCAATGGGAGTTCTCAGCACATAAAAGAATAGTACCAGAAGCAAAATGTCATTTGCAGGTTGGGAGTAAAAATTTTGCCCTAAGACTGATTAGAAATTAAATTTAAAAGATGCAGAGATTTACTGGCTCAGCCTACAGTCAAACTGCTCAATGCTGCAATGCCAAAGAGAGTCAACTACTATCAGCCATTTGCTTATCCTCCTAAAGCACCAAAATCAATCCCTGAAATGAAGTAAACATAGCTGCATTGATCCGTCAATGACCTAATTTTTGAAAGTCACTAAGAGGCTATAATGGTGTTTTAATAAAACGCAGCATTTGTCGGACTGTTGACGTGCAGGCAATGAGAGGGTTACGTGATTGTTCTGGTCAGTCTCAGGACTGGAGAGCAAAGAGTAGCAGGGATCTTCCCCAGGGTATAGTCAAGAGGCAAGAAGATCATTAAAGAAACCAAGTGCTTTTCGATTAAATATGATATTCTTGATAGTGGAGTGATTCTTCTGGATAACTTTGGCATAGGAACAGACATGCATTGCTTTCCACTTCTTGGGGGATGCTTACAGAAAAAAATGCCCTCCTTGTTTAGGCAGCCCATTAATTTGCCCTCAGCAGCTCTCTTGAGCTGAGAACCACAGAGGCAGATGTGGGCAAACCTATCTCAAGAGACCCTGATGGATATGCTCCATACCATGGGTGTATGCCCAGTTGCCATAGTGTATTTCTGTACCCCATGTTTCCATAACCCTGTGGGTTATTGCTTCCCATACTCTACATTAACTGTTTGCTGCAATCACCAATACATGAACAGCCTCACCAGACACCTTCCCTACCCCTTCCTTCTCCTGGCATTACTGTAGCCTGGGGTAGCAGGGATCTGGGGAAGGCAAGGAGCAGCAAAGCCTCTCTACAGGGTCTGCTTTTTCAAAGGCGTGAGATTGTCCTTTATAGATAGTCCACAGTCTTAGCTTTTTCTTGTGTGCCTTTGGTGCCCCTGCCCACCCTGTTTGCATTGATGACCACAGGGACTGCTGGGCGCTGACGCTTGCCCTTGGCGACTGGACAGTCTCTCTGGCTCTTCAAACCTGAAACTGAAGTGTAAACTCCCAGTTCAATCACCATTTTTTAGTAATTCTTTTTGTCAGCTTGAAGAACTACGAACTTTCTTTCACACATATGGAAACCAGCTACAAATGTTTTCTCCTTTCTCTAGCTGTCCTGATTATATTAAAGATTCATCTTAGTTGTTAGTTGCAACACTGATTTCTCACTACCGAGCACCTTACAGTGCAAAATGGCTATGGTCCTGCCCCTATTATAAAGAAGCCCCTATACAGCATCTCACCATTCAGGTGGGGGAAGCGTTATGTGCCATTTGCCTGCCTAACACAAGATTTAGTGCACCTTTAGGACCTTCAGAGTGGTACCAGGAGATACTCCTCTGTTGCATCCCCTGGGGAAAGGTTGCCTATTACCTCCCATCCAGGGCTCTACAGCCCATTCCCCTGGGGTATGTACAGTCTAGTGCTTTAGGTCTATACCAACACAGAGGTAGAGATGTGCCAGATCAAACTATCCATGTAGCCAGCCAAATGTACGTCCTAAAATCCTCCATATGGCTGCTACCTAAACCTGGTGGTGACCAATGCCTTTTGCTGGCAAAGGGCAGGATTTGGCTTCAGAGACACCTATATACACTTACACTGAGGCCTCTGCATGCACGTGTCTACTTGAGGGCTGGTGTCAGCTCCCAGCAGTCACTGGAGTTGGGATGCAGGATTTGGTGTCTTGACACCCCTCAGGTGTCTTCAGGACATCAGCACACAGGCAGCAGATGCACCACAGGAATTGCAGGAGGTCTGTACTCCTCCAAAGGAGCAAGTGAGGGAAAGCTTAAGGCACTCACATGGCACTAGATGTTTATGCTTAAGCAACTGAAGTGAGCAGTAAATGTTCTTCTGCAAAGTCCCTGGAGAGTCTCGTTATCTGCTCCTGGATGTTCATAGAAATGCTTGTGGGAAAAGGAGGTGCTCCTTGAGTCAAAGGACAGGAACAACTTTATAAGACACTGGCTAGGACACTCACCCAAATGCCAGCCCCTGCTGCAAAGTATTTTGTGCTACGTATTCATTTAGGTGAGGACAGAAACCTGGTCTTTCCAGAGCAGTTTCCTACCCCTTAACCTACAGACTGATGTTGATTCATATTTCTTCTCGCTCTCCCCAATTTCCTCTTTCTCATTGCCTCAGCCTCTTCCCACTCTGGTACTCCTTTCACATAACCTTTTTCCCTCCTTCTTTCAGCTGCTCTTGCCTTGAAAAGCTGGTTCAAGCAACCAGCATGGGAGCCCAAGCTGTGAATCCGTGTTGGAGACTACTCTTAAGTCTCGGAGTAACAAAGCCAAAGACACACACACTCCTCTTTTCAGCCACTTCCCTTTTGGCTGACTCTCTGCTTGGCTTTTGGGCCTTTGCAGATTCGCTGCCCTCGATAAGGTGCCCAGAAGCTCCCTCCTCATGCCTGGGTGAAGCTCCATAGGTGCTTCTTGAGGAGCCATGCATGGGTGGAGATACCCCTCATGAGGCTTCTCTTCAGCCTCATGCTGCTGCTGCTCTTTCATGTGGTCCAAATGTGCCCATCCTCATTTTCAAGCCTTCATCTTTCAGCTCAGTCCTTTTGGATCACACTAAAGAATTGGGGAGGGGGACGGACATGAGAGCTAGGTACTTAAAAGAGGTAGGTTGATATAACTGCTAATGAGGCTATGTTGTAGTTGCCTGCAGAAGCAAAGCGCTCAAGTTGATGCCTCAGCACATCACTCCATCCTATATCCCTAATTAAACTCTGTACAGTAGTTTATGTCCCTAGAAACCAGTAAACAGCTGAGATGCTCTTTTTTTTTTTGCTTCTGTACAGTATCCATTATTTAGCTTTTTTAGCTTCCATTTCTAAGGCAAGCTCTCTGATCCTTTGTTAACTTCAGCCATGTAATCAACCTCCTTCCTGTACTATAGGATGTTGTTTCCCTCTATCACTATAACACTGTATTACCTTTTGTGTTGTATCTCATCAGGCTTGGAGCACCTGGTTCCAGTGCCTCACCAAGGTTCCTTGGAAAACCATCCCCTCAGTTAGCTGTTTAAATAATTCCATCTCTAACAACCCCAGGGTTTAACAAAACAAGTTATTTTAAAAAGGCTTGACTCTGGCTACAGAGAACAATACTTTTTCTTTCTTTTGATGCTACCTTCTGGATACCTTACAGTGTATCTTTGGAGTTGCTTTTCTATGCTGTTTTTTATATCCTAAATTAAGTTTATTTTATTTTGCCCTGGAGGCCATGGGTCTACGTTGTAATTATAAGTCTTTGTTGCCTTTCTTTGAGTTCTCTCCAGTGTAGCAGTACCTATTTTAATTGACTTGGCAGAGAAAGGATGTGAGTCTGAAATGCACCACAGATTACGAGAACATTATTTTTTAAAGTTTTGCCTGAGCAAGAAAAAGATAGATTTTTGGTCTGCTGGCAAAAGCTTGGATCATGTTCCAAGTCTAATCAAAAGCACTGCCTGTGTCTTTGTGGTCTCTCTTGAAACATTTGGAAAGAGAGGAGGCCACGAGCTCTGTAATTCCTCCTTTAAGGATCAACGCGGGCTTCTGCAAGGCCATTGACGCCAAAGAGCTCTGTGCCTGTATAATATTATAGGCCATATTGCTGCTGATACAGGATGGATTCAGAGAGAGAGTTTTTGTCTCAAATGGATACATCACTGAGCTTAAAAGTAATTAGAGTCTTGGAAGAAGCATATTACAAGCAGAAGAGTGAATCACAGAATCACAGAATCACAGAATGTTAGGTATTGGAAGGGACCTCGAAAGATCATCTAGTCCAATCCCCCGCCGGAGCAGGATTGCCTAGACCATATCACACAGGAACGCGTCCAGGCGGGTTTTGAATGTCTCCAGAGAAGGAGACTCCACAACCTCTCTGGGCAGCCTATTCCAGTGTTCGGTCACCCTCACCGTAAAGAAGTTTTTCCACATATTTATGTGGAACCTCCTGTGTTCCAGCTTGCACCCATTGCCCCTTGTCCTGTCAAGGGATATCACTGAGAAGAGCCTGGCTCCATCCTCTTGACACTTGCCCTTTACATATTTATAAACATTAATGAGGTCACCCCTCAGTCTCCTCTTCTCTAAGCTAAAGAGACCCAGCTCCCTCAGCCTCTCCTCAGAAGGGAGATGTTCCACTCCCTTAATCATCTTCGTGGCTCTGCGCTGGACTCTCTCTAGCAGTTCCCTGTCCTTCTTGAACTGAGGGGCCCAGAACTGGACACAATACTCCAGATGCAGCCTCACCAGGGCAGAGTAGAGGGGGAGGAGAACCTCTCTCGACCTGCTGACCACACCCCTTCTAATACACCCCAGGATGCCATTGGCCTTCTTGGCCACAAGGGCACACTGCTGGCTCATGGTCATCCTGCTGTCCACTAGGACCCCCAGGTCCCTTTCCCCTACGCTGCTCTCCAACAGGTCTGCCCCCAACTTGTACTGGTACATGGGGTTGTTCTTGCCCAGATGCAGGACTCTACACTTGCCCTTGTTATATTTCATTAAATTTCTCCCCGCCCAACTCTCCAGCCTGTCCAGGTCTCTCTGAATGGCTGCGCAGCCTTCCGTTGTGTCAGCCACTCCTCCCAGTTTTATGTCATCAGCGAACTTGCTGACAGCGCACTCTAATCCCTCATCCAAGTCATTAATGGATATATTGAATAGAACTGGTCCCAGTACCGACCCTTGAGGGACTCCGCTAGACACAGGCCTCCAACTGGACTCTGTCCCATTGACCACCACTCTCTGGCTTCTTTCCTTCAGCCAGTTCACAATCCACCTCACTACCCGATCATCCAGACCACACTTCCTCAGTTTAGCTGCGAGGATGCTGTGGGAGACCGTGTCAAACGCTTTACTGAAATCGAGATAGACCACATCCACAGCTTTACCATCATCTATCCACCGGGTAACATCCTCATAAAAGGCTATCAAGTTGGTTGAGCATGACTTCCTGTTGGTGAAGCCATGTTGAGTGCCCCTAATGATCCCCCTATCCTTGATGTGCCTCGAGACAGCACCAAGAACAAGTTGCTCCATCACCTTTCCGGGGATGGAGGTGAGGCTGACTGGTCTATAGTTACCCGGGTTCTCCTTCTTGCCCTTTTTGAAGACTGGAGTGACATTCGCTTTCCTCCAGTCCTCAGGCACCTCTCCCGTTGCCCACGACTTAGCAAAGATGATGGAGAGTGGCCTAGCAATGACTTCCGCCAGCTCCCTCAGCACCCGCGGGTGCATCCCATCAGGGCCCATGGATTTATGGACATCCAGATTGCTTAATTGGTCCCTGACCCAGCCCTCATCTACCAAGACAGATTCCTCCTCTATCCTGACTTCTTCTGGGGCCACAGGGGTCCGGGGCTCCTCAGGACAGCCTCCAACAGTATAGACAGAGGCAAAGAAGGCATTCAGTAACTCCGCCTTCTTTTTATCCTCTGTCTCCAGGGCTCCCACCTCATTCATCAGTGGGCCTACATTGCCTCTGGTGTTGGCTTTACCTGCAATGTATTTGAAGAAGCCCTTTCTGTTGTCCTTGACCTCTCTTGCAAGGTTTAATTCCAAGGAGGCCTTAGCTTTCCTAATTGCCTCCCTACATCCTCTGACAACAGACTTATATTCCTCCCAAGTGGCCAGCCCCTCCTTCCACGATCTGTACACCCTCTTCTTCCACTTGAGTTTGCCCAGCAGTTCCTTGTTTAAACATACAGGTCTCCTGGTACCCTTCCTTGACTTCCTACCTGCTGGGATGCTCTGATCTTGAGCTCGGAAGAAGCAGTCCTTGAATGCTAACCAACTATCTTGGGCCCCCTTACCTTCTAGTACCCTGTCCCATGGGATTTCCCCTAGCAATTGCTTGAAAAGGCCAAAGTTGGCCCTCCTGAAGTCCAGGGTTGCAATTCTGCTAGCTATTCTGTTCCTGCCACATGAGATCCTGAACTCTACCATCTCATGGTCGCTACAACCAAGGCTGCCCCCAACCTTCTCCTCTTCAACCAGACCCTCCTTGTTAGTGAGGATCAGATCCAGCAGCGCTCCTCTCCTAGTTGGCTCATCCACCATTTGCATCAGAAAGTTATCATCAATGCACTGGAGAAACCTCCTGGACTGAGGATGGCTGGCTGAGTAGGCCTCCCAGCAAATATCAGGGTAGTTGAAATCCCCCACAACAACCAGGCCCTGTAATTGCGAGACTGCTCTCAGCTGCCTGTAGAAGGCCTCATCACCCTCCTCATCCTGATCCGGTGGCCTGTAATAGACACCCACAACAGTATCACCCCTGCCAGCCTGCCCCTTCATTCGCACCCACAAACTCTCAACTCGCTCCTGATCCGCCTCTGGACAGAACTCAATACATTCTAGCTGCTCACTCACATAAAGAGCAACTCCACCACCTCTCCTTAGTGGCCTGTCTTTCCTGAACAAGACATAGCCATCCATGACCACATTCCAGTCATGCGAGGCGTCCCACCAAGTCTCTGTAATTGCCACTAGATCATAGCCCCCCGACCGAACACGGATTTCTAACTCCTCTTGTTTATTCCCCATGCTGCGCGCATTGGTGTACAGGCATTTCAGGGAGCGAGCTGAGCACACCGATTTCACCCCACGGGGATGGGAGGCCTCCTGGTCTGCCTCAACACTAGAGCGTTGCCCCAGTGGTGCAAGCCCAGCTACTACCCCATCCCCCTTCGAATCTAGTTTAAAGCTCTCCGAATGAGCCCTGCTAATTCCTGTCCCAGAACCCTTTTGCCCCTACGACATAAACCTTTCCCATGTATTACGGTCACACCTGGTGTCTTATAAAACCAGCCATTATCAAAGAACCCAAAGCCCTGCCTGTACCACCAGTCTCGTAGCCAGGCATTAATAGAGAGAATCCTACTATTCCATCCCACGTCATCACCTGAAAATGGAAGGAGGGAGGAGAAAACAACTTGTGCCCCAGACTCTTTCACCAACCGTCCTAGGGCCTTGTAGTCTTTCTTCATCCCCCTCAGACTACGGGATGCAGCTTCTTCCCCACCTGTCTGGAAGATCAGCAGGGGGCAGTAGTCTGTGGCCTTCACCAGGTTGGGGAGTTGCCTGGTGATATCCCTGATTCAGGCTCCAGGCAGGCTGCAGACCTCCCTGTGATGGGGGTCAGCTCTGCATATTGGGCCCTCAGATCCCTTTAGGAAGGAGTCTCCAACCACTAAAACTCTTCTCTTCTTCCTTGTGGAGGAGGTAGCTATACGCCTGTCAGGTTTTTCTGACTGTGGTGGGACCTCTGATATAGGTTGCCTCTCCACCACATCCCCATTGGACCAGCTGTATTCCACTAGGGCTTCATATCTATTGCTCAGAGGCACCTGCGGAGGCGAGGTAGGCAAGGAGGGCACTCGTCTTTTGCCACGGCCATAGACTTGCCATTCGAAGGGGGATGGGGTGGTAGCTGGGCTTGCACCACTGGGGCAACGCTCTAGTGTTGAGGTAGACCAGGAGGCCTCCCATCCCCGTGGGGTGAATTCAGCGGGTGAATCTGGGATGAAACCGGTGTGCTCAGCTCGCTCCCTGAAATGCCTGTACACCAATGCACGCAGAATGGGGAATAAGCAGGAGGAGTTAGAAATCCGTGTTCGGTCGGGGGGCTATGATCTAGTGGCAATTACAGAGACTTAGTGGGATGCCTCGCATGACTGGAATGTGGTCATGGATGGCTATGTCCTGTTCAGGAAAGACAGGCCGCTAAGGAGAGGTGGTGGAGTTGCTCTTTATGTGAGTGAGCAGCTAGAATGTATTGAGTTCTGTCCAGAGGCGGATCAGGAGCGTGTTGAGAGTTTGTGGGTGCGAATGAAGGGGCAGGCTGGCAGGGGTGATACTGTTGTGGGTGTCTATTACAGGCCACCGGATCAGGATGAGGAGGGTGATGAGGCCTTCTACAGGCAGCTGAGAGCAGTCTCGCAATTACAGGGCCTGGTTGTTGTGGGGGATTTCAACTACCCTGATATTTGCTGGGAGGCCTACTCAGCCAGCCATCCCCAGTCCAGGAGGTTCCTCCAGTGCGTTGATGATAACTTTCTGATGCAAATGGTGGATGAGCCAACTAGGAGAGGAGTGCTGCTGGATCTGATCCTCACTAACAAGGAGGGTCTGGTTGAAGAGGTGAAGGTTGGGGGCAGCCTTGGTTGTAGTGACCATGAGATGGTGGAGTTCAGGATCTCATGTGGCAGGAACAGAATAGCTAGCAGAATCACAACCCTGAACTTCAGGAGGGCCAACTTTGGCCTTTTCAAGCAATTGCTAGGGGAAATCCCATGGGACAGGGTACTAGAAGGTAAGGGGGCCCAAGATAGTTGGTTAGCATTCAAGGACTGCTTCTTCCGAGCTCAAGATCAGAGCATCCCAACAGGTAGGAAGTCAAGGAAGGGTAGCAGGAGACCTGCATGGTTGAACAGGGAACTGCTGGGCAAACTCAAGTGGAAGAAGAGGGTGTACAGATCATGGAAGGAGGGGCTGGCCACTTGGGAGGAATATAAGTCTGTTGTCAGAGGATGTAGGGAGGCAACTAGGAAAGCTAAGGCCTCCTTGGAATTAAACCTTGCAAGAGAGGTCAAGGACAACAGAAAGGGCTTCTTCAAATACATTGCAGGTAAAGCCAACACTAGAGGCAATGTAGGCCCACTGATGAATGAGGTGGGAGCCCTGGAGACAGAGGATAAAAAGAAGGCGGAGTTACTGAATGCCTTCTTTGCCTCTGTCTATACTGCTGGAGGCTGTCCTGAGGAGCCCCGGACCCCTGTGGCCCCAGAAGAAGTCAGGATAGAGGAGGAATCTGTCTTGGTAGATGAGGGCTGGGTCAGGGACCAATTAAGCAATCTGGACGTCCATAAATCCATGGGCCCTGATGGGATGCACCCGCGGGTGCTGAGGGAGCTGGCTGAAGTCATTGCTAGGCCACTCTCCATCATCTTTGCTAAGTCGTGGGCAATAGGAGAGGTGCCTGAGGACTGGAGGAAAGCGAATGTCACTCCAGTCTTCAAAAATGGTAGGAAGGAGGACCCGGGTAACTATAGACCGGTCAGCCTCACCTCCATCCCCGGAAAGGTGATGGAGCAACTTGTTCTTGGTGCTGTCTCGAGGCACATCAAGGACAGGGGGATCATTAGGGGCACTCAACATGGCTTCACCAACGGGAAGTCATGCTTAACCAACTTGATAGCCTTTTATGAGGATGTTACCCGGTGGATAGATGATGGTAAAGCTGTGGATGTGGTCTATCTCGATTTCAGTAAAGCGTTTGACACGGTCTCCCACAGCATCCTCGCAGCTAAACTGAGGAAGTGTGGTCTGGATGATCGGGTAGTGAGGTGGATTGTGAACTGGCTGAAGGAAAGAAGCCAGAGAGTGGTGGTCAATGGGACAGAGTCCAGTTGGAGGCCTGTGTCTAGCGGAGTCCCTCAAGGATCGGTTCTGGGACCAGTTCTATTCAATATATTCATTAATGACTTGGATGAGGGATTAGAGTGCGCTGTCAGCAAGTTCGCTGATGACATAAAACTGGGAGGAGTGGCTGACACAACGGAAGGCTGCGCAGCCATTCAGAGAGACCTGGACAGGCTGGAGAGTTGGGCGGGGAGAAATTTAATGAAATATAACAAGGGCAAGTGTAGAGTCCTGCATCTGGGCAAGAACAACCCCATGTACCAGTACAAGTTGGGGGCAGACCTGTTGGAGACCAGCGTAGGGGAAAGGGACCTGGGGGTCCTAGTGGACAACAGGATGACCATGAGCCAGCAGTGTGCCCTTGTGGCCAAGAAGGCCAATGGCATCCTGGGGTGTATTAGAAGGGGTGTGGTCAGCAGGTCGAGAGAGGTTCTCCTCCCCCTCTACTCTGCCCTGGTGAGGCCGCATCTGGAGTATTGTGTCCAGTTCTGGGCCCCTCAGTTCAAGAAGGACAGGGAACTGCTAGAGAGAGTCCAGCGCAGAGCCACGAAGATGATTAAGGGAGTGGAACATCTCCCTTCTGAGGAGAGGCTGAGGGAGCTGGGTCTCTTTAGCTTGGAGAAGAGGAGACTGAGGGGTGACCTCATTAATGTTTATAAATATGTAAAGGGCAAGTGTCAAGAGGATGGAGCCAGGCTCTTCTCAGTGACATCCCTTGACAGGACAAGGGGCAATGGGTGCAAGCTGGAACACAGGAGGTTCCACTTAAATTTGAGGAAAAACTTCTTTACGGTGAGGGTGACTGAACACTGGAACAGGCTGCCCAGAGAGGTTGTGGAGTCTCCTTCTCTGGAGACATTCAAAACCCGCCTGGACGCGTTCCTGTGTGATATGGTCTAGGCAATCCTGCCCCGGCAGGGGGATTGGACTAGATGATCTTTCGAGGTCCCTTCCAATCCCTAACATTCTGTGATTCTGTGATTCTGTGATATTCCTACATTTATAATTATTTGTCTTTGCCTTTAGGTTAATCTTAGCCATTAAAGCTAAGAGATATAAAAAGTGCATTAATGTGGTTGCAATTTCTAGGAAGTAAAACGCAGTAAGAAATAGCAGATCATCCTAATAGTTTTAGGGAGTTACATGAAAGCCACACCCACAGTCGGTTACTAGAAGTCTTTTATTCAAATGGGGGTGGATGGATGAAAATAGGTATAAAAACCTTATCTACATACAAGCGGATGCACCTATAAGCATACACCCCCTCCTATAAAAACACAGCAGATCAGTATTGGATAGTCTGCCAGTTAGTGGCTACCTGAGTACAGTGTTTGTACTCAATATAAATATTTTGGAGTGATGTGATTTTTATCATTTACAAAAGAAAACTCTTTCCACTTTGTGTGCAGGCTGAAGCAATGCTTTCACTCAAAATCCCAGGGTGCGGTGCAACCTCACTGCTACACTCTTCTGCTCACCTGCACAGCCTGCACCCTTGTGGAACTGATCCTCCAAGACGTTGAGCAATCCACCATGAGTAATAACACTCTAAAATACAAGCTTATGGATTAACCACACAAGTTATTCCTCTGAGCCTGAAGCACAATTTAAGTGCTTAAAGCTAGGCCAAGTACATGGTGAGACCAGAAGCGCGGTGCCCATCCCTTTACAGGAGCAAGCTCGGTCTGCAGTGGCACTCCCACACGTGGCACTAGATGTGTGCAGGGCTGGATCCTATTTTTACTTGACAATAAATAATGTTATTCATTGTGGTAAGAGTTCACCCAGCAAAAGAGCAGGTTGGCTGCAGGGGACACAAATGTACGTGTCAAGAGCTCGACATAAGGAGCGTTTTGGGAAGATAAAAATTCTTCAAAATATGTAGGCAAATGGCCAAATGGAGAACTGAGCTGCTTAAACGAGCTGCTTTTCAGCTTGCACAGCCAGCTAGAGCCTGGTACAGCATCCTCCAGGCACATGCCATATTTTGCATTAGTTTGGATTATTGTAGTGCATTTAATAACATTTGATGATAGTCCAGAAAATCTTGGTACCTCTAAGACCAATGTGAGACGGTGGCAGAGAAGGCTGCTGAGAGCACCCCTCCCACCACCTGGTGCAGGTGGCTTGTATTCTGGAGACGGCACTCTTGTCGGAGCCAACAAAAGCTCTGTTCAGGGTGAAGCATGCTGGAGTTGGGGCACTACAGACATACCCAGGTTGAAACACAAACACCCTCTCTTGAGTTTTTTTTCCCCACACCAGAGGACTTGTAAATAAGACGTTGAGATCGCAGCAGACCAGTGGGCTCTGAAGACAGCTGTGGGAAATGAAGTGCACAGAGCTTTATGGCATATATGCTTTCCTAATGACTGCAGGAGAGTTAACACACAGCAGCTTTTAAAGCAAGAGCAACAGAAATGAGCAAGCACTGGGAAGCTTACATTTGAAATCAAAATTTGTTCTTTACTTTAAAAATACATGTTTGCTTCTAAAGAAGAAACAGTTCTGCTGGGTATCTGTTCTCTTCTGGTTAAGGAGGAATTGTAACAGTAAATAGTTTTATTGTAGAAAGTAACATTTCTTAGCAGTCAATTATCTAATATACTCAACACGTAAAGGAAAAAGAGTCCTGATTTTAGGTGACCGAGGCAGTGGGTTGTCACCAATATGGAAAATGTTAATATTCTGCCCTTTACAGATATGCTATGTCTATCTGTAAGTGTATTTCTAAGTGCCCAATCATTGTCATATCTCCCTGGGTACTTTACAAAATCAGATAAACCATGGCAACTGAATAATAATGTGGCTTGAAAGGAAAAGCCATTAACAAAAAGAAATGCATTCTCCCCACTGGTTCCTTAATTTAAAATTCACACCAGGCTTCAGCAATCTGAATATTAGAAGAAAAAAATTTTCAAAGAGAATATGCAATGACTAAGTGGTTATATATTCCTATCTCCTCCCAGAAGAGTAAGTGACAACTATGCTTGGTAGAAACCTGAGGAGTTGCACTATACCCGGTCAGACTGCTTGCATCCAGCTTTTGCCTCCAGTGATGGCCAGCAGCAAACTGGTTTGGCACAGCATGTTTGGTTTTAAGCTTTGTAGCTCCAAAAAGAAGGCTAGGCATTATCGTATGTATAGAGGAATTCTGTATTTCATTGCAAGCCGTGGAAAGCAGGAAGGCATATATTCATCATGCATTTTTCACCCTGGCCAGTATAGCAGCAGTTAACCTCGATAAGGCTGCTGGCAGCTGTGATGTGTAAGGGACTGTGGTACAACTGCAGAGCCTCTCCCCATCATGTGGCAGTGCATCAGAGGGTAATAAAGTCCACTTGCTCTGTTCCTCATGGAAGTATCCAACTCTTGCTAAGCTTTCAAGAGCAGTTCATGGCAGTGGATTCCACATGACAGTTGTATAATGTGTGGAAAAGAATTATCTTTGAGGAATTTCTGATTTCTATCAGATGGGTGGTTGCTTTTCTTAAGTTTGAAAGTGTCAGTAGTAGACTCCAGTTTCTATCATATTGTCTAAATTATATGCTTGCTAATCTGTCTGTGCTAAATTTTAAAAGCTCTCCTCATATGGAAGAATACATTCCATGCATATTTTTGGTATTAGCCTTTCCTCTGGTTTCAGCTGTAATGTTTTTAGCTGGAGTATTTTAAACTATGCACACTAGAGATCTCCTTCTACGTTAGTTAATGGGGCTTCAGTGACCTGCAGCAGAAGCATTTGGTCTTCTTTTGGTTTGGTACTATTCTTTGTCACCTTCTTAATATAGTCTAACATTTATTTGATCTGCTTTCTTATTTCCTGTTGAAACTTTTTCAATGAGATATCCGTGGTGATGTTCATGTTCTCTCTTATGATTTATTTGATTTAGAGCACAGTTGTACTGAGGTAGATGCAGCTGCCTTCTGCCTTGCATTTCTATCAGTTAATTTAACAGCAACTATCATCTGTCTTACTTTCATTTTCATCTTTCATTACATGACCTTTCTGGCAATGTTGTTAGATTCTTTGGGAATTCTACATGGCCTTTTGTTTTTCTGTTACTATCTTGTGTCATCCTGAAGTGATGTCACTTCATTCATTCTCATTCAGACTCTTTTCCGGGTAATATAACTCATATCCACGGATGTTTCTCTGCTTACAGCCTTTCTTTTTATTGAAGATTGGTTATATAGTCTCTCTCTCTGCTGATAACTTTTCAGGTTCTTTTAAAAGCAGAACAGAATGGTTGCCAAACATCTGATTTTGACTCCATGAGTGTCAGATAAAAGCTGGGATGAAGAAATGTGGTTATAATATTTTTATTGTATTTTAAAGGAAGAAGAATAAACATGGAGTTAGACTAAGGTCACATTTAATATTCTGAAATAAATATCAAAATCTGTGACATTGATAAACTGTCATATGATAACTGTAAGTAATTATAGACTCATAGAATAGTTTGGGTTGGAAGGGGCCTTTAAAGGTCATCTAGTCCAACCCCCCTGCAGTGAGCAGGGACATCTTCAACTAGATCAGGTTGCTCAGACCCCCTTCCAACCTGACCTTGAATGTTGCCAGGGATGGGGCATCTACCACCTCTCTGGGCAACCTGTACCAGTGTTTCACCACCCTCATTGTAAAAAATTTCTTTCCCACTTTCAGTTTAAAACCATTACCCCTTGTCCTATCGCAACAGGCCCTGCTAAATGTCTGTCCCCATCTTTCTTATAAGCCCCCTTTAAATATTGAAAGGCCACAATAAGGTCTCCCCGGAGACTTTTCTTCTCCAGGCTGAACAACCCCAACTCTCTCAGCCTTTCCTCATAGGAGAGGTGTTCCAGCCCTCTGATCATTTTTGTGGCCCTCCTCTGGACTCTCTCCAACAGCTCCATGTCCTTCTTCTGTTGGGGCCCCAGAGCAGGATGCAGTACTGCAGGTGGGGTCTCATGAGAGCAGAGTACAGGGGCAGAATCACCTCCCTCAACCTGCTGCCCGTGCTGCTTTTGATGCAGCCCAGGATATGGTTGGCTTTCTGGGCGGTGAGTGCACATTGCTGCCTCATGTCCAGCTTTTCATCCACCAGTACCCCCAAGTCCTTCTCAGCAGAGCTGCTCTCAATCCCTTCATCCCCCAGCCTGCATTGATACTGGGGATTGCCTTGACCCAGGTGCAGGACCTTGCACTTGTCCTTGTTGAACCTCATGAGGTTCACATAGGCCCACTTCTTGAGCTTGTTCAGGTCCCTCTGGATGGCATCCTGTCCCTCAGGTGTGTCAACCGCACCACTCAGCTTGGTGTCATCTGCAAACTTGATGAGGGTGCACTCGATCCCACTGTCTATGTAACTGATGAATATATTAAAATATATTCAGAATAGTTAAGTCATCCATAAGAATCATGGTTCTCTTCTACTTGCAGAGCTCAGAGCAACACAGGGATGGTTTCTTTGCCAGACAATACCTACAATGTGCCATCACGCAGGAGGCTAACAAAGCAGGCTTTGGATACTTTAAATTACATAATTACAGAGATTGGTAAGAATACCTGTGCATCAGGAGAAGTAAATATTAGATTAAGGGAAAAAAAAGATTTTTCTTAACAGCTTCATCCCCCAGAGAGAAGTTAATCCTGCATGTCAAACACACACCATAAACCGGTTCACTAATAGTCTCAGCCATCTGCTAAAAAAATAATGCGAGTCATTCATTAACAAGAACTTGATAAGGTCGATAAATCCTCAAAGGCTAATAGAGTAAAGGGTTCTGAGCAAGGATTTAACTAGGTCTGTACGCACGGGAAGGCTGCTATCATACCGTACATCCATCTCCCTGAGCAGTTTACAGAAGACCTTTGACATTTTGGGAAGCAACTGGACACACGAGCACACTAGTTCATGTCTCACGCTGTCTGTGTAGCCATGCCACCGATAAACCTCATGAGGTTGCCCACAAACCAACAAGTCTACCAAATTGCTGTGGGCTTTCCTGAATGCTGACATATGAATATAAAGAAAAAGGGCTGTACAGCCTTGTATTTCTGCTGAATTGACAAACACAGGCAGATCTGATTTTCCAAAACAATGACATCAGCACACCCAACCAGTAATATGCTTGTGCTGGGCATGAGAGCGTGTCTTCAGAGCACCCCTGAGCCCAAAGCCTTGAGAGTGACAGGGCACCCCGAGGGACAATAGCACTGCCATCTCCTTTCAGACCAGCTGCATCTTCTCTCTCCAAACTACTATGTTGGATCTACAATGTTTACTTATAAAACTTTTAGAGTTACTTATTCCATAAGTTAAAATAAACAGAGGAGGAGGTAAGATCTTCTGAATAAGATACACACATTCACACAGAGATACTTGTATGTATATATAGCAAGTGAGTTGATAAAAATTAAACCTAAACCTGAAGCTATCAGCTTCAGGCTCAAGAAAAGACAGACTAAGCTGTGTGCCCAGAGGGCTATCACATCTCTTTTCTGGCAAAGCAGAGAGGGAGAGGGCATGTTCTGCAGCTGAAAGTCCCTTGACTGAAATGAGATTTCAGCTTGCCTGGAGGCCTGTCTGAAACACAGCAAAGTAGTGGCTGCTTGTGCAGATCTCTCCCAGGGCAATGTGGCTGAGGGAAAGCGATGAAAAAAGGTTTGCAAGCCTTTTAGGACTCAATATATTAACACAGTTATGGTAAATTCTAGGCAGAAGTCTACCGACCCCCAGGAAATTCCCGAGCATTGCTACCCTTGCGTGCCTGGCACTGAGGGGCACTCGGTGACAGGGCAGGCACAAGTCTGCACTCATCTCTGTAGAGCAGCGAGGTGTCAGGAGAGGTGGTCACTGCAAGCCAGCTTCTGGCAGAGAAAATCAGAGATTGCTGTGGCCAAATGCATTTGAGGGAGGACAAGTTGCATTATTCTGAATGTATATAGATGAAGAATTTGCATTCTTTGCAGGTAACTTTTACTTGGTGGTTGCAAGGTGATTTGTTGTTAGCCACTGAATTACTGGGTCTGCCTGGATTTCTTGCTAGAATCACCCGCATTATCTTTTGAACTTTGACTGTAGATAAGGTGTGATGCTCTGTCACAGTGTGGGAGTCCTGTGGAGTCTCCTACTACTGTTTTGGATATCATGCATGATCCAGGTCCTCTCAGAGCCAGGGACAGCATTACTAGCAAGTCAATTATCTGCAAAACTGTGCAATGGACATTTGCACTTTGCTGGCTGCTTTTACAGTTTTTAATAACCTTGTAATCTCAGCCAAGACCATGCTTGGCAGGACAAATAGAGTTTTGTCCTGTCTCTGGACTTTCCCTTCCCAGAAGTGCCTCTGCCAAGATGCAGCTCTAACAGGATTAGCCTAGAGCGAACGACTAACCTAGGGAGTTGGTGTGATGAAAAAACATTACTTTTTTTTTTTTTACTTCATGTGATTAGCAAATGAAATATAACTGGTTAACATCACCAGATAAAGTCTGTAGCACTCTTTAAATAATATAACGGACCATTAGCAGTTCTAACAGGAGTTAGCTCAACCCAGCTTTGTCTGATACAAATAGCAACATCTGCTCTCTAGTAGGAGCCAGGGAGCAGGGATCACATCATATATTTTCTGAAGAGGGCTTAAATCATAGCCTTTCACAGTTACTAAAGTAAAGACATTTTGAACTTGTCTCCTGAAAACCCCATTTTGGGGCAGCAGTTAGAGTCAGCAGGATTTCCGACACTGACTTCAGTGAGATCCCTAAATCAAAGCATCTTTTGTTGGAGACATAGTGGCGATGTACCTGCTTGGAAAAGAATTATTCAGGATGAAGGACTATGGAGCACCCATTTAAAAATGCAGGCAGACTCTCAGGAAAAGCTTCCCAAAAATCATACAACTGCAAGACTGAAAGAAACTCCAAGAAAACTATTAAGCCAAACCCCTGCTTTACAGCTGAACCAAGTATTTTCACATCACTCCTAAGAGACATATCTAACCTCCTCTCAAATCTCCAGTGAAGGTTATGTAAAAGCTCTCCTTAAAAGTTTTTTCCAGTCTCTTACTAGCCCAAGAACTGGAAAATGCTTCCTAATATACAACATAATTTCACATTACTGCAAATTTAACTATTGTCTTGTTTTCATTAGGCAAGAAATACAGTTAATCACTGTCCAACTAAAAGTCGTCCTTTTTTTTTTCATTTTAAGATCATGATTATATCCCCTCTATCTTCCACTTTCTATAGAAAACAAACCATATATTTGAGCCTTTCCTTAGAAGTCAGGGTGTCTGAATTGTTGCATTCTTGCTCTTTTTCTGTGGACCCTCTTTTCTCAAAGGAGGGAACTAAAGCTGGACACAGTATTCCAGCAGCACTGAGAACCGCCAAATTATTAACTCCCATCTCTTATCTGACACTCCTGCCAATACATCTCACGATATTTTTCTTTTTGAGCAGCAGCTTCCTGCTTTTGACTCATGTTGAGATGGTGGTTCATTGTAACCCCAGATCCTTTTCTGCAGAGTAATCCCAGATCCTTCTCTCTCAATAACCCCAAGCTTGTATTTGTGCATTTGATTTTTTCCTTCCTAAGTGCAGTACTTTGTACTTGTCCTTATTTCATTTCATCTTATTGATTTCAGACCATTTCTCCAATTTTTCAAGATCATTTCAAATTCTAAACTTGTCCTCCACAGAGCTTGCAACCCCTCCCAGCCTGGTGTCATCAGCAAATTAGTATACATGCTATTCCATCATTTGAACTGCTAATGAAATTATTGAACGGAACTGGCCCAAGATAGCCCCCTGCGGGAGCCCATATTAAATGCTTGTCTGGTTTGATAGAGAGTGTTGATAAGAATGTGAATCATTCTGACTATTTTTTTTCAAGCAACATATCCATTGTACAGTAATTTCCACCAGGCCAACTCCCACTGTGCTATGACATGTTGGAGAACTTTACACAGGACTGTGTCAAGAGCCCTACTGAAGAAGTCACAGCGACTGTTCTCCTCTTATCCAGCAGGCCTATTAAGAGAGGAAATCAAATAGGTTTGACATGATTTGTTTTTCACAAATCCATGCTGGCTCTTTCTTATCAGCTTATTATTCTCTAGGTGCTCATAAATCGATCATGTAATAATTTGTTCCAGGATCTTCTCAGGTACTGAAATTATGCTGACTTTTCTAAAATTCTCAAGGGCTTCCTTTATTCCCTTTCTGAAGATAGAAACCATGACTGTCATTCTTTGTCCTCTGAAATTTCTTCTGCACTTCATGAGTTCTCAAAGATACACTTTTCAGATTGCCTCTGTTGGCTTCCTCTGGCCCAAACGCACCCTGACACACAGTCCACTCTGGGGCTCTGCAATTGCCCCTCATCCTCCTAGACTTCCCGTAGTCCTCCTAACCCTAGCCTCTGATGCTATGCAACAACTCTTGCAGACGAGGGAGGCATCCCTGGCTTTCCTCCACCTTGAGCTGTTCCTCTCGCACAGCCCAGGAGCTCTCCCAGCAAGTCCTACTCGTGCCAAGCTCTGCGGCTCTGCGAAGAGCAGCTGCTGTACAGCCCCGTGCTGCCTGTCAGGGGGTATTACTGGGTTTCTTAGAGAGGATGTTCAGTAAATCCACTCCAAGGAAGTAATTTAATATTAAGCAAGTGAATTATTACAGGCCCTAAATTCTGAGATAGAAGCTCTTAGTAAGGATTCTTGGATAAAGTCTTACTATATATTCAGCCTAGTATGGTAGTCTGGAGAGTATTTCAGCATGACATAAAAGCTTGAAATTATTATTCAAAAGATTTTTTCCTTTGGTCAGTTTTGTAACTTTTTTTTGTTAATATTAATGTTGATAAGCTTCTGGAAATGATTGCATTTGTGAGAATCAGAGCCAAAAAAGGAAGAAAAAAAGCATTAACATATCAGCTTTCAATGTGCCATTTGTTACATGCTCTCCTTCTGTTAAGTATGGCCTTTCTTTCACCTCCATCTGCCTTCTAATGAATTTGAAAGTAAAAAACAAAAGAGAGCAGAATCCAAACGTTTTTATTGCTTACTCTTTCAAAGTGCAATCCGTTCAGATGGAGATTATTTTCCTGGAAAAGCAGATAGACTTTCTTGGGACAATTACAACACTAGTAGGAAAAACATAGTAAGTGTGCTACAGGAAGCTATCTATGTTGACAAAGAGAAGGTTATGATCTAACATTATTCCTCCTCTTTCTTCCAGGCTGTAATATTATGTAAGAAGAAGAAGGAATGTACCGATAAAATCAGAATTTGGTTAGTTATGTCCTACATCAGCTAAGCAACTTCATTCTCAGACCTAAACATCTTCTTGCAAGGTTATTTCTGTTCTGAAATCGTGACATAGTGTTTCTCCTGGAATCAAGAGCTGACAAGCATGTGTATTTGCAGCATGCCAGCCAGGCAGCACTCTGTTTCAGAAATGGGTGCTGGCTTAGCAGAGAGCAGAGCACAGTGCTCACTGTGAGACTGAGTCTGTGACGCCCACCAGAAGGAAAAGGCAACAACTAGGAGAGGAAACTGAAATGATGTGTACCTTCTTCATGTATGGTGTTGAATAAAGCCAAATCAAGAGCTTTCCATATTTGGCTCCGTAGTAGACACTGCATTTTCAAGGTTTAATGCCAAGTGCTTTTCCCCTGCATTTCTGTTTTCATGCTGAGAAACAATCAGCATATTGATGCAAAGTGCATAGCTCCACTTCTCCTCTAGCTTTGCACTAGATATTTGGAAGCTGGCAACCCGGACTCATAGGTGCAGGGAAGTGTTGCTTCCAGGAAGAGTCTATGCGCTTGACAGCCTTGACTGTAGATGTTTTGCTTTGTGATCTTTTCATTAACAGACTTTTGTATACACCTACATGTAGGGCATAAGGTATTAACCAATTCCGCAGGGAGTTTGCACTTGGCATAGTACATGAATGCAATACTTTCAGCTTTTGACATGACTTTCATTGCAGCTGCGCATGGATAGACCTCCAAGAAGTCACAGTTCTTTCTCAGCTGGGACCTGCACTACATCTGCCATATACATAAAACTAAAAATAAATAGACTCTTTCTTCCATTAGAAACACATGGAGGTTTCAAAATTTTGTTTTCATCTTACACTGAGACAAACAGTTGAGTTCTCTCATTTTTTTGATAGAACAAAATATACTGAATATACTGATATCATAATTTGTCCTTTAACATATCCTAAATGCGAACAGAAATATTATGATTTCCCACAAAATTTTTGAAAATATTGATCCATTACCTCAAAATATTTCAGTGTGAGTGACAGGTTATGCACATTTTTAACAAGTTCTCCCTCCAAATACTTGTGACCTTCTTTTATTCATCTCAAATACCTCAAGAGCAGGTCATTACATCACTATCTGGCTACCTCATATTTTGAAATGAATTCACCTTCACAAGTCCTATATTTATTAAGTGGTATTATCTTTGCTATACAGATAGGGGAATTACTCAAGGATACAGAAAAAGAACATCTTCCAGGTCCAGGGACAATGTTCTCTCTCTGATACATCCCATATATATTTTTAGCTCCAAATACCAAACCATAGACTCAGACAACTGCAGGCAACCTACATTCTTCTGTTTCTGCATCCTCTTTGCCTACTCTGAACCACCAACCTGATCCCTCAGCTACGCCTGCAAGCACAACATAGTCCAGGCACAGAACTTCTGTGTTCTCTTCTCTGTCGGTCTTGAATAGACACTGCCTTACCCAGAAACCAGGGACCTTGGAGATGTCCTAATCCATGGTGGAAGTCAACAGTCCTCAAAGGCTCATACACTACCCATAGGTCAGTATGGGTGAACCATAAACTTGTTTATCCCAGCTGTGCCATATTGTTATTGATGGGGAAGTGAGGTGACGGTGCTGGAGGATGCATGAACCCAGTCGTGCTCAGACTCTTAGGGGTGAACTATCTTAGCACAGAACTGCAAAACAGTGGTGTTCCACTGAGGGAAGTGGGCTGCAATCTTTCATTATATGTTGCAGAAATGCCATCTTTTAAACACAACCATCTTGATGTTGTCCCACATTGCACATATAGTTATGCACTGACCTCTTCTCAAACTAGTGCCTAAGTGGCATCATTTATGTCATTTGTGGTGACTGTGCAGTGATTTACCACTCTGTAGTAAGTCTTGGTTGTTGGTGGTGTACTCCACATCTTAAGTTTTTTGTTTGTCATGAAAATAGAAAATCTTTCATCATAAAATTGTCAAAATTTATAGGTTGTGACTCATGTCTGTGCCTTTCTTCTCCAGTACGATCTCAACAGCTACAGGATAAGTATATAAGATATACAAGATTCAGAAAAGTTTCCCCTTTCTATTCAAGTCTTACTTTTCACCCTAGGAGAATTAATTTCTATTTAACAGGTGGCAACATTTAGAAAATCCCACAGTGAAGTAAAAATAACATAATTTCTGCCATTGACTCAGAACCCCATCACAGCTTTCACAGGAGGATTTGCCCTGAGGAAATACTGCTGCAGCAAGTATAATTACAGCAGGGTAATACATACTGGAAAGCCAAGTTATAGCAGCTTTATCAGAGACTGTATTATACCACTAAATCTGTTTTACTACATGTTTTACTAAAGAATTTCTTTAGAAGTTGAGGAGACTGTGACAGGGCTTCTATCAATTAATGTTACTCCTATGGCCAATTCAATAGATTGATATTGACTGTACAGTTCTGATATTCTGGGAGATTTAAATGTATTCTCTAATATTGTCCAGGCTTCCCTCTTTTCATGCCCATTTTTTGTAAGACTCAAAGCAGTGCTTCCATCTTCTCATCCATTTGCTCATCGTTATTGACACTGTTGTTTTGTGCAGATGCTGGAAGTGGAGGGTACCCTTTTGCTGTGAGTTGTGATATCCCCTTTCAGTCTTATATTTTCCCAGTTATACCCGGGAAACTGCAGGGTTATTCACTGCCTCCCCCTGCTCAAGCCTTAAGTAATATCTGGGCCTCAATTTCCCTTGTTTTCCTCCCAGGCATGCAATAGAGTCTTAAAACTGGAACTTGCACCTACTTTTCACCAAATGCTCTTCCAGTTTCTGGCATCTTCATTTTAACAGGGTCCTGCAAGGACAAGCAACCTTTTCTCACCTGCTTGAAGCAGAACTCTACATACTCCGCAACATAGTGGACCTGCAGTTTCCATCGAGACTATTGGATTTTATTTATAAACATTTTGAGCAACAAAATGTAAACACCTTCCCAGAGGAAGGTGGCCAGAGCCATGCTGTGCGTGCACGTACGTGTGTGTGTGTATCCGTGTAGCAATGGCTGTGTTTCCTCCCTGCTCCCCTCGGTCCCACAGCAAGGCCAGGGCATCTTCCCTGTCCATGGGCTGCATAAAAGCGTGGCACACGCTCCCTCCTCTCTTTGTGCCACGCAGGGGACCAAGCAGACCTTTAATATTAAATTCCTTTTACTTTATCCTGTCCCCAGTTTCACTGCATTGCAGACTTTTGGACTGAAACCATATAAGTGCATTGTAAGAGGTTTAACCAAAGGTTTTCCACAGCCAGGTATGGCATCAAGTGGTTTTCAGCTGAGCTGTTAGGTATTAGGGGCTGTTTCATTCCAGGAAAGAAGAGAATAGCATCTTTCCTTCCCCTCTCTGCATCAATTGTACATTTGGGAGTCTGGCTGCCTCTGCTGCCTGGAGGGCTGGGGGCAGCTGACGGGGGGTGGCACAAGGGGGAGGCTGAAGGGAAACGAGGAAGCAGCGCCCTGATCCTCCTGGATGATTCCTCCTCCTGTCCAGTGCCTTGCGCCTGCCTGGGGCTGCTGTGAGCTGGATCCCACTGACAGCAGCTTCCCATGCTCCCTGGCAGGCCAGGAGACATGAATGGTGCAGAGAGGACAAGGAAAGGAGACCTACATCCCACCAAACCTCTGGACAACAGCTTATGAAATATATTCTGTGCTTTACTTCATACCTCTGGTCTCAGAAAAACCCAGCTGAGTCTCACAGCTATAGGGACAAGGCATTTTTTAAGTATGCACATTTTATCTAATTCCGAGTTGTTGCAGTAATTGGAACCCAGATTTTCCTAACCAAAGTAGGAAAAAAAATAGTAATCATCTGTCCATTACTATTAGGCACAGAGTTAAACTCTAGGAGACAGTTACTTTCCATGTGGCAGCCAGCTGGTCATTGGCAGGGAGCGCTCCTGGAGGCAGTACTCCTGAAATCCCAAGTCCCAGTCCTCTAAGGCAATGAAAGCAGATGGGTAAAATGTGCAATATTGTTGAAGATGGCAAGAGAGAATAAAGAAGCTTTGGTTACTATTGAGTAACCCTTTGGGAACTACTGTCTTTTCCTAAATATCTCTTTGGCTGGTGCATTAAAAGGTATTAGTATATTAAGACTAATTCAGGTGACAACTTGTGCTGGGATCCTTTGCTTTTCTCTGAAATTCAACAAGTCACAACAGATTAGGAAATGAGGCTTCTGTGCTAAAGCCTTGCAAAAAGATTTTAAAAATTTCATTTTCTTACAGTGGAGAGGTTTTTTTTTCTCCAGGTGCAATGGTTCATTATGATATAGATGATCAAAGAAGGGCTGGCTGTCTTGGAAAACAGGTATCAGGGTCCCTAATCATGTAGTTAATAAGGAGAAATGAATAGCCACTTTATAGGTGGGGGTTTTTCAGGAGTCTTCTTCCAATTTTAAATCACTGAGTTTATTCACTTTAACAAAAATCATAATGGCTGTTCATGGTGGAGATCAAAGGCTCCTCTTGTCCAGTATCCTGTCTCCAGCTACAAGTGAATGCCAGAGAAAAGCGGGGACAGGACAGGAGCATTTGATACCTTGAGTAATCTCCTGGTCCCCAACTATTTTCGGCTTAGAGAATTTTCTGAGCTTGATGTGTTTCTTGTATTTAGTGATCCAAAGTGAACCTCTCCTCCACAAGCGTTTGTCCAGTCTCCCCTTAAATCTATGCAAACATTTTGCATTTACAGCTTCCATTGGCAGCAAGTGTCCCAAGCCTACCATCATTGTGTGAACAACTATTTCTAGTTTTGTTTTGCACCAAGTTCCTGTTGGCTGTATTTGTAGGCTCCTAGTTCTTGTGTTGGAAGAAACAGTTGCTGCTTCTTCACTCTGTTTGTGCCATCATGATTTTTTATATCCAGATTGTTTCCCCTTACTCTTATTTGTTTCTTTTCAGAGGGATGATATTGGCCTGCTTCTTCTTCAGCCAAAACTATTGGAGCCTTCCCTAGATTTGATCCTCTGTGATACTCTTCCCTGAACCTCTCCTAAGACCAAAGCATCACTTTGGAGGCTAAACAACTTAGAACCGCACACACTATTCATTTTTTAATGTATTATTTCCTCTGGGGCTGAACTAGAATACAACTGCCATTCTTCTGCTTATACATACAGTGGCCCATCTATCTTCAGAGAGATCTGTATTTTACAGTGACATCTCTGCTTCAGTGCAATGCTGTGAGATGCTCAGAACTTCAAAATGCAAAGTATCCTCCATTCCTCAAGTCCTACAAGTTCAAGTATTTTTTCTTTATGCTGTGGGAAAAGTTTTGTTCCCTTTCCCTTTTCTTTTACACTGCGGGATTTTTTGCAAGGGTGGTGGGTGTTAGTTTTCTTAATGAAATTTTGCTAACCCTGTAATAAGCGCGAGACACAATAATACATTATTTTAATATATTTCCCTGTACACTGATGATGCCTCTTTGTAGACTGCTGATCTTGCTGTCACGACCTTAAGATAGACAAAGAATAGCTTGCTGGATGGGGGGATAGTTAGCATGCTTAATTAAAAATGGTAAATCTAAAGTTTTAATGGTAGATGGAGTAAATGATGAAGTTTTACCAAATCTCCTCTCCAAAATTTAACCTCATTTTTCATTTGAATTTATAGGTTGCAAAATCACTGAATATAATTCTCGTCTATAACATGCTTTATTAAACCATGCAAGCAGGTTTTTCCCAATGGGCTAATCTGCTTGGTAAGAAAAATTGAGCTGATTAAACGGTGCCCACTTCATCCTCATTAGAAAGCTCTTTCAATATAGTAAAGCGCAGCCATGTCAAGGCTCCTGGCTATTTGCAACACTCATTAGGACCCTTATTACACCTCTTCATAATTTGTCTCAAGCATTTACTGATGTATATCAATGTATGTGTTCTGATTGCAAAGTGTCCATTTCAGGCTTTACTGCCAGCGCAGTCTCAAGCAGGGTACCCAGACCTGTGTGTCAGTCATCTGACCTAAATCCATACATCAGGGAAAAGTCATCTACCAACTTGCATTTTGACGAGCCCTGTGCTCAAAGCGCCTTTCTGCTGCACGTGTGCTGCCATAAATGCCAGCAAAATGCTCCTGATGCGGGCACAGCTCTGTACTGGTAAAAAAAACCCTTAGATATTTTTGCCCATATAATTTTCTATGGTCCTTCAGGGTGATATAAGCTGGTCTAAAACTACTTCAGACCAATTTTGCCAGTTAACTGAGCCTCCATTAGAATGTGAGCTGACATCCATGGTATTTTGATGTTACTCAGAGTCTGAAAAGCATACAACTATGCCTTAGGGGTCCTGAACACACATTTAGCTGATTAAGTATCATTTCAGGTGCTAAGCCCTTTTCCGCTTTTCCATGGGTAGTATGTTTATAGTTGTTTGGGTTTTTTAAAATTATTTATTTCCAGGTATGACTGGAGCTTTCTTTGCCAAGTCTCTCATCAGGGAGAAGAAGAAGGGAGGTGACTTAATACTGACACCACAAATCGTTGTCTAAAAAAAAAAGTCTCTAATTAAATTGGAACATATTTTTATCTGTGGGATTTTTTTCATATTGAATGTAAGTCATTATCAAGTATATCTACCAATTGCTCATCTGATGAACCTTGACCTGGAACTTTGCTGAAAGCATTAAGGAATTTAATGAAACCGCAAAACTGGCTCCAGGAATTAGTCATTACACAGAAGGGAAAAAAATGTAGACAGCAGTGCAAGACTTGGTAGTTCTCTGTGTTACACTGCAGGAAAGCAATCTGGCTTTAGAATGACAGTTCAGCCAGAGGATAATTGTACTTTTTAATATACAGAAACACAGTGCACCTTGCCTGGAAAGAGAAGATTTTATAACAGTTTAGTCATAGCTATTTACAGTGACTCAGAGAGTTGCAATGATATCCATAAAAACTCCTGCAAACTTTGAATCAGATGCAGAGTTGAGCGAAAGCTAGTGATGGAGATTTGTGGCCCATTGCTATGTGTTTGCCTTGATATGCCATGACAATTCCTTCAGACTGGAAGAACACTAATACTGTGCTAATATTGGTACTGCGACCAGAATGATCCAGGTTGTTGTATGTGGGCTGTGTCTGACATAAATCCGAAAGCTGTACGGGATTCATTTGTTAATGAATTAAAAGCTGACAGCTTAATTAATACAGGTAAAGCATGGAAAATATATCTAGTCAAACACAGACAATTTCCTTTTTTGATAAGTTTGTAAATTTAGTTAATAAATATAACCACCTGACTGTTATACAACTAGATTCCTTAGTAACAGATGCCATTACAATAAAAAATATATGGAGTGCGATATCAGTAAAATACATCTTAGAAGGAATTCGGTGTTGTCTAGCAGTCAAATCTTAAACACTAATTTTTGGTGGGGAATCACTGGCAAACATTCTGCAAGTGTTGCCTGTAGACTGAGTACTACCGAAAGTTTTGCGAAGATCTGGAAATAATGCCGAGCTCATTCCTGACAGAAACTTTGGCTGATACTGGTAAAGTGGTAAATATTGATGAAGGCTAGACAGCCTTTTGAGACATCTGAATAATTCAATATGCTAGCCCATCCATACAGAAAATATTTTCACACAGGCCAATATATCCTAATATACAGGAATGGAAACTTTAGCCCTTACCAAGAGAAAAGGTATTTATTGGTAAATTCACTGACTTCCTGAAAACCATTTGGGATTAGAATAGAGTGAAAAGGTGAATGGAGGCCACTGTGAAGAAAAATGCAAATCTTATTGGTAGTAAGAGAGGACACCGAGCATGGGGAAAGCCATGCTGGGACAGGAGAGCCTGGTACAGAACTGTTCCACATATTTTTTAACAGCAACATGTTTTGGAACGATCTTGAAATATTAGAGAATGTGCATAAGAGATTCACAGAAATGATCAGAGAGTGGGAGCAAATGCTTCTCGGTGGAGAGATTTTCAGTATTTTTACACTCTAGTTACTGCGTTAAGCTTTGTCTCCCTGTTCCCACTGCTTGACCTAATTCTTCAAAAGGTCGCTCTGTGCAATGTATCAAAAGGGAGCTTGAGAGGCAAATGAATTGCAAAGCATCCATCCCTTAATAGGAAAAAATACTGAGGACTATGTCTTCAGCCATTCTGGGAAGGTCAATGCCAGGAACCAAGGCAGACAAATTTAAATGGGAAACAAGACACACATTCTTAATGATGAGTTTGCTTGGCCTTTGCTAACAATCTGCAGTGGTGGTTTTTCTCTCTCTCATTGTATTCACACCAGGTCTGAAGGCATTTAGGAAAGCCACTATATTCCAAACGAGCTATTGGGCTTACTGTAAAGGGCAGGGGGAAAAAGTGTTCAGCCTGGTTATACAGGAGGCCACTCTCTAACAATGTTATGCTCTCTGCCCTCAAACTCTGTGCAGTACTGTCACTGGTTTAAGCTATTTGGAAAAGGAGTGATCTGGATGCGGTATCAGAGAAATTGTATTTTCCATGATTGGCTAATGAGGATATAAAACCCCCCTCATCATTCCCTTGCATTGTCAGACTGTTATGTCTAGCAGTTATTTTTGAATTCTTGCTAATAGACAAGAAAAGATATAGGGAATTAATCAGAGGAAATTCAGGAGGCTTTTATTATTTCCCCTTCTCTTTATTCCCATAGCAATGACAAAGATGAAGCATCCTCTATAAAAATGCCAGAACTGCTAAATCAGGACTCATGTGAACGCATCTGCTTTTACTGCTGCCCTTGTGATACTCCTGCTGTTTACATGGCTTTTATAATTGAAGTTATATTGTTGAAATCATATCTAGCACAAAAGTTCCATATTTATTCTTCTGCCCCACGACTTTGGTCTCAGATTTCTCTGATAAATGTTGTGAAGCAGCAGACTATCTTCCAGCTATGCAAACACTCATTCTTCCACACCTCCCCAGACGCAGCCATTCACACCATCCACAGAGCTCTGATCTTCTGTCTTCATTAATCTGTGTCATTAACAGAAAAGGCAGACGCAGCCCCCTGATCAATGGGAGGAGCTCTGCAAATACAAGCACATCAAATGACACAGAAGATTTGACAACAAACCAGAAAGTGCTAATAGAGACATTACAACCTCTACCCCACTCTTCTTCTCCACCCACACCTCCAGAAATCTGTGACTGGTTAAAGAGAACTTTCTCAGCTCTGCAGGATCTTTGCCATCGAGGTATCCATGTGTTAAGTCCATTTATTCAAGAGTACGACTTCATAGGTGGAGCACTTTCATCAAACAGCTGTCTCCATATTTTTATATACGATTTCTGCACTTCCTCCCACTTAGTGAAGGGTGTGGGAATGCACTGCTAGCATCTCTCAACCTTCCCATCCACCTGACATTTTGCAGATTTTTACAGGAAGGAAAATTAAATAGACTTACTTGTGGTCACACAGCATGTCCATGCCAGGTTCAGTCAGGTAACCCCAAACTCGTGACTCCCAAAAATGTCAGGCATGACAGGCATGCAGTCTACCATACACTTTTTTTCTATTCTTACTTTCTCACTCAAGTATTGCACAGAGCTCAGCTGGTGAGAAGTTTTATTTTGAAATGTAAATGAACTTCAGCACCAGTGTGTCCTTTAGCATTTTTGTCATCTTCTTCTTTTCACGTTTGATTTTGACTCCAGTCTGAGGTGACACAGGGTTTGACGGGCTGGTATAAACATGGATATGACAGCAAGAAGTGAAGGTTCATAGCAAGTCCAAATGCCCACAATTTCCATTGAAATCAGTGATTCCCAGCATCTCACCAGAGTGGGTTCTATGTTTTCACATTACAAGCCACAGAATATTATCCAATATGTCAATTTAATCTTAGGGCAGCAATGAATGACAGCTTAGCTCAGAATTTGTATTTCATGCAGCACTGAAGCCACACATAAGTTTACTAGATAATGGAGAAATGCAAACATAGAAAAACTCCAGCTTTTTGACATAAAAAGCTATAAGGAAGAGTGTTCACTGTATTTGTGTTAATACACAATCCGTCTTGTTCCATTGGGTCTTCATTTGCTTTTTTGTTTGAATCTCATCTTATTAAAGTGGTGCAGAAATATGAACTGCAGAGGATATTTAATGTACCTGACAATTGAAGTTACAGTGTTGGAATTAATAACCAGACTAAAAAAAATATATATAGTGCTTTATCAGGACAACAAATAGCCAAACATGGTAGCATTTTGCTGTCCAGAACCCCTCTCAGATGGCAATATCATGCTGAGCTGATTTTCCTTGGCACATCAATTTCCATTTTGAAGAAAAGAAATGTGATCTTTGGGCCTTGGATCCATCATACCACTGACAATTAATGATATTTTCAAAATGTCTCAAAATTCACCAGAATGTGTCTGGCCTGTAGCACAGCAGGACAGGAAAATTTGACTATTTAAAAAAATACATTTCCATTAGCCTCAATAACAGAAATGCAACAGTATCCTGACCACTTTTAGTGTATGAAATAAATAACAAATGGCTCCTGAGCAGTGCTTGTCATAAGGAGAGAAAAGTGATTGCAAGGAAAAGATAGAAAACCAGATTTTTCCTGGTCTTTCCCCATAAGCCTGCCACTAACCTGTGCCCTGTGATTGGGACACAGTGCTTTTGTAAATGTTGTCTTTCAGATGAGATTTGTGAGTCTTGATCAGCTGTATACAGGAGCTGGTAGAGAAGTTAGAGGGAGAGGTATTAGCCAGAAAACCAGAATAAATTCCTTCTTGGGCAATTTCTCTGCATTTAGTAATACCTTCAGGAAATAAAGTTGCTGTTCTTCACTTTCTGATCTAAAATAATGTTACTTTTACAAATTTTTGGTATGGAGCTGGATTGTGTTCCTCCAGGATGAGATTACTTTCCAGCAGGTCTCTTCTATAAAGACAGCCCTTAATTTAACGCATTTTCCATTTGCCACTGTGTTTGTTACTGCTATGGCAGCCAGGCTGTGTTAATCACAAGCGCTTTGGTGTGCTTTTAGCGGAAGTCATTTAGCGGAATTTTAGCGGAAGTCATTGCTAGGCCACTCTCCATCATCTTTGCTAAGTCATGGGCAACGGGAGAGGTGCCTGAGGACTGGAGGAAAGCGAATGTCACTCCAGTCTTCAAAAAGGCCAGGAAGGAGGACCCGGGTAACTATAGACCGGTCAGCCTCACCTCCATCCCTGGAAAGGTGATGGAGCAACTTGTTCTTGGTGCTGTCTCGAGGCACATCAAGGATAGGGGGATCATTAGGGGCACTCAGCATGGCTTCACCAACGGGAAGTCTTGCTCAACCAACTTGATAGCCTTTTATGAGGATGTTACCCGGTGGATAGATGATGGTAAAGCTGTGGATGTGGTCTATCTCGATTTCAGTAAAGCGTTTGACACGGTCTCCCACAGCATCCTCGCAGCTAAACTGAGGAAGTGTGGTCTGGATGATCGGGTAGTGAGGTGGATTGTGAACTGGCTGAAGGAAAGAAGCCAGAGAGTAGTGGTCAGCGGGACAGAGTCCAGTTGGAGGTCTGTGTCTAGCGGAGTTCCGCAAGGGTCGGTTCTGGGACCAGTTCTATTCAATATATTCATTAATGACTTGGATGAGGGATTAGAGTGCACTGTCAGCAAGTTCGCTGATGACACAAAACTGGGAGGAGTGGCTGAGATGCCGGAAGGCTGCGCAGCCATTCAGAGAGACCTGGACAGGCTGGAGAGTTGGGCGGGGAGAAATTTAATGAAATATAACAAGGGCAAGTGTAGAGTCCTACATCTGGGCAAGAACAACCCCATGTACCAGTACAAGTTGGGGACAGACCTGTTGGAGAGCAGCGTAGGGGAAAGGGACCTGGGGTTCCTAGTGGACAACAGGATGACCATGAGCCAGCAGTGTGCCCTTGTGGCCAAGAAGGCCAATGGCATCCTGGGGTGTATTAGAAGGGGTGTGGTCAGCAGGTCGAGAGAGGTTCTCCTCCCCCTCTACTCTGCCCTGGTGAGGCCGCATCTGGAGTATTGTGTCCAGTTCTGGGCCCCTCAGTTCAAGAAGGACAGGGAACTGCTAGAGAGAGTCCAGCGCAGAGCCACGAAGATGATTAAGGGAGTGGAACATCTCCCTTCTGAGGAGAGGCTGAGGGAGCTGGGTCTCTTTAGCTTGGAGAAGAGGAGACTGAGGGGTGACCTCATTAATGTTTATAAATATGTAAAGGGCAAGTGTCAAGAGGATGGAGCCAGGCTCTTCTCAGTGACATCCCTTGACAGGACAAGGGGCAATGGGTGCAAGCTGGAGCACAGGAGGTTCCACTTAAATTTGAGGAAAAACTTCTTTACTGTAAGGGTGACTGAACACTGGAACAGGCTGCCCAGAGAGGTTGTGGAGTCTCCTTCTCTGGAGACATTCAAAACCCGCCTGGACGCGTTCCTGTGTGATATGGTCTAGGCAATCCTGCCCCTGCAGGGGGATTGGACTAGATGATCTTTCGAGGTCCCTTCCAATCCCTAACATTCTGTGATTCTGTGTGATTCTGCTCTGGGTCAATCAGCTTCGTGCCTGCCTGGTCCCAGGGTTTTGCTCAGCACAGAGCAGCAGGCTGACTTATCCTCCTGTGTTTGCACACTTCCTGGGCAAGGGTGACATGGAATGTAGGGATGAACAAAGACAACAAACTCTGTGAGGAAGTAAATGTCATATTAGATCCGTATTAGGCCTGGGTCTTTACAGGAAAGCACCATGAAAAGTCACATGCGAAATAATAGAAGAGTGACAATGAAGGAAAGGGAAGTAAGTGGAGACTCGGGAGTGGGAGAGGGTAAGGAAAAGCAGTGAAGGTGAAGCATCTGGGAGACGTGAGATGGAGGGGTTGCACTAAAGGCTGAGTAAAATTGCACTGTGTTCTCTGAATGGCCATTGATTTCCCTTCTGCTCGTGGTGGCAATTTTGCAAGTACTGTTACTACTTTGTCCACCTGTAGAAAGCTCAAAATGAAACTCTTAAAAGCATAATTTTACAACATGATTCTATGATTTTATGATTCTATGATTCTAACACAGTCTCTAAGACATTTTTGGAACCTTTAAATTGAAAAGTGCTACATTAAAACTAGGTTATTATCAATAATTACACGTTACAATCTTGCAAACCTTTGATTCCTTCATTGCCATCACCAAAGCTTTTTATATCACAAGGTTTTTATTCATTTAATTGTAGCCTTACATTAAACTTGTCCTGCATTTTATCTAGCTTTGGGTTCTGGAACAATAGCTTATCCTTTCAACTATGTAACTTTCGAGTCCCTTTGTAGCATAAGAGAAAGATGAAGATGCTGAGTTGTTTCACAATAATTATATTGTTCCATTGTAAAGAATCACAGAACACTCTTCTCGAATTCCTTAATAAAGACCTAGCCGTAATTAAGCATTAGTAAGACCTATTAAAACATTAGTTTACCTGGAAGGCTGTTATCCTCGCAAAAATTTGTATCTTTGTTCTCCGCTTTGATCATTGTTATATTAGATGCTTTCTATGCAAATTAACTAAATTTTTCTTTCTGAAATATTGTCCTCCTTTAAGCTTTCCATGATGAACTACAACTTTTGCTTTCCAGACGAAGTTGGTTTAGCCTGTTCTCTCTGCAGTTCACTGTGATTTAAAACTGCCTCTTCACTTACCCACTTTCACTGAGCTCTGAAATTTGGCCAATCTTTGGCATCTCCCCTTGGATAACTAATCATGGGCTTAACCGAGGAAAAACAAAACTCCTCATCTTCCTTGTCAAATTCTCAAACTCTCTCATTCCCTGCTACTGCTGCCACTGCCACTGTCCCTGTGTTGCCCTGGACACTATGTGGGTTTTATTTTTCTCCTTGCTCCAGTCGTCCAGGCCACATTTAAATCAAACAAAAACTACTTCTGAAGCATATTATCATTGATGCTTTGCACACTGCCCTCCTCACCTCCCATGGCAGCAAAGCCCACTATACCATTCTTGGATCCTTTTGCCTATATTACTCATTTCAAACTACCAAAAGATGAGAGAAAAGCTAACGTATTCACAGAATCACAGAATCACAGAATGTTAGGGATTGGAAGGGACCTCGAAAGATCATCTAGTCCAATCCCCCTGCCGGAGCAGGATTGCCTAGACCATATCACACAGGAATGCGTCCAGGCGGGTTTTGAATGTCTCCAGAGAAGGAGACTCCACAACCTCTCTGGGCAGCCTGTTCCAGTGTTCAGTCACCCTTACAGTAAAGAAGTTTTTCCTCAAATTTAAGTGGAACCTCCTGTGCTCCAGCTTGCACCCATTGCCCCTTGTCCTGTCAAGGGATGTCACTGAGAAGAGCCTGGCTCCATCCTCTTGACACTTGCCCTTTACATATTTATAAACATTAATGAGGTCACCCCTCAGTCTCCTCTTCTCCAAGCTAAAGAGACCCAGCTCCCTCAGCCTCTCCTCAGAAGGGAGATGTTCCACTCCCTTAATCATCTTCGTGGCTCTGCGCTGGACTCTCTCTAGCAGTTCCCTGTCCTTCTTGAACTGAGGGGCCCAGAACTGGACACAATACTCCAGATGCGGCCTCACCAGGGCAGAGTAGAGGGGGAGGAGAACCTCTCTCGACCTGCTGACCACACCCCTTCTAATACACCCCAGGATGCCATTGGCCTTCTTGGCCACAAGGGCACACTGCTGGCTCATGGTCATCCTGTTGTCCACTAGGACCCCCCAGGTCCCTTTCCCCTACACTGGTCTCCAACAGGTCTGTCCCCAACTTGTACTGGTACGTGGGGTTGTTCTTGCCCAGATGCAGGACTCTACACTTGCCCTTGTTATATTTCATTAAATTTCTCCCCGCCCAACTCTCCAGCCTGTCCAGGTCTCTCTGAATGGCTGCGCAGCCTTCCGGCATCTCAGCCACTCCTCCCAGTTTTGTGTCATCAGCGAACTTGCTGACAGCGCACTCTAATCCCTTATCCAAGTCATTAATGAGTATATTGAATAGAACTGGTCCCAAAACCGACCCTTGAGGAACTCCGCTAGACACAGACCTCCAACTGGACTCTGTCCCACTGACCACTACTCTCTGACTTCTTTCCTTCAGCCAGTTCACAATCCACCTCACTACCCGATCATCCAGACCACACTTCCTCAGTTTAGCTGCGAGGATGCTGTGGGAGACCGTGTCAAACGCTTTACTGAAATCAAGATAGACCACATCCACAGCTTTACCATCATCTATCCACCGGGTAACATCCTCATAAAAGGCTATCAAGTTGGTTGAGCAAGACTTCCCGTTGGTGAAGCCATGCTGAGTGCCCCTAATGATCCCCCTATCCTTGATGTGTCTAGAGACAGCACCAAGAACAAGTTGCTCCATCACCTTTCCAGGGATGGAGGTGAGGCTGACTGGTCTATAGTTACCCGGGTCCTCCTTCCTACCATTTTTGAAGACTGGAGTGACATTCGCTTTCCTCCAGTCCTCAGGCACCTCTCCCGTTGCCCACGACTTAGCAAAGATGATGGAGAGTGGCCTAGCAATGACTTCCGCCAGCTCCCTCAGCACCCGCGGGTGCATCCCATCAGGGCCCATGGATTTATGGACGTTCAGGTTGCTTAATTGGTCCCTGACCCAGCCCTCATCAACCAAGACAGATTCCTCCTCTATCCTGACTTCTTCTGGGGCCACAGGGGTCCAGGGCGCCTCAGGACAGCCTCCAACAGTATAGACAGAGGCAAAGAAGGCATTCAGTAACTCCGCCTTCTTTTTATCCTCTGTCTCCAGGACCCCCACCTCATTCATCAGTGGGCCTACATTGCCTCTAGTGTTGGCTTTACCTGCAATGTATTTGAAGAAGCCCTTTCTGTTGTCCTTGACCTCTCTTGCAAGGTTTAATTCCAAGGAGGCCTTAGCTTTCCTAGTTGCCTCCCTACATCCTCTGACAACAGACTTATATTCCTCCCAAGTGGCCAGCCCCTCCTTCCACGATCTGTACACCTTCTTCTTCCACTTGAGTTTGCCCAGCAGTTCCCTGTTCAACCATGCAGGTCTCCTGCTACCCTTCCTTGACTTCCTACCTGTTGGGATGCTCTGATCTTGAGCTCGGAAGAAGCAGTCCTTGAATGCTAACCAACTATCTTGGGCCCCCTTACCTTCTAGTACCCTGTCCCATGGGATTTCCCCTAGCAATTGCTTGAAAAGGCCAAAGTTGGCCCTCCTGAAGTTCAGGGTTGTGATTCTGCTAGCTATTCTGTTCCTGCCATATGAGATCCTGAACTCTACCATCTCATGGTCGCTACAACCAAGGCTGCCCTCAACCTTCACCTCTTCAACCAGACCCTCCTTGTTAGTGAGGATCAGATCCAGCAGCGCTCCTCTCCTAGTTGGCTCATCCACCATTTGCATCAGAAAGTTATCATCAACGCACTGGAGGAACCTCCTGGACTGGGGATGGCTGGCTGAGTAGGCCTCCCAGCAAATATCAGGGTAGTTGAAATCCCCCATGACAACCAGACCCTGTAATTGCGAGACTGCTCTCAGCTGCCTGTGGAAGGCCTCATCACCCTCCTCATCCTGATCCGGTGGCCTGTAATAGACACCCACAACAGTATCACCCCTGCCAGCCTGCCCCTTCATTCGCACCCACAAACTCTCAACTCGCTCCTGATCCGCCTCTGGACAGAACTCAATACATTCTAGCTGCTCACTCACATAAAGAGCAACTCCACCACCTCTCCTTAGCGGCCTGTCTTTCCTGAACAGGACATAGCCATCCATGACCACATTCCAGTCATGCGAGGCATCCCACCAAGTCTCTGTAATTGCCACTAGATCATAGCCCCCTGACCGAACACGGATTTCTAACTCCTCCTGCTTATTCCCCATGCTGCGTGCATTGGTGTACAGGCATTTCAGGGAGCGAGCTGGGCACACCGATTTCATCCCAGATTCACCCCCTGATTTCACCCCAGGGGGATGGGGGGCCTCCTGGTCTACCTCAACACTAGAGCATTGCCCCAGTGGTGCAAGCCCAGCTACTACCCCATCCCCCTTCGAATCTAGTTTAAAGCTCTCCGAATGAGCCCTGCTAATTCCTGTCCCAGAACCCTTTTGCCCCTACGACATAAACCTTTCCCATGTATCACTGTCACGCCTGGTGTCTTATAAAACCAGCCATTATCAAAGAACCCAAAGCCCTGCCTGTAGCACCAGTCTCGTAGCCAGGCGTTAATAGAGAGAATCCTACTATTCCATCCCACGTCATCACCTGAAAATGGAAGGAGGGAGGAGAAAACAACTTGTGCCCCAGACTCTTTCACCAACCGTCCTAGGGCCTTGTAGTCTTTCTTCATCCCCTTCAGACTACGGGATGCAGCTTCTTCCCCACCTGTCTGGAAGATCAGCAGGGGGTAGTAGTCTGTGGCCTTCACCAGGTTGGGGAGTTGCCTGGTGATATCCCTGATTCAGGCTCCAGGCAGGCTGCAGACCTCCCTGTGATGGGGGTCAGCTCTGCATATTGGGCCCTCAGATCCCTTTAGGAAGGAGTCTCCAACCACTAAAACTCTTCTCTTCTTCCTTGTGGAGGAGGTAGCTATACGCCCGTCAGGTTTTTCTGACTGTGGTGGGACCTCTGATATAGGTTGCCTCTCCACCACATCCCCGTTGGACCGGCTGTATTCCACTAGGGCTTCATATCTATTGCTCAGAGGCACCTGTGGAGGCAAGGTAGGCAAGGAGGGCACTCGCCTTTTGCCACGGCCATAGACTTGCCTCCACTCACTCTTCTCCTCTAGGTTATTGTTTTCCACCTGAGAAGGGCAGAGTACAGGGGTCCCTCGATCCTGGGAGCTCTCCGGCAGGTGCTCCCATTTTTGTTGCAGGGAGGGCAGAGCCTGGCTCCACCAGTCTATCTCCATTTCAGCCTCCCGAATGCTCCTAAGCCTTTCTACTTCGGCTTGAAGCCTTTCAACCTGGCTTTGCAGCTGTGCCGCTCGGCCAAGCAGATCATCTACTTGCTCACAGCGCACACAGCCCCCTGTCACCACAGAGACGCTGTAGCATTCCCTGCAGCCCGCAACCTGCACCATCGCCTCCTTCCGTGGGAGCTCTGTCTGGGTTCCCACATCCATTTTGGTCTTCTTCCACCAGGTAGATACCATTGTTCTTTCACTGAGCTGGGAAATACCTGTTGGTGGCACCCCTGGTTCACAGCTCCTTGGCACCTTCCTCGCCTTGTGCACTGGGAGGGAGTCAGTGCCCTCCCCAACGAGTTGCAAACAACTGCAGCCTCTCCTGCCCTGGGACACACCCAGTCACTGCAGATTCACACAGGCACTGCTGAGTCTCCCTCTCCTCTCTGGGCAGGACTAGTCCCTGCCCTCCAGGAGGCTCTTTATCAACGATAACAGGGGGTGGAGCATTTAAATCGCCCGCGGTGCCTCTGTGGTGCCTCCGGCTACGCCCCCTCCTCTCCTGATTCGTTGCCGGGAACCACCGGGTCCGGGTCCGGGGTCAGAGGGAAGCAGCTCGGGGCTGATGCTCGCGGGGGGCTCAGGGGGGGCCCAGAGTACGAAAAACCGCCCGGTTAAGCCCGATGTCGCCCTCGCCCCCCGCACTAACCTCAAGTCGCTGCCGCCGCTTTTCGCTGCTGCCGCCGCTGTCAGCTGTTTGTTGACATTCCCAAGCCAGCATCCCACCTCTCTCTTCACAAATTCACCCATGATGCTGCTGAACCTGAGATGTTACACCTCACGGCTGAGGCTTTGCACAATCCTACCTTGTTCTACTTTTCTGATTTTGTCTCAGAACATGTTGCCCTTCTGCCTTTCATTATCATGCTACCAGCTTTGAAGGTTCCTTTCTCTGCCTTGCTCACAAAAGAGTTATCTTCTGAAGTAACGGGAAAAAACAGGGGGGTGCGCTCGCAGGTGCTGGGGAACGGTCTGGAGTAAGCTACACGATCTCAATGTGAGTATGGAAGCTTCTCGTTTATTAACAAAGAAAGCAGCGGTTATATAGACTATGCATATGTTAATCACGCGCCCCGATCGCACTTGTGATTGGTCCATAGGTTTACATACGCAGAGCTCTGGACTTAACTCTTGCGTAGCTCAAAGCCTGGGTTGCTCAGACTGCTCAGTGGCACAAGATCATGCCCCTTCTCACTCAACCAAACCTCTACAATTCCCCCTTCTTGTTTGTGAGCAAGCCAGGCCTGATTCACAAGTTTCATTAACGCTTTCTGCAAACAAGAAAATAAACATGGTAACATTAACAAGATAACTGCAATCACAAGAACTCCTGTAAGAACCATTTTTACCAGTTCCATCACCCATCCGATTTCTCGGGGAGGTGTGGTTTTACTGATCGGCTCGGCACCCAAAGTGGTCCCTGGTCGGTGGCCACGCACATATATCCCCGGCCACTAAGGATCACTGGCACCGGTCCTTTCCACTCCCCTGTAGCAGGTTCCCGATAAATCACCTGTAACTGAGGTATAATGGTGTTATTATTAAATTTCAACTGCTGGTGATGTACAACAACCGGTGGTTCTTCTCGGTCCCCTGTTAAACACAGAAAATTCAAAGTAAACAACACTTTATGCAACCACGATGTTGGATCAGTATCTACCTCCTTCTGTCTCCTCAAATATTCCTTTATGGTTCTATGGGTGCGTTCGATGATCCCTTGACCTGTCGGGGAGTGTGGTATACCAGTAACATGTTTCACTCCCCAGCGTGTTAAAAATACACGAAACTTTTGGCTGGTGTATGCTGGCCCATTATCTGTTTTGATCTGTTCTGGCACCCCCATAATGGCAAAACACGCCAACAAATGTTTACAAACCTGTTGCGCCTTTTCTCCGGACATTGCAGATGCCCAGATTAACCTTGAGAAAGTATCTACTGTGACATGTACATATTTTTGTCTCCCAAACTCTGGAATATGTGTTACATCCATCTGCCATAGCTCAAGTGCTGCCAAGCCCTTCGGGTTTACACCAATACCAATGCCTGGTCCCTGAGCCCCACACCTCGCACATGCTTGAACAATAGATTTTGCCTCATTTTCTGTTATTCCAAATTGTCTCTGTATTCCTTTTGCATTTTGATGGAAATGCTCATAACTTTGTCTAGCTTGTTGAAATTTGTCTAAAGGAGGAATATGGCAAGCAGGACTAACCAGAGAGTCTGCCACCTGATTGCCCTTCCCCAAACCAAGATCCCATTGATGACTCCGCACATGTATTATGCAACAAGGCGCACTGCGTTGTCGCATAATAGACCGTAATTGCAAGAATAACTGCCCAAGGTGGGGATTTTGTGTGTTTCGGAGCAATACCTCCTCCAATCGTGGGATGACACCTGCTACGTACATAGAATCTGTGACTATATTTATAGCCCCATCCATCCAATTTGTTAAGGCCCAGCCTACGGCAGATAGTTCCAGAGTCTGTAAGGTATCATCGGTCTGACCATACAGCATGTGGTGTGCCCAATCCCCTTTTTCCTGCCACACGCACACCGCTTTGTGCTGTTTCTTTCCCGCATCTGTATAGACCGTTAACCCTTCCACTGTTGGTGTTTTCTGTACTTTAGATTTTTCTATCCATTGATTTTTCTGTAATATCTGCCATAATTTGCCTTTCAGTTGCTGTGAATGGACTCTTCCTTCGTACCCCAAAAACGCCTCCTGAATGGGTTGAGAATTACGGAACCACCATTCTAGGTCTACAGCATTAACAGGAATACTAGTATCCGCTGGATTCAGTCCCGTTAATTCTATAATCCTAGATCTACCCTTTCTCACTAGTTCCCCTATGGCTTCTGGTCTAGTCTGTATGCTTGTCTTTGGTTGTACACTAAGGAATACCCATTCCAACACCCAAAAAGCTTCATCTTTATCGTGGCATTTGTAGTGGCATTGGTTGTAGCCCTGGGGGAGTTCCCCCTTTTTGTTTTGCCACTGACAAATGACACCACAAACCATATTTTCACTGTTAATTACAAGCAGAGATACAGGTAGTTCACGAATGCGTCGCGATGACCATGCAGTTTGTAATTTGGCAATGATTGACCGCAACGCGCTTTGTTGAGTCTCAGACAGTTGTATGGTGTCAGCAGGGTGTGATCGTCGCAGCAGTTCGGTGAGGGGGGCAATCTCGGTGTTCGAGATACCAACACAGTTACAGACCCACTGAATATCTCCGAGAAGTGTTTGTACATCCTTCAGGTTCTTCAAATCTGTATGTAGCTCCACCTTTTGAGGCCGGATTTGAGCATCCGAAATTGTCCATCCTAAGTATTTCCAGGGATCAGTTCGTTGAATCTTTTCTGGTGCAATCACGAGACCTTTCTCTGCCAACGTTGTTGTTAGTTTGTGGAGACCTTCTTCTGAAAAAGGATCGGCCTGACATAACAAAATATCATCCATATAATGATAGATGGTAGTCTGTGGCCATAGCTGGCGCAATGGTTTCAGTGCCCATGTCACATAAAGCTGACATAACGTAGGTGAATTTTTCATGCCCTGCGGTAGAACTACCCATTCATACCTTTGAGCTGGTTCCACTTTGTTGATAACAGGAACAGAAAAGGCAAACCTCATGGTGTCCTGAGGATGTAAAGATATGGTGAAAAAACAGTCCTTCAAGTCTACAATCAATATATGCCATCCTGCTGGTAACATGTTAGGTGATGGAATACCTGGTTGCAATGCTCCCATTGCTTGCATTTGCTCATTAATTTTCCGTAAATCATGTAATAATCTCCACCTTCCACTTTTCTTAGGGATGACAAAAATGGGTGTATTCCAAGGACTTACTGAGGGTTTGATATGTCCTGCTTTTAACTGTTCCTCTACTAGTCCCTTGTCAAACACAGAAAATTCAGTTACATTTGGCCACCTCAAAGCAGTTGTAACATTAGATTGGTCAATTTAAATACTGTGGCTCCCTGTTGGATATACACACAATCTTTACACCCAAACGTTACTGCATACAAAGCAACAAGGCATTATTAAATAAATCAGCAACAAGTTAATTACTGCAACTTAGGCCCTGTGACCAATTACACATGATTAAAATTACTTCCCACATTCACATCCACAGTACTCTTCCACCATTTAACATCTCAACCAAAACCTTACACATGTAAAACATTCACTAACAGGCAAAAGTACTAAACCTGTATATTTGGTATTGCTACAGCGTCTGATTTTACTCCATACTGTGTAACTGCAGCTTTTGTTTGTTAAAGAATTTTCCAATCACGTGGTTCACATGCCGGGAATCGAACCCGGGCTGCCGGGGTGAAAACCGGGAAAGCTAGCCGTTAGACCACTTTCGGAACAGCGCTCGTCGATCTTGCTGGAAAAGTCCGGTGGCGTCCGTCTCCGGGTTCCCACGGTCAGGTGGTGTAGATGCCGTCGATCTTGATTGACAGGGCGAGGGCGGAAGGGGCGGGTACTCCAGCAGCGCGAAGGGGAGGGACCGGCCCCCCTCTCCGGACGCCGGCTGAGCAGGGTGAGGGGCTGACCACCCCTCCCCCTCCTGTTTCCGCTCCCTTTGCCACGCGGTCCTAGGAGCGCCACGTGTTCTTTGTTCGCAGCCTCCTCCTCTAAATTCTTGCTGCGCCATTTCTCCCGGGAGTTTGCCGCTTCTACCGCCGCACGGAGTTCAGCTACGGATGGCTTTATGTTTGCTGACATGCCCTTAACTGCCAGTAACCTGAAGAAACGAGCCAGAACCCGAGTTTTTTCTGTTTTAGCAGGGGGGGTGGGCTCCGGCGGCGCCGGCCGCCTCTCAGCAGCCGCGCGGGCGACCTCTCTTTCTGCCCTCATAGTTTTTAAAGTCTCTATCACGTTTTGCCAGAGTCCACTCACCTCCTTAATTTCTTTTTCCTAGGGGTCCCTCTCAACAGTCTTTTCCCACATAATGTCTCCCACTTCTCTCCATTCCTCCACAGAAAATACAAGCGCTGTGTCTTTAAAATGTCCCCAGCGCTGGCCCAACTTTATCAGCTTAATTAGCTGTTTCTCCGCTGTCTCGCTCCCTCTCTTAGAGAGAATACCTGCAAGTAACGCGGCTGCAGCCTCTGTCTCCATGGCTGCCCTTTTTCCAGTGTCTGCTCTGCCCTATTTGACCCGAACAGCACCAACCAGTGTCTGCTCTGTCCTTTCTTGGATCTGAACAGCACCTGAACTCTGGGAGCTGAGTGGCCAACTCTTCCAGTGTCTGCTCTGCCCTTTATTGAACCCGAACAGCACCGCTCCCAGCCGTCTTTTTCCCAACACCTCCTTTTCGCTGCTTACCGCAGTCTCGGAGAGAGCACGCCGAAGGGAACCATCCTCTGCTACCAGTTGAAGTAAGGGGAAAAAATGGGGGGGCGCGCTCGCAGGTGCTGGGGAACGGTCCGGAGTAAGCTACACGATCTCAATGTGAGTATGGAAGCTTCTCGTTTATTAACAAAGAAAGCAGCGGTTATATAGACTATGCATATGTTAATCACGCGCCCCGATCGCACTTGTGATTGGTCCATAGGTTTACATACGCAGAGCTCTGGACTTAACTCTTGCGTAGCTCAAAGCCTGGGTTGCTCAGACTGCTCAGTGGCACAAGATCGTGCCCCTTCTCACTCAACCAAACCTCTACAATCTTCTTCACACATTGCTCCTTGACCATCCTGCACTCACCCAGCGGTAAGACCAGGATCCTGTTTAAAACCCTCCTCAAGACATCACTGCCTTCTGCAGCCTACATGTGCAGCCTCTAAGAAATCAGTCATCCATTAATAGCCAAGACATGCTGAAGTTGATACTCTTGGGGTTTTCTTATGTTATACTTAAAGAATCAGACTTAGTGATTCTTTGGAAGCACAGAGCTGTGTTTTATGTAACCAAAGCATCGTGATTATTCATCTCATCATCACTGTGTTCATTTCCATCTGGTCCTTCATTATTACAGCTTGTTTTGAATTCCATTTTAAACTCTTCGGGGCACAGGTTATGTCTTCCCATGTATCCATTGTCTTTCCAATTTCAAGAGAACCTTGTTCCCAGTTGAGGTCTTTAGGTGCCATCACATCTCAAATAATATTAAAGAAGAACAGCAGTAACAGTGATTATGTTCCAGAGTGAAAAAAGAAAGCAAAATTAATAGTAGCAAACAGGACTGAAGTCTGAAACATGTTTCTGGACAAACAGAAATAAAGCCAATTGTAGTTTTCTTATTAATCCTTAATAAAAATTTTCCAGGATAAGTAACATCCCACAGCTACAGTCTTAATGGTGAGCAAAGCAGTACCTGGGGCAGACAGACAGACAGATGACTGTACAGTTGTCCGAAGGCTAAGCATATTTTGGTAGTGCATTTCCAAGTGAATTGCTCCAAGTATAATCATCCTTTCATACTTGTCAAGATACTTTAAATAATGTTAGGCAGCTGACCTTTAGGAGACCAAGTGATACTGAAGCTATGCTATATTATGTTTAAAGGGTTAGAATTTTTATGTGTTTTTTAAAAACAAAATTGCTCTGACTATGTTCTGTGTAGAGCTGTTCACAAGAGTAGACAACTTTCATAGAGGAGAGAAACACACAGTCCAGTGTGGAGCTTGGCATCCCTGAGAGGGGACGTGTTGTGAGCCACTGGGCTGTCCTGTGGCACACACTGAGAGAGCATGGCCTTGAGCAAAGAGCATCTCTTGCGCTTTGTCTGCTGGATATTTCAGGGATTAAAATAGTACCCAAAAAGCACAAGTGGGATGTAAAGCTGTCATTTTTGCCCAGGCTGTAACACAGATGTTGGAGGCTGGAAGGGTAGCCTAGAGTCATGTCACCATAACTAAATAGACTGACACTTGGTGATCCAGGAAAGCCCATACTGCCACGACAGTCAAATGCCAATGACTACCATAAACTGCTGCAGATAATCAAATGTGTCACTGAATGTGAGATACCAGTCTGCTTCTCTGTCAGGAGAGGTAGTGATGTCTGGCGGTTTTAGCTTCTGAAGACTCAGGTACATGGGTTGCTGCTACGAGCTGGGGCAGAAGTCACATGCGTCTTTGCATGTGGTCCCCTGAATTGAGAGCTAGTCTGTCCTTATGTGGAAGTATTGGAGTTACACCCACAATGGTATTTAAATCATGCTTTCCAAGATGTTATAAAAGGAAACAAAAGGTTTCAGGTGTACTTCTGATAAGTGGGACTCTCTTTGAATGGGCACTAAGATAAGGATTTAGAGACTATGTGGCTAGCTGGGATGGGCTCGTCACACATGCCAAAGGCTGCAGGTAGGAGAAACATGTTCTGAAATGTTGAGGTGAGGGACTCAAAATAGACCCTGGAAAGGCAGCAAAGAGGGGATGCTGGGTGGCTGCAGCATCACATCTCTGCTCCTGGGGTGGGGAATAGAGCAGATCTGGCACATCTTCGTAACAGACTGTATGCTTTTACCACTAATTTAATTTCACAATGTTTCCTGTCATCTTCCATGTCATTCCCCAGGGAAGTGAGCTCTATTCCACATGAGAGGATAATTGTCCGGGAAGATACAGCCTTTTTCCCCCTTCCTAAACTAATCATCTTTTTAACTGTGATAGTAACATTTTGGGTTGATGTCCCAATGAAATAATGGACAATGCACACCCCTTACTCTTCATGACATTAGTTTTAAAGCAATAATCTCTAACAATTTATTAATCCCTATTCATGTGAATAATCTCAGAGGCATCAAAGCTCACTACTTTCTTTAGGTAAAAATACATAAACTATCTGTGATTGGTCTGCAAAACTTTGTCTTTACTTTGAACTTTAATAAGTAGCAGCTTTTTTTGTGATGGCAACATAAAATGGTAATAACAGGAGAAGTAGTTAACACTGAGAGATCTCAAGAGGAGTTTTTACTACTAGGGCCTAATGACAGGTTGACTTCCTAACCTTGTTGAAGGCTTAGCACTAATCAAGTCATATCAAAACACAACCACGCATTATCAAACACATCAATAAATATCAAACACAAGAATTTTGGCAAAGCTCATGTACAATTGATTTCTTTTAAATTATTTTAATTTCTTTAATTTTGCCTTTTTACAGAGCTGCTCTAGTCACTGGATGAACAGTTATGAACAATTTCCCAGGCACATTATACCTTATTCTTAAGACTAATCCCTGTGCTTTTTCTTTCAATGCTTTTGCATGTAAATGGTAATGTAAACAGGGATTTCCAACCACTGCCTGTGATTAAGGGAAGCACAATTTATAGGGAAAGGTCTCCTTTATTAGAGAAACTGATATATTTGAAGAAAAGTTAGCTGGACAAGCTGTTGTACTTGTAAGTCCTTTTTCAGGTGATTAGGCATTAGAGGATTCAAGGAGCTCTGAATGGAAAACAGCTTTGGAGAAGGTGTAATGAGAGAAGACTGCAGGTATTATGGAAAGGAGCTAGTGTTTGTCGTTCCCATCCACACAATGAGCTCCCAAACCTCCTTAATCTCTCTAGAGTGCAGATGCTGCTTTGTGAGCTTTCTATTTTAACTATAGCCTGGTGACAATTTCCACTAGTAGTTGCTCAGCCTTGTAAGATTTGACCTTTTCTTGCAAATGAAAGCTGTAGCCAATGTAATTTTAAAATCCTAGGGCAATTTACTTTAGTGCTACAGCATACACCAGAAAATAACATCCTAACTAACCAAATGCCAACAGAACACAATTGATGAATGAGGTGGGGGTCCTGGAGACAGAGGATAAAAAGAAGGCGGAGTTACTGAATGCCTTCTTTGCCTCTGTCTATACTGCGGGAGGCTGTCCTGAGGAGCCCCGGACCCCTGAGGCCCCCGAAGAAGTCAGGATAGAGGAGGAATCTGTCTTGGTAGATGAGGGCTGGGTCAGGGACCAATTAAGCAATCTGGACGTCCACGAATCCATGGGCCCTGATGGGATGCACCCGCGGGTGCTGAGGGAGCTGGTGGAAGTCATTGCTAGGCCACTCTCCATCATCTTTGCTAAGTCGTGGGCAACGGGAGAGGTGCCTGAGGACTGGAGGAAAGCGAATGTCACTCCAGTCTTCAAAAAGGGCAAGAAGGAGGACCCGGGTAACTATAGACCGGTCAGCCTCACCTCCATCCCCGGAAAGGGGATGGAACAACTTGTCCTTGGTGCTGTCTCTAGACACATCAAGGATAGGGGGATCATTAGGGGCACTCAGCATGGCTTCACCAACGGGAAGTCATACTCAACCAACTTGATAGCCTTTTATGAGGACGTAACCCGGTGGATAGATGATGGTAAAGCTGTGGATGTGGTCTATCTCGATTTCAGTAAAGCGTTTGACACGGTCTCCCACAGCATCCTCGCAGCTAAACTGAGGAAGTGTGGTCTGGATGATCGGGTAGTGAGGTGGATTGTGAACTGGCTGAAGGAAAGAAGCCAGAGAGTAGTGGTCAGCGGGACAGAGTCCAGTTGGAGGTCTGTGTCTAGCAGAGTCCCTCAAGGATCGGTACTGGGACCAGTACTATTCAATATATTCATTAATGACTTGGATGAGGGATTAGAGTGCACTGTCAGCAAGTTCGCTGATGACACAAAACTGGGAGGAGTGGCTGACACAACGGAAGGCTGCGCAGCCATTCAGAGGGACCTGGACAGGCTGGAGAGTTGGGCGGGGAGAAATTTAATGAAATATAACAAGGGCAAGTGTAGAGTCCTGCATCTGGGCAAGAACAACCCCATGTACCAGTACAAGTTGGGGGCAGACCTGTTGGAGACCAGTGTAGGGGAAAGGGACCTGGGGGTCCTAGTGGACAACAGGATGACCATGAGCCAGCAGTGTGCCCTTGTGGCCAAGAAGGCCAATGGCATCCTGGGGTGTATTAGAAGGGGTGTGGTTAGCAGGTCAAGAGAGGTTCTCCTCCCCCTCTACTCTGCCCTGGTGAGGCCGCATCTGGAATATTGTGTCCAGTTCTGGGCCCCTCAGTTCAAGAAGGACAGGGAACTGCTAGAGAGAGTCCAGCGCAGAGCCACAAAGATGATTAAGGGAGCGGAACATCTCCCTTCTGAGGAGAGGCTGAGGGAGCTGGGTCTCTTTAGCTTGGAGAAGAGGAGACTGAGGGGTGACCTCATTAATGTTTATAAATATGTAAAGGGCAAGTGTCAAGAGGATGGAGCCAGGCTCTTCTCAGTGACATCCCTTGACAGGACAAGGGGCAATGGGTGCAAGCTGGAACACAGGAGGTTCCACAGAAATATGAGGAAAAACTTCTTTACAGTGAGGGTGACCGAACACTGGAACAGGCTGCCCAGAGAGGTTGTGGAGTCTCCTTCTCTGGAGACATTCAAAACCCGCCTGGACGCGTTCCTGTGTGATATGGTCTAGGCAATCCTGCTCCGGCAGGGGGATTGGACTAGATGATCTTTCGAGGTCCCTTCCAATCCCTAACATTCTGTGTGATTCTGTGATTCTGTTTAGGACAACTAAAATTATATCTTGAAGGCAGTCCAGAGCATAGACTTAGTGGAGCCTTCTTTATGAAAAAAAATGTCTTGGTGGGTTCTGTTCAGGAATGCGTAATTTGTTCAACCATGTCCCATCACTTGCTATCAAGTGAGATATTTAATACAAATGATAGCTGTAAAAAGACAGCAAAATTATTAGCCTGTCATAAATTCCTAGGGACAGTATTTTTTTCACAAGGTTGTGCATACTGAGTGGAAATATATTGCTCAACACTAATGGGAGGTAAGGAGCAACTATTTTATAGCATTAGCTTTAAAATCCCCCTTACTCAACATTTGCTGACATTGCATTATCTCCCATAAATGTATTGCATGTATTTGTAATAAAAGCAAAATTTAAAGAAGAAAATAAATCACTAGTGTCCATGTGAAGAAGTAAGGTTTTTTTGGCATCATCAGAAAAAAGTAGTAGTGACTCCAGTACCCCCTTTTATACAGATATGCGGGCTAGAATTTGCCTTTAAATGTTGGCAACTGTGGTACCTCATGTGGGATGCAGTAGTTACATCCCTTTGGATGCAGTGAGTGAAGAGAAGCACGGAGCCCAGCGAGCGAGTCGGGCCCTGGCTGAGGCAGAGCTGCCCGCCTGGGCTACCTCCTCCTTCTGTACCAATGTGGACAGAGGCGCCTGTTTCCACACACCAGCCTTGCCCAGCATTTCACACTCTCCTCTGTTGAGGGCCATTCACATGTTCTTTCTTCCTAGAAAGTTCCTACAGTTCTCAACACACAGCTGTTGGGGAAGATCGTGTTTTTTATTGCTGGTTGTTACATGACAGATGCAGTAAGAGGCCGCAGCTAGAAGTGGGCTCTATTGTGCAAAAATAGCAAACACACTTGCCTTCTCTAGACTGAGACTCTCACAGCCTAACTAGCAAAATAGGACACATTTACATTTCCCCAAAGAAAACCCTTTGCTCCTTGTGTCACAGGCTATTTCATCTCAGCCATGGAAGGATTAGAGGCTCAGCTGGGGAGAGAGGTACAAAAACCTCTCACACAAATCCAAACTATGTGAAGAGCTCCCTGTCCTTGCTGCATTGCAGAACTGGTGGCCAACCTTGAGGGGAGCACAGGAGTTGCCCCCAGGCCTCCTTCACATTTTGAGAGGTGTACCAAAGGAAATTCCATGTTTTACTCCTGTACAGGTATAGATATAATTCATATAGGAACATTTCTCTCCAGAGATGCCTTTGTTCCAACATTGATTATTTATCTTCATGCTGTCAATCTTGCTGCTGTTGCCTCAGCCAAATCCCTGCTGAACAAGGAAGAAAGATGATACTTTCTCTTCTCTATCCCTGGTGGACAATACCAAATTAGCCTGCCCAGCATTTGCCTCTGCTACATTTTCTTGTAGCTGAATGGTGCAGATTAACCCTGCAAAATCCATGGAGTTACTCTGAGACAAATGAACGGGGTGCCTGTTTTGGTCGAGACTTTTTGCTTGGCTTGGCAGCAAAAAGGTGAAGAGAATTTAATTAAGAGATCGAAATCCATTAAGTGACCCAGATCCATGCAGAGGTCTTTGTTTATTTGTAACAAGGATGTTTAACATTACCCTCTGGGTGAAGTCATATATTTACTGTGCAGATCTAAGTGATGACACAGATCTCAAGGCAGTGGTGAACGAGTTCACATTTGATATTCAAAAAGAGAAAAGTGCTCTAGCTTCTGATGTGCTTTGTTGCCATACTGGAGGATGTTTTGGTGTTTGCATTACTCATTTTGGCCTTTAGACCAAAAACCTCAGTGATATGTTCAAGGAAGCTGCAAGAATGAAAGAGGAGTTACGGCATCAATATTTTGGTCCAAAACCTAACCTTTACTCTACTTATCTGTAACATCTATGTGTCAAATGCAGCAGTTTGATGTTCACTCATCTCTGCTAACCGTGCTCAAACACTTCAGATTTAAAATATCACTTGTTTTTAATTTCTGTCAATCTTTGGATGCGCTCTGATAGATCCGAAGTGACTTCAAATTACAAAGACAATTTGAACTTCGAAAGTATTCTAAAATACACTATAATAAATCATTCCATTTCTTCCCTCAAAGCCCTAAGCCCCCAGGGCCTGTGCGATAACCACTCCTTTCTCCAGTCTGCTTCATCCTTCAATGAAGCAGATTAATTTAATAACTTTAGCATAGGGAGTTTTGTATCTCTCTAATCCCAACAAGTTGGAGCCCTCAATACACATACCCTAGACACTGACAAATTGAGAGTTCATTCAGAACTAGAGGGATAGAAAGACCAAGGGAAATCGTGACACCCGTCAGTTCCTGTGGCAGCTCTGCTGCTGTTTGCGCTCAGTGGAGCTGACGGGGGGTCGAATCCGAAGGTGTCACACTCTGAGATGGACCGAAATGTGCAGGGGAGCTGAAGACATTCAAGCACTGTGAATGCTTCCTTTGGACATCGTACTGTAAAGGGAAAATAATTGAATTAGTCTTGAGACTTGGCTGATGTTGACATTTTCAGTGCGAGGAGTCAACTTGTAAGCTTCTGTAAAGTTCAGACCTTGCTGACATAAAGTAATACTTTGTTCCTTGCAATATCTGGTTCACTTAACATTTTGGATACACTCTCTGAAGTACCTTGGGATCAAAACCACCCCCTAGATAAGCATAAGCTACTATTATAGAAGGATACCATTTACTTCTTTGTGACGTCCTTTCCTCCACTCTCACTTTAAAATGAGTTTTCTCTTGGTAAAAAAACACCAGATTGACAGCTTTATAGACTGCAGCTCTTACCCATCTAACAAGTATATTGCAAATAGCAGGACTCCAGCCATCCTCCTTGCTTCACTACCCAAACAAGTGCTTACATGGGAGGAGCTGTCTCACCGGAGAAAAGTTCACTCACTGCAACACTCATTCAACTTATAATTGGTTTGTAAAGGGTGTCAATTGGTATTCTAAAGTAAGCAGCAAGTTACCGTGAGACTGCAGTTAGAGCACAAAAACGCTGAAGAAGGGAGCACCAGCACAGTAATTAGATCACCTAACTTGAAATATCTTCAGCATAGAGATGAGCTACTTGTCCAGAAGTTCTGCATAGTTCAGGGAAAGATACAGGATCATCTAGAAGGATTTGTCCAGGTAAATTGGATCTTACATGCTTTGTTTATATGCAGATACCTACATTGCAAGCACCTGAATTTGGATTGATGAATCTCATCCCAAATGACATTTAGATGGCCAGAAAATTTTTTAGTTTTGATGATCTAGGTCAAATTCGAAGTTATGATTTCAAAGGAAAAAAAAAAAGATGTATACTGTGATTAAACTGCAATTTTGAAAGATGCTGTTAGTCCACTTGAAGTACTAAACTGCCACTTCAGAATGGATAATCATAATAATAAAAACACAAAAAGTAATGCATTTTGCAGATAGGGTGCCCTGTTTTCAGAATCTTAAACTTCCCCAAAATAGTTGGTATTAATATTATTTATTATTTTAATTTTACCTGCAGAGTGCCAGAAACATTGATGCAACTTCATAGAGAAATAAAGGCTACAGGCCCTGACTTAAGAGCTTAAAATATTGATGAGACTAAACATAGGAAGTGATGACAACAAACAAATGGATAATGTGGGGCATGAAAGAAATAGTTCACAGCAGCATAACAGCATGAGAGAAGTGCTTTGAGGTGGCTATATCTCTTTAATTCCTCTTTGGCTCCTCCAGTTACTATTTTGTATGTGTGAAGGGGGGTGATGACAGAAAAAAGTCAAAGGACTTGCCCAAGAAGAATTGGGACTATAAACTACAGTAGTTCACCAGACATACTTCAAGCCACTGTACCAAATTACTCTCTGAAGAGCTCACAACAGTGGAACAAGTAGAAATCTGAAAACATAGTAAGGTAAACTGTTCATTGCTCCTCTCCTCATTCAAAGAGGTTAAAGCAACTTAAATAGAATTTCACTCAAACATTCCCATCCTGATGAACAAATCTCAGTCCAATGTAATTAGAAATGGCAGTTGAAAAACCGTGATAAAAGGGTTTTGGATGAGAACCCTAACAAAGAGAAGTAAAAACTGGCAAAGCTAATGCAAGATTGTTTTGCCTCCTGTCCCCACAGTAATTTTCTAACCCAACTATTGAATTTCTCATAATATTCATCAGGTATCTCCTGAGGGATGCCGTGAAAGCTACCATTCAGCTGCTCTAAAGGAATCCTTATTGTCTGAATTGAGAAGATACATTCAGCTCATGAACCCAAATCAAGCTTCTTTTTTTACTTCCAAGATTTTTTTGACAATATTTTTCGCATATTATGACTAAATCCACCTCAGGGTACAATAACCTATGGTTTCAGTATGTTCTGGGAGAAGAGATTGATTAGGTGCCTGACAGGACACATGCTGAATTAAGCAGGATCATCTAACCCCTTCCCAGTTAATTAAGATGTCTTCTGGGATGACCTGTCAATAGCACCCCTCACACAGCATGACAACCCTCTCCTCGAGACTTCACGAAGATCATCAGCATTTGTCGCCCTTCTATAATGATGCCTCTTGAAGTGACCTAAGGTCACTGTTAAGGAAATACACATATGATCTTCAACCAGGGGTAACAGCATAGGGTTACATGTACTGCTTCAATCTAAAGATGCACAAGAGACTATGTGACAAGCCAGAGTATTTTGCTATAACTTTATCAGCAGGAGAGCCACAGCAAGCGTCAAAGAGGGTAATAGTCATGTATGAACAGGGCATCAGCAAACTGGAGATATCAAATGAAAGAAACCCTGCACCTTAAACAGGTGGTGCAACTACCAAAATTGTTACAGGTAGGTCTATACCTTAAGGTTTGTCCTCGTTTTTATCTAGGGCAATTGCTCTTTTCTTGATGGCACTGAAGGAAGGACCTTGAGACATGTTATTTTGCTATTTAGAGTGATGTTTCTGAGTGCCACCAAATGTTGCAGGAGAACCTCTGTTTATCTGACAGAATATTCAGGAAGAAAAAACACTCAGTGTGGGTGAAAAATTGTTTTGGGGTGTCTAAGTAAGGGCACAGCACAACAAATGAGGAGGGAATTGGTGTAATGTCAAGACAGGTGACAGAACAAATAGAACTGACGTGAATAAGGTATAGAGCATGTGTATATACTATGCTTCCATATATCACATAGAAAACTGATTATTTCTATGAAGTAGCAGAAATAATCATGCCTACATCTTTTAAGGAGTGAATGAACTGGAATAATACATTGCTCTACAGAATGAAGTCTTCCAGTGTATTATAGAGAGATTGTGAATAACGTTGCACCATCTGGAATTCTATTTCTCCGTATCTTATACGTTAAAATAAAATTAATCTGTGAAATCTGAGATCAAAGCAGTCCACTTTGCACTGAATTTCCTGTTGCTAGACATCATTTGGTCATAGTGCGATGGGAGAGGGTTTTGTTTCCAGTATCAGAAAAACGTGGCAAGATATTCCCACCTTGTAAACATTTAATCAGGCAGTAGAACAGATAAGCAGATGGCCAAAAGAAGTGTGGCTAGATCCATCTTTCTTTGAAAACACAGGAGAATACAATAACCCAGTCTGGGGGAACGGATTGTTCCCTGGGATCATGTTCGTGCCTTTATGCTACCGTTTTTTTTTCTCAGACTGGCAGGCCGGCTCCTATCCACTTTACCTTGGTTTGAGCCCAGTAGCTTGGATTTCACTGTAGCATGTACTGCAGGAAATCACTGACATGATTGAAATATCACTGAAACGCTTTTCCTATAGCTGCAAAATATTTTTTATATCATCTCCAGCATTGAAAATTGTGGACATTGAAAGAAGAATTCAAATTATCTAAATTTAGTTGTCTAAAACATAGGTGTCTAGTCTAATATAATAGTTGTGGCTCTCTCTCTAGTCAATGAAGAGAGACAGACAATGCAAGGAGGCAATTTATCCCACCTCTCTCATGCACCTCGGAAGGGCTGGATGCCCTGTGAAGGTGTCTAATTGAATGCACAGGATGTGGAATGGCTAGTTTAGACTATATGCCTGTCTTAAATGGTGAATGCTAGGTGAGATGTGTAGCACCACAGAGCTGTACAAATTCATGTACCAGTCAGAGAAGAAGATATCACCTCCCACTCATTCCTTACTTCTACTAGTAATACACCCATCAACAGAAGGAGCTTTTTCCACTTAGCATTTATATTCAAGTGCTCCTCTGCTACGAGCATTAAATCCATTTTTAGAGGCACATTGACAGCATACATTCACACATTCTGTAAATAGGCCCATGCACTCCTAGCTTCTGCCTGAATGTTTTTTTCTTTATTCTGTTGTCACAAAAACACACGCTGTGTGAAGAAGATAGATAGTTTATCAGACAACTTCGTCAAGACTCCCTTACTACTGTGTCCTTCTTATTGTCATATATGTTTAGCAACACTTCATGCTGATATGGGCCCTAGAAATGCATTTATATGCTAGGACCCAGGGTGCTGTCAATAAAATTCACAGCAATGTCCCTGCTTTGGGGAGATTACAACGTAAAACAGCACATCTGTTCATCATTCATTGCAAATGGGTAACATCCCATCTTGCTTTAGTTCTGAGGAGAAAGAAGGAAAGAAACATACCTCACCCAGTGAGTTTGAAGCTTGTGTTACAGAAGCACAGTACTTCGACAGGGGACTGTTATCACAAACCTGTAAGAGAAGACTTGATGGAGAAGGGGATGCAGTAGCCTCAGATCAGTTTGAATGATGACCACAGCAGGATGGCTTTTCTTAACCCAAAGTTTTGTACAGCAAGATTGCAGTTGTTACAAGTCTTGTCCAGACAAAGCTGCTGCTGAGGTAACTCCAGCTTCTTTCACATAAACCCAGCAGTTTAAGCAGAATATACAAGAAGCTGCTGCTGTTAAAAATATGCTCTGTGTACAAATAAACTGGCTTGCAGAACTGTGACTCCTTTTAAATGATATGGAGGACTAATGTTAATCTGACTGCAGCTCTTCATAGACAATGCTGAAAAAGCTCCTGCATTACCACACCAAACTGAAGCTCATTTTGATGTGAGAAATGTAAGAAAGATGTGCAGAAATGCCACTTCTTAAGTCAGCACTCTCAGATATCTTTGTTGGACATCATCATGCTCAACGGTGACATTGTCAAAGCTTGAAAGAACACTGTTGAAGGATTTTACAATATTTTCAAAAGCAGTTTACTCCTCCCTGGAAGGATTAATACTATTCAGATAAACCATCTTTGCTGGAGCAACAGAAAGGTCGATATGTATCTGATTTTTATTTACCAGACAGAGGACAGTTTTGTAGTATAGCTTCGTGGCAGTAGCTCCTTTTAGCATGTTACAGAATCACTTTTAAGAAAACAGCTTGTGTTTTGAAATCAAATTTGCCACTGGGGGAGTGTTTTGCTGTTGATTGGAAAGCTACTATTGTAGAATTGAACTGAAACTGAATTTAACTGAAAAGAATTCAGTTCCTGTGTCTTTTTTAATGGGGTCAGAAATGCTACTGTTTACATAAACTGCCAAATTGAGAACATGAGTACCTAGATGTCTGAGCTATAAGGGTTTAAGCCACAGTTTAATATTGGGTTCAATTTTAGAACTCGGGAATATAACAGACACTGCACTTTGTGGAAATGCCTAAGGGATAGACATGAATTCACTCTGGAAACAGCTGACATTATTTCAGGTCCTAGTACCATGAGCACTACTATTACTGCTGCCTCAGTTCCCTGCTTTCACTCCTGTGGTAGAGACAGCTGATAGAGCATATGAGCAATCCCCACCCATTCCTGTACAAACTCTCCATTTTAAGTCACGCAGCAGATCAACCTGGTTTGGGATAATCTAGCTGATTTAATTTTAAAGTGAATTAGGCTGGGAAAGAGCAGTCTCTTCACAGACATGATACAATTTCTTACAGATTCTAGGTGGCTCAGTGTGCCCTGGGAAAAGTCTAACGGCCAAAGGAAGCCATCATAGCTTTTGTTGTGTTGTGTAGGTAAAATCACTACTATCAGCCAAATCTTTGAGTGCCGTAAGTGGAAACAGCTCTACTGACTATCATTTAACCTACCCAGTGATTCTGAGTCCGTGTCTATGCAGGACACCAATTGCTTTAGTTTGATGTTGGTCTTCATGGCTATGTCAGTGCTAGTAAACAATATGGGCAAAGGGCTGTTCTCTAAAAAATGCTCTTTCCTCCCAAAGCAGGCTAACCTTGCCCAGGTTGCCCATTGGGAATCCACCTGGGAATGTGCTGCTTGACATGGGCCCAAAACCATTCCATGAAGCATGCTTACAACCAAATAACAGAGAATGTCCCCAGAGGGTGTTCAAGTCCCTTGTGTCCAGTTGTGTCTGGGGGTGTAGGTGTAGCCCGGAGGATCTGAGAAGCAAAAGTTTTCCATGCTGAGCAAAACGGGATGAAAGACCAGATGCATAACCTGTGTTTGTAACATGGCTTGACACCTGCTCCCTGAGCAAATTTGGGTTCTAATTCTACTTTCATATTACCATTTGTTCAGACTTACAGAGGACAAGTCTTTCATTAAGCCAGTTATTAATGTGATTTTGATGTTCTTAGTTGTTTGCAAGTACTGTCTTAGCCTGTTCACAACTAACAGTGATGTACAGTGCAAGTTATATACTGAAACTTTATCGTTAGAGTACAGAGAGTTTCAGGTTTTATAAGTGGAGCTTTGGGGATGCTGAATAATGTTATCAGACAATGTCCTGTCGCCCTTGTTCTGTACTCTATCTGTGGAGCGGAAGAGTTATATTTCATATTGATAAAGTTGTATTAAAAAGACTGGTTTTAGTGGCTTCAGCATGTGTTTCTTAAAAATTAAATTCTGTTTCTATTTTAAAGAAACAACAGGGAAATAACAGTGACAAAGAAAATATTCCTAGGGAAGTATCTTCTCGAAATTCCAGATGGAACTGAGAGAGGCAAAATGCAGCTGTCCCAGTCTCAGAAAAAGGGCCCTGACATGGGGAGATGATACTCTCATCTCTGAAGATATTTCCAGACTTCACATTTTTCAGGTGTTCTCTGTTCCCCTGTACAGTTTGTTTCTCCTAGAAAGCCCAGGCATGGAGCAGAGCAGCTATTGTAGTGACATGTAACAGAAAGATGGTGCTCATCCCAAGAGGCTGAGGATAAGATCTAAAATATACACCTCTCTTTATTTAGGCAGAATGCAAGGAGACAAACCACAGGTGCTTACTTTTCCTCGCAAACACCTCCTTAGGGACTGAAGCCAGCTGAGGCACACCTCTGACCATTATTACATGCTGTTACAAACAGGCTGGTAGGTACCAGCCACAGACACTCTAGCACTTCTTGCCAGAGCTCCTCACAAAGATTTTCTTTTTTCCTGCTATTAGGCAGCTAATATATACTCTTTTTTTTCCCCTCCAAATTTGTTTTTATTCAATTAGTTACTTCCTGCATGAAAAGCTAAGGATGATTTTCTTTCTTGTTAAAGCTATGCGTTCACTTGTTGGGTGGATCAACAACAAAAAAGGTTATGCGTGTACAATAAATGTTTTAGGCAGGTGAGTCATGCCCCTGATTTCCTTATGAATCGAGATTTTACTTCAAATATTTTGCCTAGGTTCCTTTGTGCTTTTTTTCTGCTACCTGCTGTAAGAGTTAAACACCCAAATTTCCTGTGATTGAAGCTGTGAACAGACGGGTTAGCATAAAGGAAAGTGTTGAGAGAGACCAAATGAGCCAGGTTTCTGTCATTCTTTTCAGGCTGATTACAAGTCCCACACTGTGCTATGCCCCCTTGGAGTATTTTACAAAAGATTTAAGATCTGTCGAAAAGGTAAATGAAAATAATCCTGGAAAAAAATAGAAAGATTTTTCTGAGTCTTTGTTCTACCCAGATAAGGGGCTGTTTCTGTATCATTCACAGTCTTCATGCACAGTGAAGCTTGTTGACATTCAGAATGGCTTTAATAGAGTGTCACTGTACTTGGGAGACATCCTAGACTGCACCATGCTTCTGTCATGTTGGAGTTGCCCTCCCCTCCAAATAGTTGTTGCTGTTTTGTGAAAAAAATGTGGGTTTTTTCAGCCTTCCCACAAAGCATGTATATTATTCTCTGAACAGTCTCATTAAAAAAACAGAAACTTAACCACCATTCACTTGCCAGACTTTAAGACTGGGAAATAACAGAAGTGATACAAACTGTGTTAATATTATTTTAATCACATGTTTCTTTTAATCTTCCACACATCAGAGGTAAAATAGCTTTTCCCGAAGAACATAGCATTCAAATACGTATTTTGTATTTTCCCCTGCTGTGTTAATGAAACTGGGCAGGTTTTAGGGAATTCAAATTAGTCTCCTCTTTAAATATTCATTAATTTAATCAGGAGGACTGGAAAATTGGTCACTAGCTATTCAGTAAATGGCACTCTCAAATTGGCTATGTCCTTATGATTGCTATGTTTTTTTTAATAACATTGATTTCTTTATGCAGTGAAATAACATATTGATACAATTACATTCAGGGCCATTAGTAGGTTTATTGGTCAGCTGTTTTCTGTAGGGCTCCTGCTTAACAAATAATACCTTGATATGACCTTGTATATACTTTGTGAAGGCATTAAGTAATATTTCTCTGACTGTCAAATCAGTAGCAAACCTCAGGGAGCCCATAGCCATAAACACTGTAAAACTCAAAACAAAAAAGATGTAAGCACTTTGGGAAAATGTACACTAAATCCTATTTTTGATGAAACAGACTCTTGAACGTGTAAGTGATTCTTGAATATGGACCTTATGCTGTTATTTACTTGCTTTTTAAAATGCTACTTATATTGCGTATACCTATATTACAGACCTGCCATATTTCTGTCCCAGATTTCCTAGACGGAAGTTTATGAACATGCCCATGGAGTCTGCTGTGGACAGGGTGTACCTGGCCTCCCACGGATCTACTGCTCAAATGACAAGTATTCGCAGAGTAAGCCTGAGGTCTCCTCCATGCGGTAGGCTTGCTGAGGAAGCACTGACCATCTGTCCAACACATGAGCAGTACATCTGACCCCTCACCATTCAAGCACATGCACCAAAGAGCTGAGCTGTGTATGCGTAAGGGACATTTATTAGGAATTTGGGGAGGATTGGAGAGGTTCCTGTCCTCTTCTGACTGGTGGAGATCCGGAAATCCAAGACTAGTGTCTGGAGTCTTCTTTTCCCACCCATAAAAAATCTTCTGGTTAGAAAATCATGTGGAGAACCTTGATAACAGCACTTTTATGTACTGTAGGTAAAGTCAAGGGAGCATTTGAGGTAAGAATGCAGGAATAATTGATGTTCACCTTCACGTCACATATTGCCCGGTCAGGGAAGATGCGGAGCACTACCAGGAATCCCATCCTCGACTTACAGTTGGTCTGTGCAATTTATCACTTAGCCAGTTCTTCATTTGTTGGTCACTGACTGCTTTTGTGCAATGATGAATGAAACTGCCCAGTATGTTAAAGGGAAATTTCAGAAGACAAATAAGAAACACAGATACAGGTCACAAAAATAATCCTACTTCCTAATCTTCACAGGAATACGTTTCTTTACTAGTAAAAAGAAAGGAAACAGGAATGTATACATTCAATTATTACAAAGTTTTCTATTCTATATACTGAACATATTATAGCCAATAGCATCTATATACATCAGCTTCTTCAAGCTACTGCATAGGGATGTGAACCTTCTTCAACAAAACTCCCCTGTTTCCAAAAGCCAAAAATACCAATTTTCCTCACATATTCTGAATAATAAAGTTATTCTTGACCTGTGGCAGTAAAACAGGGACTACATTTTTTTCTTTTGATCCTATGTATGTTATTTTACTGAAGTCTGTGCTATGGTAAATGGTTGCTTCAAGGACAGACAAAAAAGGTGCAACCTGAACTCCTGAGATACAATTTTTGGAGAAAATATGGGAATTGCGCCAAGGAGATGGGGTACATAACGCATTGGCTGGGGTTTATGTCCTTGACTGACTCTTCTATCATTCTCAGCAGGGGACAGAAATTCTTCCTCGGCTCCAGAGGAGGAGGTTGGTGATGGGTGACCTGAACCCTGGGTCATCCTGTTGCACGCACGCCTGCACTTAAGACCAGCTGTGCAAGACCTCAGTGTCTGTGTAACCCCTCTGCCAGCCACCAACAGAAGCCAAATATCATCATAAGCAAAAAGCTCCTGGTTCAAATCTTACTGGTTTATTTTTCAAAGTTAATAAACAAACAATGATTGCTAAACAATACACGAACACAGACATACTAAGAGGAAAAGAGAATATGGGGCTGCACCAGGCGCAGATGCCCAGGCGCTGGCAGCGGGGGCTGTGGGGCAGCCCCTGTGAGGAGAGGCCGGGGCTGCCCTGGGCCGGACACAGCCGGTTCCAGCCGGCTCCAACCCACCCACCGCAGGGCACAGCTCAGCCCCGCAGCCACGGCGGTGGCACCTCGGGGACAGTGTGTGTAAGAAAGGGCAAAACTACCAGAGACCAGAGAGGAGTGAAGAAAAAAAGAGTGAGAAACAACCCTACGAGCATCAGGGTGGGAGAAGAAGGAGGAGCAGAAGCAAAAGTTTCCCCTCAGCCCATGGAGAGGACCGTACTGGAGGAGGTTCTGCTGAAGGACTGCAGCCCATGGACGATCCACGCTGGAGCAGGGGAGCAGCATGAGGAGGAAGGAGTGGCAGAGAGGAACTGTTATGGACTGAGCACAACCCCCACTCCCCATCCCCCTGTGCTGCTCAGGATGGGGGAGGCAGAGGAGGCAGGAACGGAGGAGTGAAGCTGAGCTTGGGAAGAATGCAGGGTGGGGGATGTGTTTTAGTTTTTGTCTTTGTTTCTCACCATCCAACTCTATTTTATTTGGCAATAAATTATATAATCTTCCCCATGTTCAGTCTGTGATGGTAATTGGTGAGTGATCTCCCTGTCCTTATCTTGACCCATGAGCTTTTCCATCTTATTTTCTCTGCCTGTCCTTTTGAGGAGGGGGAGTGAGAGAGCAGCTGGGTGGGCATCTAGCAGCTGGCCAAGGTCAAGCCATCAGAGGAGAATGTGGAGAAAATACAGCATCTTCACTTAGCTAGATATTTACCCCAGGGAATAAAAAAAACCCATACAAACCCCACTTCTTTCTATCTAACTCTATTAATCCTTTGCCTCACTTTCCCCACCTGCATGTTTATGTTTATAGAGGCAGTGGATCTATGAATATCAATTTCCTCCCTCTCTAATATTATCTGTGCTTACTGCTTGTTGGTGAAAACACATAGCCTGGCAGTGCTTTGAGCCTCAACTGTCTGCCTCAGCTAGGGAGTACTGTGGCAAAAGAAAGCTTCCAGCTATCTGTGGAAGCAGGCAAACCAGGTAGATTTCATTCATTTTGCTTCAGTGGGTCAAAACACTTAACAAAAACTCCTTTCTTGGCACTAGGGGTTTTCCATGTGATAGGCTGTCCACATGGCTGTAGACAATATGCCAGTGCTTTAGGAGTCTGTGAAGATTTAGGATACTGCATTTTTGTCATATCCAGCACAAGCATAAACTAGGTGATTTCTTTCCTCTTTGGAGCTGTCCAAGGGTAGTTTGAAGCATTTGAAGACTCCTACGATGTTTCTCATTCAATTTGTCTTCTTTAGGTCAACAGCCTGAGTCTGTATTCAGTCTGAGTTCAGTATTTCTTTACGAGTCATATTTTTTAGCCATCTCAGCATTCTTGTTGCTCCACACCATCCTCAAAGCTGAGGTACAAAACCTTGGATTGACACCTCTAGTTTACACCTTCAGCATTATTCCACATTATTAAGGCTGAATTACCATAGCTCTACAAGTCTATTCATACCACCTATCACTAAATTACCTGTGCTCAGTTTCCTTCATGTTCCTGTTAAGGAATATCTGCTTACATTTGTTTGCCCTCATATCACAGAATCATGGAGTAATTCCATCTGGAAGGGACCTTGGGGCTGTTCAGCCTCTGCAAAGAGCCTGTCGATCTCTTGCTCATCCTCCCTGACAGTGGGCAGCTGCTCATCTCCTCTGCAACTCCTTCTGCCAACAGCTCCTCACCCAGTGCACATATCCAGCCACAAGGACATCATCACTGTCCCCTGCCCTAGCCCTGGAGCAGCAACCAGACACTGCCTGCTGCCTGAGACTGGGATGGTGGCATCCTCCCCCAGAACTCTGTCTGGGTTGAGGCCTCAGATATGCTGAGGTCCTTGCTTCCTTCCAGGTAGGAGACCATGTCCCATCATGCCTCACCACCGTCTGGGGTTCATGTATATAAAACCTTTCTGGTTTTAGGTATATATACACATCATTTTTATATTTTGGTTCTTCCAGTTGTCTGAAGAAGGTTTAATCTACTTCTTCCCAGTCAGGAGGTCTGTAGCAGACACCCATCACAATGTCATCCATGCTAATCTACCCTCTAACCCTGACCCATAAGTTCTCAGCTGGCTCATCACCCCTCCCAAGGCAGAGCCAACTGCATCCCTGCTGCTATCTCACATAAAGGCAACTCCCAGTTGTGCTGATTTTCCAGAAAATGTATGAGATCTTTCCCCATCATGCTGTCATGTAGGCTTGACCTTATTTGTGTGCTGTGAGGGCCTGTTTCCTTGCAAGGTGGCTCAGGCTTGGCTCCCCAGCCAGTTTAGCCCCATCTCTGCCCCACACCAGAGGAAGAGGCAGGCCCCATATGAAAAGAGAAGAGTTGGGGGTTTTTTGCTAGCCTTTTCTTTCATTTTTCATGACCTTTCTGAATATAAAGGTTGGGGTTTTTTTCCCCACTAACACTTTGTTTTGAACGGTTGGCAATCTTTGCTGGTACTTGCCTAAAGGAAAAAGATACACCAACGAGGAGGGGAAGTGCTTTAACAGTAAGCTCCAGTGCCATCATGCCCAACGTGGCTTTTTGTCTTGAACAAATGTAGGTGAGAAGCTGCTGCCTTCGAGGCCTGACTGAAATCAGAAAAGAAAACTAACAAGCTGTGAAGACTGTGACCTTTCCCCATAAAAGAATTGAAAAGACAGTTGAAGAAAAACCCCACAACATAGTTCAAAGTTCTGAAAAGAAGAAAACAAACTGGAAAAGTGTGGAGGAGAAAGTTCTGGACTCACAGCACTTAAGTATAGGCTCAATTTTGTATGTGTCAGTATCCCACTGATCTCAGAAGGTCTCTTTAGTGAACTGAAACACGTGCACTCAAGTGCTTGGCTTAGCCTGTGTACATCTCAAAACATCAGGAGATATCTCAAGGAAACAAAAATTTAATCAGTGGCATTCTTACAGCCCAGACAAAGGTTTTTAAAAGGCGATGATTTTGAAAACCTGGATGCAGAAGGCCCTGGGCTGGCTGGAAAGAGTGAGGTGGTGTTTTGTGAATGAGTTATCATAGTGTCTGCTGATTCAGACATTAGCAGTTGAGGAAATGACCTTATTTTTACATTGAAAAAATGTTATCAGATGTGACTAATTGGAGACTGGAGGCAGGGGAGAGCTTAGAGGCACAGTAATTGTTCTTGTCTGATCAGAAGGATCAAAAGAGAATCCCTTAGAGAGCTAAATTAAAAAATGAGATTCCTGTGGCATGTTGATAGTAAGATTTATTTCTTCTGGACATGCCTGGATAAGGAGAAAAGAGCTGAATATGATTAAATACAATTTTGCTGCCAAAGAGATGAAGAATTTGTTCTCCTTATTACATGCCTTGTACTATATAATGGTCACATTTCCATTTGTCTGCTCGAGTCAAACTTTAAAAAAAAAAAGATAAAACTCTTCTGTTCTTTCAGGAACAGAGAATGTACTTTCTGGCTGTGACATATGTGTGTTTATAGGAATTTCAGTGTTAAGGACCTGAATGAATGATTTCTAACAATGATTTTCAGTTTAAGAATTTTCTTTCAAGACCATATTGACCCTCTGTCTTATGGCTGAGGATGCATAAAGACCACTCACTTAAACACTGAGTCTCTTGTGGCATCGCAGAGCACATGCAGTAAGCCCAGAGTACCGAGGCCAAGGAGTGGGAGACCTTTGGGAAGCCCAGCACAGCCAGCTGCCACCACCAGCCTGCCCAGTTCATCCTCTGAAGCCTGTCACCAGTCAGGACTTGGGCCTGGGGATGTCTGAGCTGCTGTGGCAACTGGTGCTCTGGGTGAGCACATCTGACTAGGAAAAAAAAGAGAAGATGCTGCTGTCCCCTGTATGTTCACCCCTGTCTGCACATGCTGGCATTTCCAAAATAGAACTTCTTTTTTCCCCTGAATACTTCAGATCTTAATGCCACTAGATGTGATAAAAGTGAATGAATTTACAGCTTTGTGATGGAGTATTGTACCAAATGCCCCATGGAAACTCATTTATAAGGGAACTTCTTTAGTATTATACAGCCTCATTCAGGAAAAGCTTCTGGGAGGGGCAGATCCTGGTGCACACACATGGGGCACTCAGAGCAGGAGATGTGCTGCGCCCAGCAAGCACAGCTGGGATTCGCTTCTTTAGGTTGTGCTTCAATGATGTCTCCTATTTTTTTCAGCTACAATGAAGTCTCACCAGGCAGGGACATAAAAACTGGTAAAATGGATGAAGTCAGTGAGAGGCTGAAAAATTCCCAGTCCTTTCTCTTGAAGCAGAAAAGCAATATCACTTGATAACGGAAGAAAAGAGATTTGAAAGCGTGTTGCCTCTTCAAGGTTTCCTTACCAGCACTCCTGCTCTGTCAGGGCTCTTCCACCACCTTGAGAAAGGGATGCGGAATACACACCTACATGAAGCACCCACTTCAACAGAGCATTTCTCTCTCACAGTGGTTTTCAAATCTTCTAACATGTAGGTAGTTGCTTTGAGTGGCTGAACCTGTCTGAACCTTGCTCAGGATACACTCTTCTCCGTTTCCCTTCACAGCTGCACAGAAGCTTTTCAGAGGCAAACCCTGTTCCTGGAGAGCGGGACAGGGCACTCCAGAATGGGGCCATCCCAGGCACATGGCTGCTTTGCTCTGGGGCTATTTGAAGAAATGATCATGTTTCACATAGGCTGTGCCTTCTGTCCCTCTGATGTTTCTCTAGCTGAATTCTTTTCAATAGACGCACAGCCAGCTCACACCACGCTGCTGACAGAAACAGCTGAGTTTCCTTCTTTACTTCTTGATTGATCTTCACCACAGTAGAGGAGATAGATACACGTAAGTTGGTCTCCTTCTCAGTGCCCTCATGACATGCTAGTTACAGAGCAGTCTTGAGTGTTGAAGATATTTCTGTCATTGTTGCGGGCTTTTCTAGAGGGGTATCTTGTTAATGACAGTATCGGATTTTTGCATTCTTCTCTGCTGTTGCTTTTATTACCCATTTCTGCTAGCGAAGGACAGAAGAGCCAGCACTGCTCTCTGTGACTGCCCTTTCCCTTTTGAGGCATTGCACTCTGTGCGAGTTGGACACAAGATGCATTTTTGTGTGCTTCTTAGCCAGGCACTTCATCTTCTCTGGCATTCAATGCCTTGGTACATTTTTCTTCAGCTTAACTAACAGGTTTTGTAAATTAGTGTACCACAAATACTAGTGTTTTCAGTTCTGGAGTGAATCCCAGAATAGAGAACCAGTATTTTTCCATTAAAAAAAAAAGAAATTAAAACGTGCTTTTCAAAGATGAAGAAAAGATGTAGGAAATATAGTAATCTACTAGAATAAAATGCTAATTTTTATTTCATATTTTATGGCATGTATTGCTCTGTTGTTTCAGTACTACAGTCAATGATGAAAAATAGGTCAGTTCCCAAACCACAGAGGACTGAAATGTCTAAGATCAAAAAAGACAGAAAGCAAGCAAGGAGGGAAGGAAGGAAGATATTACTATTTGTATTCCTTTGTAAGTCTGGTTTGATTAAACTCAGACAAAAAGTTTTAAGTTTTCCTAATGTCCCATAAGAAGTAAAAACCTTTAAAAATAAAAGTAAGACAGGTTAAGCTTTCACGTAATTACCAGATCGCGGTATTGGAAGAAGAAGAATTTAATCTTCAGCTGATCTCCAGGAAGGAAAAAAAAGTGTTATCACATTTCACAGAGGAACAGAAACATAAAAGCCTAAACTCTTCCTGTGCCACTTTGAGCTTGCAACCAGGACAGCTGTGTTAGGAGCATCAGTGTTCCCTTCAGCATTCACGGAGCGAAACAGGTACCTCCAGAGACGAGTTTTTTAAGGCAGCAATCTTGCTACCTACATGAATATGATCAACACCGACAACTCCAGTGCTTTCACAATCACACATGAGAATCCCAAAACCACAAACTGGCTCGAATCAAAAGATTTAAGAAAATGCACTCAAGGGTTATTCCATTTTCTGCAGCTGTTAGGTAGAGGTGGCTCACAATTTTTTCTTAAGACCCAGAAAGACTTTTTTAAAATATAAGTGTAAGATTCTTGAGTTATCTCACAACTATTGATGCTAAGGTTTTAAGGAAAAAAATGATGCAGCTCTCACAAGCTGCAGACTAAAGATGGAGAGCTGGCAACCTTCTATCTCCCCTCTCCAAATGATAGATTTGAAATGCCACTTTTTCAGCAGGGCTTCCCTTGCCCGACTGAAAAATTTTCTGTTGTTGTTTCATGTAGCCAGCCTGACCAACGAAGTGGTAATTCACGGCTGGCCGGCTGGTATCAGATGCTCACCCTGCCAAGGCTCTGCACACAATTCGCTGTATTGAAAAGCCAGCTCATTTCCACTTGCAGCCAGCTCTATTCATATTCCTCTCAGAGTTAGTGACAATAAATATTATAAAATCATACAAATCCAGATGGTGTGGGTTGAAGTTGCCAGCTGTTCTGGCAACACAAATTCACCACTTGTGAATTGCCTGTCTTGTCCTGCAGCTTGGCTTCTGCAGAAAGCACCTCATCAGTTTCCCATGGTCTCATTGCATTTCTTTACAAGCCATCCATCACCCACTCATCCTGAGATATTTTCAACTTTCACTGTAGATATATAAGAGAGATAGAGGCAAAGCAAATTGGAGGCAGAAAATCAAAGAATCTGTCACCTCAGAAACTGAGGATTATTTTTCAAACAGTGACCTTATCCTCTCAACAGCGTCCCAGTTTTCACCTATGAAAAAGAGACCACTTCAGGAGTTCAGCTGATTTTTACTAATTCTTTTTCATAGGAGACTTACAGCTAAAAGAGAAGCAAAGGCTCTCTAATCTTGCCAGTAGTTATCACTGCAAAATCAGGAGGAAATCAGTACCAAACGAACACAGAAATGGAAATACTGTCATGACGTGTGCAAATAGCGTTGTGTAAATCCTCAGCATTCTGACGATTGCCTTGTTTTAGCTTTGAGTGTTCGCTCTGAGTTTTGACTCTTTGAGCCTGGGCTGGTATCTGCAGGCTGGAGGCAATCTGCAGGCTGGAGGCAGTCTCCAGGCCAGTGAAGTTACTGTCCAAATGACCACCAGGGTTAGGAGAGAGACTGCAACATAGCTATGGTTAGCAGTGCTGTCATTAGCGTAGACGTGAACACTGATACGATTAACAAACGTGCAACTGCCATTAGTTTTGGTCCTCATATCAGCTGTCTTCTGTGTTTTTTTTGTTGAAAAGGGATGCAGACAAGAGTGAGCGGGAGGCAAGAGAGGTGGGATCAGCCCAAAGCCAGGACAGTGAGAACGACAGAAGAGAAAGCCTGAGCCCAGAAGAACAAGCAAAGCCATCAGCTGTGGGGACAGGCTGTAAGTCAGCAGGCTCTTGGGCTGTGGTGCCAGAAGGGAGCAGGCACCGGCAGTGGTGCAGATGCTCACAGCTGCTGCTCTGGTTGGTGCCATGGTTTGGGGTTGTGGTGGTGGGATGAAGGAGTTTGGGGAGGGAAGAAGACCCTCAAGGACCCTCCAGGCAGGTATCTGAGGCACCAAAGTGCCTTACCAGCAGTCTCTCTCATTACATTTGCAGCAACGACTATTCAATTACATTGTCTAATCTACTCTTCCCCTTGTCTAGCTATAAAATTGAAAAATAACAATAATGATGAGGCAGGTCCAGTCAAGCCATGAGTCAAGTCATCTGGCTGGGTTCAGTGAGGCGCACACTTGGCTGCAGGCACAGCTGCAGCATAGCTCAGGCAAAGCCCAGGGATCAGGGGCTGAGCTTAACCCCAACTCTCCTGCAAATCGGGGGGGGGCCCACAATGAGGTCTCTCACAGTTCTTTCTCCCACAGCTCTTTTCACAGCTGTGTGATCCCAGGTTACAGGGCTGCACTGGATCAGGGCTGCCCTTGAGCACAGGCAGCCAAACCCCTCATGAGATATTACAGAGCCTGTTGTTACACCCAGGACCCTGACATCAGGTTTGCACTTGGACAAAAAAAAAAAAAAAAAATCCAGAATTGTGAGAAAGGACAGCTGCTCCATGAGGATCTACAAGAGTGATCACTGGCCCTTGAGGAAATCCTGCTCAAGATAGGCTCAGGACTTTTTAACAAAGCTTTTCGCTCACATTACAGGAAAGTGAGATTAGATTTGCAGATCCATAAATGCATCAGGATGGTGAACACAACATAAGCTTCTTTTGAAACATTTCTACTTACCTCCGAGTCAGTGACATGCAGTCAGTTCTGGCTGAGAAGGCAAATAGGCGATCAGGGGAGTAGCCACCTCCAGTCTATACACAGCCCATCTCACAACGGCATGAAAGCTCCTCTTTTCATTCCTACACCATGACTTCAACCGTAGCCTTGGGTCAGAAACCCTCCAAACCAACAGACTTTTTTCTGTGCCCTTTCTCTGAGCATCCCTCCTTGCAGGTCCCCATATTTCATTAATTCCCATCTGCCTCTTGATGCTGGAATTTTACCATTGGAGCCTGCTCAGAAGTGGGACATCAGGCATCTAGGAAACATGCGACTTGACTTAATAGGTAAGACAATTCAGGGTTAGGTAGACACTGAACTGGAGTTATCTGGATCACAAATTTCACATTTGGTATGCTACTTTTTAATTTGATATTTTTATTTCATACCAAAGGATTCAGTCACCAAAATCCTACCTTCACCTTTGCTTTTAGACTGCTCATACCAAAAGACTGGGATTCATATAATCTCCCAAATTATTCCTGACAAAGTGGATGAGGCTTGCTGGGATTTACTTAGGTGTCAGTGGGGGAAGAGTCTCTGCCACAGCTTTCATCCCACTTCTAATTTCAACAAACAGGTCCCAGAAGAGTTGGATTCTGTCCAGCAAAGATCCTTGAACTACAATGTGACGCTTATATAAGTTTATCATCCTTCTGAGTCTATATGAAAAGATCTTTGTAAAGTCCTCGCCAAACTCTGCCTTGAATTTACCTGGTAGGACGCCTATTATCTCAGTAGCAGTGAAGCAAGTGAGTCAGCAGAGAATGTGCCACTGGGTATGTTACTTAATCATTCACATCTGCTGCGTTTGGGGACACATCTGAAATAAATAGGCATCAGTGCTCCCAGCCGTGCCCCAGGGAGGCACTTACCCTGTGCAAGTGTGACTCAGCAATATTTTTTAATTATCTGACGGTTGCAGGAGATTTCAAGATTGAAATTTTGTCAGCAGTATTTTATCCAAAGTGGTGGAAAGCTTCTAAAAAGCACTACTGGGACATAGTCTTGCTAGCTTTATGGCACTGGGCCTTCATTATCATAAACAAACTCTGATACCTGAGTGTAGTCTTTTGGGCAATTTCATATAAAGCCACGGGAAGGCTCATTGCAATCACCTACGCATGTGTCCTTAAAAGTAATGGTACTCCCCATGTAGGCTGGACCCGAGCTGGGCTCTCTGTTTCCCAAGGGATGGTGGCCTTTCCTTGCTGCTCCTCACTGCCAGTGAGACTGCGCTGCTGTGGCACGGGGGTCACAGGCTTGTTATCACCTCACTGGGCAAATGGAGCTCGGCACCAGGTGTTTGCACGGTTTAGGGGTGAGATAACAGCAACAGCCTTGAAAACATGGGCACCGGTTAAGGAAAGAGTCCCCAGAACAACTAACAATGCACTGATGGGCCATTAACCATGGTGGAAAAGTGCAACCTGGAGAGCTGGGAAAAGCCTGCTCCTGCTTTAGGAAAGGGAGCAGCAGCTGAGCAAGGGAAGAAACAGCCGAGCGGCAGGGTGAGGCACCTGCTGCAGCCTGGAAAGCAACTTCTCCTCCAGGACTGGGCAGCATGTATCCCAAGGTGGAGGCCGAGGGGTGAGAATTGCCTTGAAACTCAATTGCCTTACAAAAGGACTGAATTTGGGGGTGGGGAGGAGAAAACAGATGCCCACTTCAGATCCAGCTTTCCTCATTGAAGAGCTCTGGGGCGTGATCATCTCCACCACTGACTGAAGCCATGAAGGACTGTGACCACCAGCGCTAGTTACACTGGTCAGCTCTGTGATGTTGGGCACTCACAGCTCATGTCGGGCATGATCATTAAGCAGTGGTGGCTTGGAGTGTGCGGTGACAGTGACTGAGGATGAGTAAGAAGCAACCACCGGCGTGGGGGGTGTTGTTGATGCATGTCAACATAGCAAAGGTTTGTTTTACAGTTCATACTGTAAAAAAGGTGCCATTATCACTGTGTCCTTACCATGAAAGAAAAAAAAAAAAAAGAGAAAAAAGAAAAAGAAAGAACTCTCATTTTTAAGTGAAGAGTTAAAATGTGGGGTTTCATGATAACCTTTTCAAAACTGACTGAAGAACTAGACTGCTCCTGAGCTTCCTCTAGGTGCAGAGAAACCCTTCATAGACTTCCTGAGAGCACTTGTTAATTGAGTATCAGCATTAGGTGCCTTGTAGTTTTGGAAAATGCTACTACATTTCTGCATTTTTAGTTAACTAAGTACTACAGATTTGTCTCCAAGTGACTGAGGGTCCCATGCAGGGCTGAAGGTCCCGAGTCCTAGTTCTCAGTAGTAATTCAAAGGCCCTAATTTCAGCTGCCAGTTTGGAAGCAGGAAATTCAAAGCTTCCTTGTTTAAGCTTTCAAAGGAAACTGGAGAAGTGAAAATGTGAGGTTTCTTTTTTTTTCTGTTTCTATTCTGAAATTTGAAACAGCTGCCACAAAATCTTTATAACTATACATAGTGCCCAATAAATGTCTAAACCTGGAAGGAACTCTGCATGAATTATGTCTGATTTATACATTAAATAAAAATAGAAAGAGCCGGTTGAATCTTAAACGTTCTTCCTACATTCAGTAAGCCTTGAAATTACGATGTCTATACTATATCGCCTGCAAAACTGTCTAATGCATTGCATATACTATACCAAAATATTTTATAAGCATTCCAAGAGTTTATCAGATAAGGCAAATACTTGGACATAATTAAACCTTCATAAATTGGCTTTTCATAGGGAGAATTCTTGGAAAATAATTTTATTTTTAAGCTCACCCCATAATATGCAGACTAAGATTAACTGTAACGAAAGGTCTGAGCTGCAAGTAATTGATGCAAGTAACTGTCCTCAGGCAGGTACCCACAGTAAACCCACTGGGCGCATAATCTAGCCTGCAGGAATCAGACCCCACCGGTGAGGCAGAAGAACCCCCTGCCCAGCCCTGGACCCCGGCCATGAGTGGCAGATCCCAGGCTAGCTCTGAGAAGGCCAAACCTTCAGGTCATCATTCATGGGGAAATGAAGCGTGTTTGACGACAGCATCTTTGGAGAGGTGGGAGCAGGGCCATGTTGTGACCCTGACCCCAGGCTCCACTTGACTGGCTCTCCGTGCCAGCCAGGAGTGATAGCCTTCCACCGCGGGGACAAAACTGGGGACTCTGGTATTTCTAAACACCCACTTCTCCTGGCCCCGCTGAAGAGAGCCACGCTTTAAAGAAAAGGCTTCAGGGAGCTGAAATGCAACTTTCATATTGGGTACAAATGAATCAATAAAGTCCTACTAGAGTTTTGACTGCAATGTAATCCACCTCAGAAGATAGGTGAAGCTAATGTTTAAAAAGCAGTATCGTTACATGTCTTTATGTCGTCGCAAAATACTTTGGTAGATACTTTTGCCGCTTCTTTGGAGGATTAATTTTAAACTGCAGATACTCTCCAGTCACACTTACTGATTTAACTTTGAAGTGGTAATACTCAGCCTGTTTGACCCCAGGGAGTAAAGATATTCAATATTTTGTCTTCCAGTTTATTACCCAGCCCAGACAAACAAAGCAAAATAAATCCATTAAAATGTAATTTTAAGAAGAGTATTCCCAGGTTTTGTTAGCTAAATCATATTTTTGCAATTAACGTGATTGTTATAAACATTTTAGGCCTTGCTCAAGATCATCCATGTATATCAAAATAAAATATTCTCATCCCAATTTTATGGGACAGCTCAGTTAGTTAGAAAAATATTTCAGTGAAACAACAAAATCAAAACAAAAGCTTGCGGTTTAACTCCCTAAACAACAGAGGTAGTTTAGATTTATTTCAGCCATCTCCCACCACTGCTCTGTGCATAATAAAAGTGCTTCCCACCTCTCCTTGCACAAAACACAGGCACTGTCATCTCGCTCTGTCCTTGCTGTGTGCTCTTCCCACCAGCACAGGACTGCGCTCTCTGTGCCCTGGCAGCTGAAAATTTCCTAGATTTTATCCCCCAAGGAAAGCAAAGCAGGTGAATGTATGCCCTGAGAGATATGCACGTATTTCCATCCACCATCACATCTTCATGGAGGTGTGGACAGAGCAGCAAGATCCTTTCCTGACCCAAAGGCGCTGACGGACGCTGCGTCAGTGCGTTCCTAGTGGGTGCCTGCCCCTTTGGCCCGGGAAGGCAGCAGGCAAGACACAGAGTGCTGGGCCCATCACTCCCTTGTTCCACCTCCTCCAGAAGCTGGTTTGTCTTCATAGGGCCAGCTAGATTTGGGATGTCAGTTTATGCTCTTACTCTTGTAATGAGCCCCAGGAAAACTTCTCAGAAGCGGCTCCGGCACCCATGAGGGTCCGTGCTGACACATGAAGGATCTTTTTACCGCAGACATGCTCAAAGTCTGGAGTTGCTGGTACCACAGCCAGCAACAAGTGTCTCCATACAGGCCATAACCCTCTAGTAATGAAGTTTATGCTCCAGGGGTGGAAGAGGGTAACTGTCTTGCAGCCGATCTTTGCCAACGATCAGATGAACCATCACAGTTGCCTCAGGGAGCTGTAACTGCATTTTCTGGGGAAACCAACACACTGACACATCATGTTACTGCCTACCAGTTCAACCCCATCCCTGGGTGACCTGACACCGTGGAAGTTAGTTAATACAGCCATGCTAATGCCAAGCTTTGTTCGAGACATGGACCACGCATGAAGCCCTCCTTCTGCAGAAGGAGCACCTGCTTCTCCTTGTTTAGAGAAGAAATGTGTGAGAATAGGAAACCCTCTACAAACCTGCTGGGCCCTTTATAGAACTACATAAATCTGCAGTCCCACTATGTGAATAACAGCTTACTACAAAACTGGGGGGAAAAGGAGCTGAAGCTGTCCAACTCTACAGCTTCAGCACAGGATAAATACAACCAGCAGGTTAAACGTTTCCCTGCTAAGTTTACGCAGCAGTAGCCAGTTGCTGGCACTGCTCCATAGGGTTTCTGCCTGCACGATCATAATGGATTTTTTTACCCTTTAATGTTAACAGTGTTTTCATAGTATATATTTTTCTTAAATAATAAAAAAAAAACACCCTTCCCTTCTTCCTCTCCTATCCATGGTGGTTTTGCTACTGACAACAAAAAAGGAGGACCAGAGCCTTTAATGCCCTACTTTTAAGCGTTAATACATTTACAGAAAACTACACAAACAAGCGCCAAACAGCAATTACACATTATTAGCGCTACACAATATTTGTACATGTTGCTAAAACAATGATGCTAAATGAAGAAGCTTTATTAGTTTAGAGTTTTTGGCTGCTGTTATTAAAAATATATTTACCTGAAAGGAAATCCAAGTATTTCATTTTACAAATGATTTAAAATATAGCAGTAAGCAACATAAACTATTGCTTTTTTACGTTTATACATTTTTTTGGCATAACACTGCCATACAGTTACAGAATTATAAAATATATCTTTATAGTGCATTACAAATCCAGAAACTGGTTACCACTCCTACCACATACATATGGTATTGGTACTACCAAACATGCACAGCATTCTGTAATTAAACACTGCAAAGGAATACAGAGAAGAGAGCAGGACCATTCATAAAAACTGACATGTAGCTGTTTCATTTTGCAAGTAAAAATCATTGGGTTTTGGCTGTTCTCTTTTTTGCTGCACTTTTTTCTTAGAATACATTTTAACAATATGAAATGTATTTGATAATTTCCAATGTAACGGTATTTCCAAATTTTTTCAGTGCAAAACTATACCTAATCATCTGTTGCTGAACTCAAACTGCACAAAGGGCAAACAACCATGGAATAGGTTAAAACACAGAAAAAAGAGCAACTAATGATTAGCAAACATGCTTCAGCAGACCCCAAAAATATAAGTGCCATAACCTTTTTTACTGCAAAACAATAATCTTCACATAGTTAGCCACAGCAGTAAATACATTCAATATATTTCACAATAAACTTCAGTTGATGAAGACGCCACTAGACTTGTAAGCGTGGTAGAATTAAAAAGTGCTGAGTTTCTAAGATGTAAGAGACTTCTTTCAGAACAATTTGCCAATTCTCACATTTGTTATTTTATAGCAAACAGCTTAATGCTTTTGAAAATAAATGTAAAGGTGATTATAAGTGTAAAGCCACAGGAGGTCTCTATTTAATTGATCTCTGTAGTTTTTGAACTGTATTTTAGGAGTCCATTAGGTATGGCACATATTAAATATATCCTTTAAAATAAACTCTTGCTTTCCCCAGCAGTCTTAAGTAAGTATGCTTCAGAACATGGGCTGTAAAAGGAACACAGCTTTCAGGAAAAGAAATAGTTCATAGGCAATACATAGCACAGAGATGTTACAGAGACACAGTTTACATTCCCCTTGGAATTGCACCTAAATACCTGCTAGTAGTGAATCTATGGTGTTACCGTGATATGAACGGAGGGCGGGCTGCCCATGCTTAGGCCTTTGTGACCCATCCTTCATTTCCAGGCTCCGATGGCCATCAAAAACACCTTTTGAGCAGTTACTCCAATTGCAATTGGAACTGGGGACACGTATCAAAGTTACCAAAATGAATGACCGAGTATGGTTCTCAGCAAACCCCAGATAGTATTTCCATCTTCTACACGATCATGTTACACCCACTGACACTGGTGTCTCCAAATCCAGAGGTACCTCACTCAGGTGTTGGCTACGAATAGGTTTTGCCTTTAACTGATCTTGCTTTTACACTGATAGGAAAAAAAAAACCCAAACTGTTCTGCAGTTGGAATCTGACTTTTAACACTTCATACAAAAGGATTTATGTGTACAAATTTATTCAGAAGGGACAAGTAAAATAATATTGTTATCAACATAGGACAAGTTTTCTGCCTAAGCAGACATCTTCTGCCTAAGGACAGAAAAACGGCATTTTCTGCCTAAGCAGGTATTTTATCATCAGAATCTCCCATGGCTTTTAAAAACTGACTTGAAGTGGATTACTGTTCATCTTACAGTACTTTCAGTAACTGTGTTCAAATGCACTAGCAATTCTTGAATAAACAGATCTGAGACAAACAAGAGATTACTTTTTCCACACAAAACATAATTAAAACATGGAACTCACAGCCTCAAGGGATTGTGGAGGCTGAAAGGAACCACGACTTCAAAAATGGAAAAATTCCTGGAGAAAAATGAGGTCACCTTATCTGTTCTTTGTTTCACATCATCGGTTGGTGGCCGCTGTTGGAGGCAGGATACAAGGCTAGAAACATCTTTGGTTCTGATCCACACTGGTAGTTCTTAGGTCAATGTACATCATTAGTATGATATCGTCACACTTTTATTAATGGCAAAATTTACTTCACATATTTGCATCTTAGTCATAAATGTAGCTTTTGTCACGGAGATTCAATATGATATGTTACCTGTAAAGGTATGGGGTAATAAGAGTTACATTTTCACTTAAACATACGTATCTTACAATAATTTGTGATCAGTACCATCGCAACTGTCAGGAAAAGAAAGGTGAAAAAAAATTCAGTTAAACAGATATACCTAAATTTTATTTAAAAACAAATAAGAGCTGTTTTCCATTTAAATCTAGTAAATCTCCCTTGACTTACCTTATTGGATCATCCATCAAAATTATACAAAGCTTCTGTAAACATTCTGGTTATAGTACAGGAATATGCAACTGCAGATTATTAGAATTATCCTGGAATAATTCAGGAAGGCTTACACTAGGTTACATGAAATATTAACTATGATTATACAAATACCTAATAAATCAGACTGCTGCAATCTTAGGGCAGGAAACCAAGGAGAAGACCAAGTCAGGGAACAGATCTCAAAGGCTTACTGCCAATATTTTTAGCGTCCTTCAGTATCACACCTTTAAGTGTGAGCAATACGGGCACCAAGAGCTCAGTTCTGCTCCTAGATATGTGCACATGTGTAACTGCTCTTCTTATCTGAATGGTCTGTGGTGCACAACTCATGCACCTAAGCTTTCAGTCTCTACGCTAACACAGTATTAGGCACCAAGGCACAGTTATGTCCTGGATAGTAGGGCACAGAGCTGTAATCTAAAAGCGCTGCATTTTTCCTATATTTCTATGATTGCCTTCACTTGCATGTGTGTACTCGGTAACATTTTGTCAAGTTACGTATGCATATCCCCTCACCATAGGATACTTAAATTCACAGGTGTGTGCATATGCACACTACTTCTACTTAGCAGTACCAGAGGCTACTCAGATGTACTTATTAGGAAAGAACCCCTGTATGGGAGGTTCTGTTTAATTAACAAATGAATAGCTCAGATTCCAGTAAAACACTGGGCCAAAATACATTATTGTAGTAAGTACACAGAAATCCCTGAGTACTTAAGCGTATAGTGAGACAAAACCAAGTTTAACAGTGAGCAAATGTCCTGACTTTCTTTGCACACCCTCAGTTTCCGAAGTAATGGTTAAATAACTAAATACTGGCATTTATGAGAATACAATCATTTCAATATATATTGTACTGTAAACCTGAAAGCCAATACTTCGAGCACAGGGTGCTCCTGGTTGCTAAGGCCATGATTCTGTAATGAAATGCATACAGTGCACCCACTTGATCCTCACAAATCTCAATGGGATGTTGCACTGTACGATTGCCCTGCAATGAATCCTTCTTTTAAACACTTGCAAAATCAGAAGAAACAACTCCTCCATGAAAAGAATGATAAACCATCACATTTTACACGAAGCAGAATTAGTGAGTTAAAGCTGAAGTGTCCCATGGAAGTAATTCTGTTGATAAAGCTGTAAGACAAAGATTACAGAGTGCAGGAGCCCACCTGACACAAAAAACCTCACGTATCTAATCCCCATAGTTCTTTGTAGGCAATTGGTATGCCACTGCTCTTCTCACTTCTGTGAAAACAGATAAAAATACACTGAGTTGTGGATTTAAAAATAAGGACATGAGTCCCAAAGTTCTTGACTCTGTTTTCAGATACACTGGGCCCTTAATGCAGACAGCTCTGCTAGATTAAAAGTACATTAAGTACTTAATTATGAGCGGAGAACCAGCAGGCATGTATAGGCGAAAGCAGTGTCACAATAACAGAATACCATACTGCAGAGACATCTTTTGGATGCGAATCCCAAGAGCAAGATTTCTCATTTTTTTTGTCCAGTAGACAAAAGAGGATAGATCTCCTGAGGTCATCTATGTTCAATTGAATTACAGTATAAATATAATCACACTCCCAGCATCCCTTATTTCACTTGAACACTATGCATTTTTTTTAAAGTGTTTAACTTTAATACTAAAGTCCATAAATTGAAGGCTCTGTATAACTACCTACCTTATAGTTATGTTCTTCATATACAGGGTATAAATTTTCCCTATGCCATTCAAGAAATAACTACATAAATACAACGCTATGAAGTTGGCATGGTTAGGCACTCAAGATTTAAAAAGTCATAGGCAGAACATAAAGTTGTCATCCCTGTGCGTACGTGTGGGGTCAGAGTACTTGACCACATGGACCAATTTAATCTCAGCATTTCCCATCCCGTTCTGCTTTGAAGGTCAGAGGCAAACATGAACAAGGGGATCCTAGTTCAAGTTCAGGGTATTGTGAAAGGCTTCTCAGCACTCTTCCAGCTTTAAAGAGGCTGTGGCTGTGGGTGGAATTCTCTACAGCATTTCTGCTCAGCCTTAATGCCTCCTTGAGCAACCTGGGTTACCCTTAAAAAAGTCCGTGTACATACATTCCTTTCCTTACAAGTCAGCACAGGAGAACGAGGGATACATTTTCTTTCCTCCCTGCTTCTTTAGGATGGAAAGAGCCTAATCTTTGTCCATGGGTACCAAGATCTCGAACTGCCACTCTATTTGATCCCAAGAAACAGTGCTACCTGGCGAAAGCAAGGGATGATGCACTGTCATGATCGGAATTAGCAAAACAGAAAAATACAAGACATTTTGTCTATGCTCTGAAACCCCTGAAGACTTTGTCATTTTGAGGTACAAGACTTTAATAAAGTCCCATAGCACTCTGACTTTCATACTGTAGTCAGCTACTTGCCTCATAACATTTCATCAAAAATATATTAAAGGCAGTGGATAATATATACACCTTTAAATAGAAAATACATACAGAAGGTTTAGACTATTTTAGGACTGTAGAAAGTGTGAGTTCTACCTGCATTATTTTTTAATTCATATTCTACACAATTAACTTGCTGGGTACTACCTTGTTTGACTGAATGGCATGAAGTTAGAAGAGACTACTCAGGGAAAGCAGACAGTCCTTCAGTAAAGAAAGCTGGCAAAGATCTTCATTGGGAAATTCCTATCTGCTGGGCTCCAGCCAGGCCAGCAGACTGGCCTGCCTCAGGTTTCAGCCTATGATCAAAATAACGTTAAACTGTGAAAGACCTCTGATAGAGAGCAAAGAGAGGAAACAGCTGGAAGGAAGCATCAGGACTGCCTTCCTCTCCCAGAGCAGCAACAAGGGGTTCAGCATTGTGCAGACCTTACCCAAAACTGGCCAAGAAACATCCAAGTTCAGGTAAGATCCAGCTGGACAGGCCTGGTGACATTTACTCTGATGGTTTTGATGATTAAGCAGTGCTTCGTGGTGAAGATACTGCTTTTCAGCTGTGCAGAGGCTTTCTAGGTGCTGAACCCAGCTGAGGGAGTTGTTTTACTACAGCTGACCAACAGAGAGCTTTCACACTGAGACCAAATCGGGGTGATCAAAGAGCTCCCTCCCCCTAAATTAGTAGTAGTAACAAATGAGTCAAGAGAAGACAGAACTTAACAGGGACTAAAAGAAGTCTAAAGTACAACTTCCCTTGTGCCTCAAAGCTGTGGATACAGTTTCATTGTAAGTTAAACTTTTATTCAATGTACAATGATACCCAGCTGTATAGGACATTTTGATATCCATTACTAAGTGTCTCTGACAAGGATGCTAATCTAAGGTAAAAGATGCTGTGCAAATACTGCTGTTAAACATGAACATAGTTCCTAAAAAAAAAATCCACGAGGGAAAAAACTGTGCTCTCGAAATAATTTCTAGTCACTTCATAAAAGGAAATCAACACTTAAAGCATATTAAAAGAAATGTACAAATTCTGATGTTCCAAGGCTTTTTTTTAAAAAAAAAAAATTCTGGATAAATTTAATGGCAAAAAAATAGATAAGCTTTTCTATGCAATCTGTCTGGAAAAAGATAATTAATTTCTTAGCTTTGAGTATACACGATTGTTTTGAAGAGCCACACCTGGTTGACTACTGATAAACTGAGGTTGAAAAAAATAAAATTCATTAAACTAACAGAAGGCTAATCTGATGCATTCACAACAAGCATAGTCTCATGAACATTTTATACTACACTAGACGAAATTTCACCCAAAATGAAGGAGCAATGAATAATTTGCTTCATTCAATATGAAACATAATGATTTTTAACCTCAGACTCATGATTTGAGCTCATCCTTGGTTTTTTGTGGTGGTCCCTCCTGAAAGCATATCCTTATCAAGGTTATCTTGTAGATCTACTGACGTGTTATGTGAAGAATTCTCAGTGTCACATAAATCTTGCTCTATAGTGCCTGGGTGATTTCCACAGTCATTGTTCAGATTTTCATCATCTTTTTTGGAATGAGGAGTGTCCTCCTTTCTGTCTGAAACATCATGAATTTCTTCTGATTTTGAAAGCTGACCAGTATCAGTATCACTGTTCTTTTCTTTGTTGTTCTGCCTAACAGCATCACAGTTCATTTCTTGTTCATCCTGGTCATTTTCTTCCATGTTTTTTGTGAGTTCTGCCTTCCTTTCTTCAGTTGTTTTACCAGCTGAGCTTCCACTTGCTGATGTATTCTTAGGCTCCTTTGATTTCTTATGCTTAGAAATATAACTATTGTGAATAGAAATTGGAGATGCTGGCTTTTTATTTGTTTTGCTTCCCTCTGACTTCTGTTTTCTTGGGGGTCCCCAGATAAAATGCTCTGAGGGCGCATAATGTTGCTGGGCAAATCTCAGGAGTTTCCTCCTTTCTCTTCGGTCTCTAATAGTATAAACAAAATATTCTAGAGCACTTTGCTTAATGTTGGGAATGGTATCTTCCACAAGAGCTTCATGGAGAATGAATTTTACCAGGGGAGATTTGAAACTCTCATATCCAAGCTCACCAAGACTTTTCAGAATTCGAGTGATTCTCAAGTAGTTGTGTTGAGACCTTTGGAAGAAAAGAGTAAAAAAATTCCATTGAATCAGAAAAAAACCCCACCTTACAGATACAGAACTGGAACTGCAACTCCTCACTCATTTTTATCACTCCAGGTGTGTACTTCAGGCTTCCTGTACTTTCATTTCTCACAGCTGCTGAAGCTTGCTAGCACCTTCTTTGCTAGAATGCTGTGAGTGAAAATTAGTGTCTGTAAAAATGAATGAGGCAATAGATGGGAAAATATCAAAGCGTGTACTGATTTTGATTCCTTCTGCTGTGTATATTCTTTCTGAGGAGAACATCCAGTCGCTTTATAAAATATGATATTTGTAGTGTATTGCAGTAATACAGCTACAGAACCGGACTCATTGTGCTTTGCTTAAGCTATTTAAAAGCTGGGTCTCCAGTCTGGACTAGCTACCTGCACTTCTGATACAATCAGTGCTGGGAGAAAAAGAGGCACCTCTGGAGAGGAAGTCCCACTTTCATAAGAAGTGTCTAATAAATGAAACAAACTATCTTCTGGAAGTGCTTCTGAAGAGCTCTTTCCCTCATAAAGTACACCTAAGTGAACAGTAAAACTTAAATGCCTTAATTTTAGATGGGTAAAATCAGGTAAAGAGAGTCCCAGTTCCTGATTTAAAACTGTTGCTACTCACTGGTGAGAATACAGGAATTACAATGTAAAATGTGCAATGAGTAATATTTGGGCTTCCTGAAACCCTGGTTTATCTGTGGCCTGAGTCCGAGCCCACACCTATGAGTTGGCTCATATAATATTTGAGTGTAATTAATAACAAATTACTTGCATTATTAACTCAAAATTATCCACCAGCAATCCTACCTACAAGCTTTCATGTGGACGGGGGTACAAAATACTGCAAGAAACAAGCTTCAGCACTAAGGTCAGAGGTATTATAAAAGTGACCATATTATTTGAGAAGAGACTTTGATACAATTAATCCACATGGGACAAAATTATACAAACTTATGCTCCACCCAATGCCGATGAGAGGTGACAGATGTCATTTGCTGAAAGTTGGGCTAGTTTGACTTCATGCATGTCTAAACCTCTCCAGTTAAGCACTGCAATTACAAAGTATTAAATATAAAATATTTCATGTTTTGAGGAGGGAGGGAAATCTTGTTATTTAGTTTCCATACAGGTGTGAAGAATTTAATTTTCCTCAAAAAGAAATGTGAATACAAAGATAAGCCACTCGTTCTTTCCAACTGAGAAGCAGCACCTTGGGATCAAGTGAAAATGTGTTCAGTAGCATGACAAGCAAATTAATTTGGAACCGTGATCTTCTTCAGCACCATCTGAAGTTGTATTTTCAGGGAATTCACTGATGTCGGTTATACTGGTAATGGGTGAAAAGCACAATCAAAAAAAGGGGAAGAAGGAACACACACATACAGACACAAACCAGTCATTGATTATTCCTTTTTCTCTTTTTCCTGGCAATCTTTGGAAAATACATCTTCCCTCTCTCTAGAAAACAAAAGGCTAAAGAAATTCTATGGCAATTCTGGAGAGTGGAGTGCATGTCATTACTTACTCATTCAAATGCTGAAATCTTTCTTGCCAGTTAGCAGCTCGTGCTACGTTTCCAGTTTTGTCAATTAGTTTTATTCCAAAAAACTCCAACATCATTTTGTAAGCCAAAAGGAATCTTTTAATTGCTTCTTTTGTTTTCTTGAATTCCTAATAAACAAAGAATACGTCCAAAATTCTAAGTGGCACTAAAGCAAGTACTTCTGCATTGTATAAAACAACTCTACATAACAAAAAGCAGTTATGTATCAAAATTAATGTGATGGTTTGTATTGAGCTCAATTTGTATTACCTCTATTTCATATGTAGTTAATTCTTTAGCATAGAAGTTCAGACCTTGTTCCCTCAGTGGGAAAAGCCTGTTAAAAGAAAAAGCACATTACGGCTCACAGTATATGAACGTTTAATCAAATTAACGCTTAGAAACAGAAACAGGTAATAAGTGACCAACCACTGTATGTAAGTGTGGTTATGTTCCAGTTTTTCATAGTCTCCTTTCCATTTATTTAGGACTTCTTCAATATAAACCCCTGCATAAAAATAATTTGAAAAGTGTTAGGTAGCCATCAAAAACAGTGTTCAGCTACATAAAGTACATGCCATGTTAACATAATGATAGGACATATACTTTAATTCTCTTTTACATATTATGTGAAATAATGTCTATTACAGCCATAAATAAATTCATTTTCATTTAAAATTAGTTCAGTTACTAAATCTTAATTAAAAATAAGTGACTTATCAAATTTTAATATAAACAAAACCAACGGACTTATACAGAGTTACTTACCAGCAGAGGGTATGTGACAATAACCTCTGTAAAATATATTTCCCAAAATGTTCTCATGTCCTAGATCCCTTCATCACACTGACTGGGAACTAGCAAACCACTTATGTATAATATTGCATTGTGAATCACCTGCCACTGCTTCAACATGACAAAACTCTGCATATATATATATATATATCTAATCTTAGTAGAACAAAGCCTCAAGTCTGTAAGAAATCTCCCATTCCAGGAATCTCTCCAGCTGCAAATAACATTAAGATTGGGAAATCTTTCTCAATTAGCTGCGGCCAAGAGTCTTGATGCCATCACCATGAGTTTGACCTTGGGGCGTCAGGCCATGCTCAACAAATGAGAATTTCAGCTTTTAGTAGTCTCAAAACAGTTGTGGAATTCAGTCAGTTCCTCTTGGAAAGACACAGTGACAGAAAAAGGGGACAAAGTACATGTAAAAGGAAATTAATCATTCTTTGCACTGAGGCCGTGCCCATGAAATTCAGCTGTGAGACAAGGCACCTCTTTTCCAGGCACTGCACAAATACACGAAGTACATAAAAGAATGTTCCTTGTTCCAAAACCTGTCTTTTTCCATGAATGAATGCTCAGTGTTAGCCTATTTCTACTCTGAAACCAACAACAGTTGTACCACTGCAGCACGGCCTCTCCCAAAGTCCAACAGCACAGGAGTGGTCTAAAAGGCCCAAAGCTCCGTGTAGGTAGTCTCCTACTATACATATGAAATCTCTCTCCCTACCCAGTGAAAATTTCCACTTGGGTCCCAATTACAAGGAAGAATTTATCTGATACTTTTCTTCAATAAATGGAGAAAGCAGCCAGTCAAAGGGGCTGCTAAGAAGATGGGGTTTCCAGTGCAGCCAAGGACGGAAAAGGACCTCAACTAAGAGGACCTCCTGCCATCACCAACGTATATCCAGCTCTCAAAATAACTGCATTTCAAGTATGGAAAACTTGCTGCTCATTTCGAGGGCAGAGCAACAGGCCAGCTCAAAGTCAGAACCACAAGCTATATCTGGGCACGGAATTAAACTTCAGATCTAGTTAGTACTGCACTAGAAACGTCTTTTTTTTAATAACATTCCCCAGTACTTTAGTCCCTAACACGGTAGCTTAGGGTCCCTCTGAACACTCTCACAGGTCCACAGACTTTGGTAAAGAGTAGCCACCACCTTGGCCTTTCTCAATAAAAACTTTAGTGTAACCAAAGCTCATAGCCATCAAGACTTCAGCCTCCATGGCCTATCAGCTACTTTCAACACCACCAACTGTAGTTTTCTCCTACAATTTTAAGAGAAATTTTTTCTTTACAAGTTTTAGGAGGGAAGCCCTCCTCTAGCTGCTTCTTTTCTCCTGGCTAATCCTTCATTTTGTCCTTTAAAAGATCCATCCTCCAACCTTTTCTGGCTTTCAGATTCATGTGGTCCTCAGGTTCATATGGTCGACAGTGCCCTTCTTTCTGTATCTGTTCTCTGTGTAATGTCTCACGAATTTGCTACCTCTGTACTGGTAACTCACACATCTAACGCTTCTTCCAGTCAAGCTAAGAACACAGTCTTCAGCATCTGCCTATGGATATCTAGATAAAGCTCAAACTGATTACAACAAAGGTCTTACGTTTCTTTCACATAACCTGGTTTTCTCACTTGCTGAGGATATTATCACTATCTTGCCTACAAACAGCTCTCATCTTCAACCTTCCTACATGTACATCTTTTTTTTATCGTTCTGTATAACAGTCCTTCCCATCCAGCTTCCTATCAGAACTTTGACATTTGGCATCTCAACATCCTCTTTCCTGACCTTAAAAAATACCCTCTTGTCATGCTTACATCTACCCTGAATGCTGCTGGTAAGATCATGTTTCTAGACAGCAGCTTTTTTACATTGCCTCTTTTTTTTTTTGCTGTGCATTCTTAAATTGTGAAGCCCTTTTCTGTAACATCAGACAAAAACGATACACCTTCCCTTCCAAACCCTTTCATGACCTGTCCCTTCCTACCTTATCAGAATCCATTTGTTGCTATGAGACTGACCCTGCCTCCGATAGGATCCAGGGCAGCCTCCACATCCCACTTCTGTACTCCAGTGTGCACTTCGGTATTTCCTCCCAAGCTGCTCTCATGCTGAGAGGATCTTTCTGCAAAGACCTTCAAAGTAACCTCCTCATCATTCTTCTAAAACTCTCAAAAGCTTATTTTTGGCCTGGAAATTTTTTTTTGCCAACGGCTAAGCTCTCACATGCCGAGACTCCTGTCTACCATTCTAACCAAGACTGTTTTATTGCCTCCTTCTGCTACCTTCTTGTCTCTCATACTTTGCTTTCAAACTCTCTAGAGCAGGGTTTGTCATCTTTCAGCTTGTCCTGTGTTTGTGCAGAACCTTGCATATGAGGTTCCTGCTCCACTACCAGAACCACTAGGGACTTTGAGAGATGATTTTATTATTGTTATTATAATAATCACACACGAGGTAGTTACAACACATTCCTTTTCCCTTACGCAGCACTAGGGATAACACCCATATCCCTGCCACTCCTCTTCAAGCAGCAAGAGTTTGTGCAGCACAGTTGAACAACTTTATCTTTGTTTAATAAAAGGTTGTGCCACTACTGTAAAGCAGTACTACATCATGCTGAAAATGCATGAGAAAAGCACCACCTCCTTAGAGTGACAGCTAACTCTGGTTTAAACATAACTTGCTTCCATGTTATCAACATGCTACTCTAACATGGGAGGTTCAAGTCATACAATATATAACTACACACCTTTAATTTCTCAGCATTGAAATTCTCACTACAGTTTCACTTTGTTACTATTATTAGTGAACATTCTTTTTTTACCACTATTATTGCCACAGATTACTCACCATCAGGTTTAAATGGGATTTTATTTTTGTAAAAGCGGAGATTGCACAAGTCATTTTGATATCGAAGATCCTTAAAGTTCTGCTGAAAGAAAGGAAATAGGACATTATCAGCCTACAAAAACCTAGCAAGAGATCCAGAAAGTGATATTGTGCTCTTTGAATAATTTGAGGACAAAAAAATTTCAGAGTTTTATGAAAACTGGAAATCACTTAGACCTACTCATGCATTTAAAGATTCAGTTTAAGGATCTGCAAGTTCCTTCTAGCTGGTACCTTCTCCTGCCGAGGCAGAGGTTAGAGCAGCAAGCATAGCAGCACCCTGACTTTGGTCTTAAGTAACTTCCAAGACACAAATAATAATAAGTCCAAACTCTATCATCTACCCTCTTCGATGTTCAAGGCATAAGCATTTTCCTGGCCTCCTACCGCTGTTCCCAGGCTTACACATCTCACGTGTTTGCACGTACACCTGGGATGAAAAGATGTTGCACTAGTTTCACTCCTCTCCCACTGGCATACATTGGGCCTCTATATCAGCTTTTTGATTCTTCTAATTTGACATATTTATTAGGCAGCACAAAGGTTCAGGAAGGTTTGGGTTGCGTGCTGTCTTCTACTAAAAAGGCAATTTTAAACCATAAAATATTCTTACTGGATATTGGTGTCGGTACTTGTATAAATCTCTTGCTGCGTAGAAGCTTCTCTTTGGCTTGGCTGTCAGCTCAGTTCCATCACCACTCTGAAACAGTTAGAAAGCAGAGAATAAGCATACACAAACACAGTAAATACTGAATTTGCGTAACATTAAAATAATGATTTTTCATGATGGATTTCAGCAATGTAAACAAACACAAGCGCATGTATTTGCCTACTGTTTGGTCAACCACTGAAAATCACCCTGCTGAATACCTAACAACACACACTTTAAACCTAAATTAAAAAATAAAATGAAGTACAAAAGGAAGACTATGAAATGTCTTTCCAATGAGACTGAATTTGATTTAAATCAACAGGTGGATTGCCATTTCCAAATGTAAGACTTCAAAGTAACCTAGACAGTGCTAGCAAAAGATGAAATAAGTAACTGAACGTGAAAATGCAGAGACACTACTAATTTTGAACAGGAAATCATACTATTTGCAAAGACTATTTGTCGTCTGTAGATTGACTTAATTGCTATCATTGCATCCTGTGGAAGAAAATGAACAGTCATGGACAAGCCAAATTGCAGTTCTAACGCCTTCTTGAGCCGTTTTCTACCACTTGTTTCTCAGAACTTAAATTTAAAACCTAATAAGAAGAACCACTAGACCCCAAAACAAAAACCTGCTTAGAGAAAATACACATGTATGAGAGAGAACTTGTAGTGGTCCCAAGCTGTTTGGAAGCTGTGAGCTGAAACAACCAGAGCCAATCAAGGTCAATGGAAATAATCCCACTGACTTCAGAGAACACTTGAAAAAGCTGCACAGATTGAAGAAAAACAGAAAATGAAGCATTAGTGCACAGAAACTTCAACTTGCTACCAACAACTTTATTTTCTTTGTCATCTCTTTATAAGCATACTGCAGCAAAGAGTTTTGTATTCTTCAATCTTGTAAAATAAGTCTCTCCACTAAAACCAAAGGCCAAATGAGAAAAAAAGATTCATGCCACTCCTTGAAACACACATGTAATAGGTTAAAATCAAGCCTAAAAAGGGAAGCTCCCTGTGACTGCACTGGACATTTGCCTGTATTATTGTCTATCCCATTGCTTATCAATAGCACATTAATGACAAACAAGCATCTGTTTTCATTCTCCCTTTTGCAAGACCAGGTTTGACCACACCTACAGCCAAAACACGCTTACTTGAACAAGCTGCACCCCTTGACACTCAGCTAGTAACGCTGCATATCAAGCAGAAAAGGGAAAAATGCTTATGCTTATTTAAGTTTGCACAGTTTCTGAACCAAATATAAACATAATACATCCAACAGGCTAAAAAAAGGACCTAACTGGTCCACCCTGCATTCAATTCTAACGCCAATAAAATCATTGGCAATGCAACCCTTCATTTCTTTAGGGTCGGCTTTTTTAAAGGTTCCTAAAAGACAGATAGTTGCTCTTCAAATTCCTCACCTCGGACCCACCGAGGAGTCACAAATCCCCTTGCCACATATGATCCAATATTCCGATTTTTAACCCATTTAATTAAGAGGCCAAGTTCAATACTACATTTAATTTAAAGCAGAACCTTCTCTACAAACAGCAGCTGCGGGACTGACAGCGACTTCAAGGCCTGAATTTTCTCCACGAGTGGGCTAGCATAACGAAGTGTGTGTGTGGAGGGAAATCAGCTCATTCCTACTCCAGAGGCAGAGCTGGCCCACCACAAGCCACCGCCACTCTATGCAACGTGGAGGTCCCCGCGCCGCGGTGCCTCAGCCCCGGCAGCCGCCCGGGCCGCGCTCCGGCCCGCGGGTGCCGCAAAGCCGGGAGGGCGCAGGCAGCGGGGCTGCCCCGGCCCGGCCCGGGGGCTCGGCTCGGCTCCGCCCGCTCTCCGGGGAGCGCAGCGGGGCAGCGGCCGGAACGCCCGGCCTGGCGCAGAGGCCAGCGCGAAGTGCCGGCCGTCCCCGCCGCCCCGCGCCCTGCCTCCCCCGCCCCGCGGCGGCCGCTCCTCCCGGCCCGCCACAGCACGGCGGTACCTGCTCGGGGCTGGTGCCGTCCGCATCTGCCCGCTCCCCTTCCTCCGGCGGCGGGGACGCGGGCGGCGGGGGCTCCTGGGGCCGGCAGTCTGCGGCGGGCAGCTCGGCCGCCTCTTCCCCGCCTCCCGCGGCAGTGCACACGCCCTCCTGCCGCCGCGGCTCCCCGCCGGGATCTGCCGCCTCAGGCTCCGAGTCGGTCTCCCAGGTGGAGTCACAGTCCTCCACCGTGGTGGGCTCCTTGAAGCTGACCCCGCTCAGCAGGCTGCCCATCGGGCAGGGCAGGGCAGGGCCGGGCCGGGCCGGGCCGGGCCCGCCGCCGCCGCGCCGCCCGGAGGCCGCGGAGGCCGACGGCTGGGAGCGGCCGGGGGCTGCCTACGGCTGCGGCATGGCGGGGCGGGGCGGCGGCGACGGCCGGGGCTGCTCCCCCGCCCGGCCCCAACCCACGGACAGGCGCAGGGCGGAGCTGGAGGCTCCGGGATTTCCACAGGAGACACGCACGCACACCCAGTCCTCTGCCTGCCCTCCCCACGCTGCCCGGTGCGCCCGGCCCTGCCGGCGGGCATCGGCGGTACCGGCCCGCCGGCAGCGCGGAGGCGTGCGGGGTGTCCCAGCGCCAGCCGCCGCCCCGGGCACCGCTCGCCCGCCCCTGGGCCGCCGGGGGACGGTGCCGTGGGGCTGGGGCGGCCCTGGGGAAAGCGGTGGTCCGCAGGGAGATGGCGGAAATCTCTCCTCCGAGGAGGTGCGCCCCGAGGGGATTTCTCCTCGTGAGGAGACCTCGGTGTCCCCAGAAGGGTTACGAGAAAAGCAAGTAGGTGCGGACGTTTATCGAGAAGAGCGGGAACGGCAGCTGCCACAGAGCAGCAGTCTGTGAAGGAGATGCTTATTTGGTGACAGAAGTGCTCGTGTTACCAGCAGTGTGCAAACATGGTTGTCCACTAGCCGTAGGAAGGGTTGCAGTGAGGTGGACCTCAAGGAATATACAGGTGCCAGAGGAGACAGGAGTGGAGGAGGCAATAGTGTGGTACCCAGACAGTTTCAGCTGCTCCTAAAACCCCTGGGAGTTCGGGGATGAACCTGACATGACATTCAAGGATGGATTTGGCAGGGGCAGTGGCAGTGTATTTTCTGTTTGGCTAGAGCATGCCTTTGGGCAGAAACACTGCCTGGAGTGAAGACCTGATGAGCTGAAGGTTTAGCATATTCTTCCAGTGATTGCTCTCACCCTCATGATTAAAAATGTGTTCTTCATTTCTAACCAGAGATGTCACGCTTCAGTTCACATTCGTGGATTTCTGCCTTTTTCCTCAAAGAGTTCTGTGGTGTCCGGTATATTGACTGCTCCTAAAGATGTGTGCTATCATAAAGTCATCTCAGTTCTCTTCTTGGTAAACCAAACAGGTCAAACTTCTTCAGCCTCTCACCGTAAATTACCTTCCCCATTCCTTCACTCATTTTTATGCGTTTTTTTTCCTGCTGCTGTTTCAATGTTTTAGCATCCTCTTCAAGTGCAGGTCCAGCATTTTAACTGGATGTCAGGATCATCAGTTAGAGATGATATCATCTATATATTCCTGTTTCCCAATCCACTCTCTATGAACTGAAAGATCATTTTAACTCAAGTTGCCACAGCATCATGCCTAGATGCATTCAGATCACTCACACATAACCCCCCCTCAGGTACATTTGAAGTGTATGAGCACTGACACCAAGGACAGGAAATTACCCTGGTTGTGAGGTCGTGTTTCAGGCAAGCTTATTTGCAGTTGCAGCTCACCTAGATGCAGCCACAGCTGCATGGCTGAGCTACAAGCCTGTGCTATGTCTCAGTCTGCCTTGGGTGCCCATGCTTCTGCCTCCCCCCACCATCACCTGCCTTGGCCAAGACACTTCTTCTCTGCTATTCATGGAGATTAATGAAGCTCATTCAGCCTTCCCAACAGCCCTTAGTCACCATTCAGGACCTGGCTTAGTCCAAAATCAAACCTGCTGGTCCCAGCCAAGACCCTCACCTCAACATTCAGCCCACCCCCCTGCCTCTGTTGTAGCCCCAGTACTGGAGGTGGTCCCCGGTCCACAAGAATGGTTGGGACAACAGGATGATCATACAGAAATTGGTCAATCTTGTCCACTCTTCCAGTGTTGGAAATGGTCATTTAGAGATACTTACTGAAGGATTTAAGAAATGGGACCTTTTCTTAACAGTCTTTACCCTGACATACCTTCCCAGCTTACGAAAAATCAAAGCTTTAGAAACCTCCAGTGCAAAAGGTTGCATCTGAGTCTTCATTTTAATAGCCACCAATGGACCTGTTCCTACACCATTTACGTGTACTTTTGATCTCTGTTACACAGTGACACAATGTTACACAGTTTAAATACATGTTATTCAGTATATATTTTAGAATATAAAATATTATCATTTCATTTGATGCTGATTAGTTCCTTTTTTTTAATAAGAAACAGAGTATTTGTTCCCTATTTGCCTCCATGCTATTCACAATTTTTAGCCCTCTATCACTTTAATACTTATTGGTTTTCTACCAAGATGCAAGGTCCTACCCTGTTCTGTCTTACCTAGCGTGAAAGCCATTGCATTCTTCTCATCATCCTTGTCACCTTTTCCTGTAGGTTTTAGAGCTCTACTGGAACTTTTTTGAAATGTGATATCCAGGAATGCACATAGTACTCACGGAGGTTCAACCTCATTCTTGCCTGTGGACAGTGTTTTAATATGGAATAAAAAATCCCCATCAGGAAGGTACAAGAAAAGTTATAAGAGGCCAAGCAGTAAGGCTGGATGCTAGAGCTGCAGCTGGAGGAACATAGTCTTTTATAAGACTCATGCTTATGTCTCACATTTTTGGAGAGTTTCCTCTTCTTTGGCCTTATTTGGAGGAAAGGCAGATATATTTCCTGCTTCCACAATATCTCCTCGCATGCTGTTGGCATAGTTTGAAGGAACTGACTTGAGAAATTCTGATGTCTGGAAGCCGTTTGTCCTGACTGCCTGCTACTTCCATTGACCAACATCAACTGGTCCCAGCATAGACCAGCTCTGCTTCCCCTCCCCTACTACAGCTTTTGTCAATACTCCCTCAAACTAACAGTGTTTATACTAGGGACAGCAGAGCCTCAAAAGCATGCCTTGTGCATGCATCAAAAATCAGGTGAAGGTTTTGATGCTATTTAGTTTGTATGCAATTAATCCCACAAACTAAAGATCTTCCTGCAAGAAAGCTCTATCTCTTGTGCAAGTAACTGCAGCTTATTATAGAAAGCTCAGTTCTACCTGAAGAGCAAAGCTATCATCAGCCAAATCTCATCACAGAGCTTTAGGATTTTTAAAGGATGTGGATCTCAGACCACTGATAAGAACTGGGAGTCAAATTAATTGACTTGGTATTGCTATGGGAAGCCAGTGCCAGAAGCAGAAGACTGCTTTGACTTGCTTACAGTAGTCCATGCTGCTGAGGTGATGCGATGGAGTTTCCTGAAGTACTGGGATGTGTTTTTGGAGTTTCTTAAGGGTTGATAACTAGGTGTACCCTATTGCTTGCAATCTACGCAAGAAGTGACAGAAATAAGGCTGGCTGAAGCCTGAGCGACTGGTGGTGGATTGCCAGAGTGGTGCAGGTTTTCCTAGCCAACAAGAAATGTTGTAAGGTGTATTAACTGCTATAAAGGAGCTTATTATCAGCAGGTAGGCTAGAATAACTCTCAAATTAGAAACTGAATTGACTGATTGTTGGTATGGCACTTTAAAAAAAGGCAGTGGCACCAATGATGCAAGCCTTCCAAATGTTTCAAATACCCATCCAAATAAGTTCAGTTTTAGCTGGACTCAGCTCTCATGCAATTGGTTTTCATCCTTTATCTTATCCTTGGACAGTGAGTTTGCTCAGGAAAGGAAGATTGAACAGCTCTTATGTAGATCAATATCCAGCAGGAATCGCTAGTTAGACAGCGATGGGATATCCAGTTTGTGCCTGTTGAAACCTGGCTGCACTGTTGTGCAGCTGAATGAGGAATGAAGGGTTCCTTCCCTGAAAGAGTCATTGCTATTTTTGTCATCAGTTACTCGCAACCATCTCTCAGCTGCCCAGAAGGACATGGGCTGGACCTTCTGAGATAAGAATACTCTAAGCTTTGGATGTGGCGGGGCAGATCTGCACTTTGCCAGATTTGTGTGTTTTTCCTGTGAACAATATCTTCTTTCACAGTTGCAGCTTCTTGCTGGTTCTGGTTGTGAACTGGAGGCAGTCAGGATTCATGAAGAGGCTCTAGCACCTTACATAGCTTCTTAGAGTGGTATTTGAGAGCCTGAACAGGTCCCCACAAGACATATCTTAATAATTAATTTCAGTTATCTTACAGTCGTAATTGGTAGTAATTTTTGAGAAGGTGGTGAATTTTTGGCACTTCAGTTCACCAAAGTATTCCAGTACAAGAGAAGATGAGTAAGTGCTAAAGCCAGGAGGACCTGTTTTGATCAAATAGTCTGACTTCCACATAACACAGGCCAGAGGAATTCTTACCCTACCCATTTCTGAAGAATTATAGAAGACTTAGGGAAATGTCACATCAAATACTGACTTTCAGAAAGCTGATGAAAAAATATAAGCATTTGACTTATGGTTATATACTTTTCTATACATTTTAAACAGGCACAGATTAGTGAAAAAACTTTTTTTTCTTTCATGAGGACATGGTTTTATAAGGACTTCAAAATGGTTACCACATCACTTTCTGGAAGCTAATGCTGTATGTATATCAGCATGATAACTGTAAAATTTTATTAAAAATTAAATGAGGTAATTGTAATACTTCATCATTATCTTGGTAGGATGTTTTGAATAGGATACCAGTGAGGTCAATTAACAACTGTGGAGGGTCTTATCAACCCAATATTAAGGTGATATAAAGCTGGGAGGGATTATGCATCCTTAGAGGATATGAGGAGATTACAAAATCACTTTGATAAATGGCAGAAGAGGGCAAAATAAATAACGTTGGTAAAATGAAATTTAGTCGAAATAATGTAAAATGATTCATAGTGGATACTTATACAAAGGCAGATTTTAGAAATGCAGAAAGGCAGCAATACAACGGAAATATCTGGGAGTTACAGTATTATTAACATACGTTCGGACAAGGGTTTGGACACCAACATGTATTTGGGCAAGTGTAAAAAGTCAGACAGGTACGACAATGTTTTGTATGCAACAGCTGTAACTGACTGGTATTTTAATGGGGTTTATTACCTTGTTGGCTTGTTTTTGAAAGGAACTGGGCATTTTCAGTGAATATCTAACTATAATGAATTTTAATTCTCTTCTTTAGTTCAGGAATGCCCCAGATTGCTAAATGCCAAGCCTGATGTAATATCTATCTATAGAAGGTGAATCTAATTTATAAAGTTCTCCATAGTTTTCCTCTAGTGGATGTCATTGAAAATGATTAACTAACTGGAAACTCAGAAGTCAGGTTGTATATGTGTATAAATTTGTTTCTATTGAAATCTGAAATTGATTTGCAGAGAAGAAAAGACTTCACATAGATCATGCTAGACATTACAGATCAGTGTATTAAGCTCACTAAAGCCAGTAGAAGTTCTTCCATTCTTTGCTGGGTTATGATTACAACCCTGAAGACCTTAACTAAAACCATGTTTATTGGAGTGTCTTGTACTAGGGCTCTGTAGAAGGTCAAAGCCAAGGTAAGCCCAGAACAAATACAAGAGTGTATTACCTTAAGATGGTCTGTCTAAGTGGTCCAAGAAGTAGTCTCAGTCTAGTCCGTAAGCCTCTAAGATTCTGCTCAGTTTCTTCCCAGACTGGCCTTTCAAACACTGCACAGGACTGCAGCCAGTTTCTTGAAAGGAAATTAATCCAGTTGCAGGATGCAACATTGTCTAAATGAGCTGCTGTGCAGCAACCCCTGATTTATAGCTAGGATCATACATCGCCCTTGTGATGGACTGAAACCAACTGCCTGGTTAGCATGCTCAGCTTTCCCGCAGCAGGGCTTGACTACAGTGCATCAGCAGGTCAGCTGCCTGACACCACTGATAAGAAATGACACTTGCGAGGAGTTTGCACAGGGTTAGGTGATGCCATTAAGTTTTGTTGAAGGGCTCCTGGACTGCACCAGGCAAGCTAGTCATTTTGGCAGTAGAACCTAGGAAGAGATTCTTCTCCCTAAAGAACAAACCAAGAGTGTGATTCGGAAGCCCAAATGCAGGCATCCAAGTGCCCTTGGAGATCACTTAGTGTATCCATCTTCTGCTGCAGAAGGGCACTGGTGCTCCATAGGTTCAGTAGGTCCTGCGGTATAGCTGCCAGCCCCATGCAGATGTCTCAGCTGCTCTAAGACATCTCAAAGGGAATGATACACCTACTAGGTGTATTCTTATCACATATAGGCTTAGGCCAGCTATGCCTGTATGTGACTGGTTGGTTGGCTGAATCACTTTTAAAGCTTCATGGACCCTGCTGACCGGAGCTCCATTTATCTAATAGACGCTTACACCTCTAGTTAGCTTGTAGGCATACATCTATGTGTAAACAACTAAATTTAGGTGGTTTATTACAAACAGGATCCTGCCTCTAATCTCCCTGAGCATCCATATTTCTATTGGGAAGGTGTACTACAGACTGTCTTTGCCATTGGATGTGTAAATGGACATTTCTGATCTGACAGCACACAGCATCTCCTGTTTTGAACTTCCAGAATTCCTAAACCAGGCTTTTTCTACCTGTGCCAGATGTAGGACCTGACTTATCAATGTACTCAGAGTAGGCCCAAACCCCTCCAAACTGTGTGATTGTCTTCTCTGGGACATTAACCAGAGACACAGACTCACATCCTTCTGGAGCCTGAGCAGGCTTCTCATTTGGAGGACTTATATGCCTTGAAGTATCTAACATGTAGATACCTAAGCCTGAGCTAATCATGCAACACTCCTTGTGTAGTCAATGGAGAAAAATGGGCACCTCCAGAGGATGATCCATATCATCCTAAGACAGGCATTTTAAAAATGTAAGCTAAATTACTAGAGAGTTGTTTGTATCTGATTACAAAGGAAGCCAAAGTCTAGCCAAACCCAGGTCTAGACATCAGACTTTCAAATTGCAAAAATTACATGACATGACCCAGTCCTACACTCTTGAGGTTTTCTGAAGCTATTGAGTTTTGAATAGAATACCCAACTTCCCATAGGAACAGGAGGGAACCCACCTGAACTGGTGGCGAGCATCGCTTTCCCTAGCATGAGGAATATCTGTAACGAGGTCACACCACATAATACACTTCCAGTGAGAGACTGAGAGGACCCTTGCTTCAGAGTATCTGTTGCCAGGTATGTAGAACTCGGAGTTCAAATCTCTTTAGGAAGAGACAGGGCTTTAATCTTCCTGCCACATCCTATTGAATTTCTTATGCATAAGATCACAAAGATAAGGAGACTAACAAGAAAGTTGCCTCCTCCTTGGTCTTTGAATGAATAGCCAGTCTTTGGCTCTATGACCAACAGAGAAGTATGAAAGGGTACAAGGAGATCATAGCATCATACAACCCTGATATGTCATTAAATTGTGCTTTATTTCCTCACCTAAACACAGAGGAAGTTGTGCAGAGCCCCTTCCCCATCCATAACAAGGCGGCAATAATGAATCCTGTTCTGCTCAGGCTGGGTTAAAGGGCCTGACTTTAAGATGACATAAAGCTGGGACATCCTCTGGGAGTGCAGCCCAGCAGTACCAACGTACAGCCATCACAAATTTGGCCCATCTCTGCCAGCTGAAAGAGAAGCATGCACAAACAGTAATACTTCAATTTGACTAGACTAGGAGCTCATGCTGTCCCTGTAAAAGATATTACCAGTAAAACATTTTTTCAAGACCACAGACTCTGCTTGTTCTTTCTTAACTGAGTTTTTGTATGTGACTGTGTGAATTTACGTAGTCGGGATGGTGTAGCATAGCTATTTCAAAGATCTAATTGACGTCAAGATTGATGTGACTCATGGGACTCATAGGATCCCTACAAGTAAAAAAAGCCCATGTTAAATGATATACATTTGTGCAATTCTGTAGTTTGCTTTTGGGCAGATGATTGTGGATTTCATACAGTTCATCAAGGATGATTTGAAAATGCTTAAAATCATTGAACTCTGACAAACTCCTCAGCAGTTAGTTCCAGTCAGAGGCTGGCACAAGGCCAAATAACACAAGTGGGACAACTGCAGGCAGTAATTCTGCAACCACCTGCTTTTCATCCTTTTCCATATCATTCTTTGTATGTCATCTGTAGAAAACATATATAAATACATAAACTGGGGAAGAAGTTCATCAGAGGAGGCATTTTTAATTAGGTCACTGATGCTCCACAGGGCTTTTAGCTTGTGATTAAGGCAAACATACATAGACAGAGATATAAAAGCAAACAAACACAACCAGAAACAAACCACCAACAATACTGGTTTTCATTTACTTATCACAGGCCCAGTGGTTTTTACAGCCATCTGCACTAGTTCACTCAGTTAAACTACTCAGCACAGCATTAAAACGCAGGTCCAGCTCCCCAGCTGCACCGGGGCAGAGTTGTCTTCTGCATCAGTCCTGCCTGTTACTCTTTGATGGCACATCAGAGTGACCCTTCCCCATGCCTGCTAATCTCTAGGTGACTTCAGGGTGGGCAGCCTGGAGGGAGAAGACTGCACAGTTGAAGAATTAAACTACTTTGGAGTGATAAGGAGCAAGAAATGGCCCACAGTTTGTGACATGAACCTGATTTGAGATGGGACTGAAACATGCTATACTTCACATAATGTGAGCTTCAGAGAAAACTCTGTAAGCAGTTGGTGCACACAGATTCTGGAATGAAAGGACTGATTTTTTAATCTTACTTGTTGCCCCTATAATATTCCCTATCACAGGCTTCCTTAGATCACCACAGGACAGCCTTATCATAATGCTATTGTGTTCTTTTATTCTGAAGAATTAGCAGAGCCTATAAAAGCCTCCACCCTTTATCTCCTCAGTGCCACCAATACATTAAGTGTACTTGCCATCTCAATAGAGCATGCAAGATGGTAAGTTTAAAGAGATGAAATTCTGCTTCCAGTAACATGGAGAACTAACAAGGTACAAGGAAGATTTTTTCCTGATACGGAGAAGCCGAGTTATGTGTTATCACATAACGGTAACAAATGTTCACTGTAGGAATCTGATGCAGTGACCAAAATTATCTGTACACAGTGAGCAAGTGCAGTATTCCAGAATTAGCCCATTTCGTTTTGTAACATGCCATGTTACAGCATGAATCCACCTGGCAGGTGGAATACAGGCAGCCTTTGATGTGCTCAGGAAAGATATCACTATTCTTTCCCATCGGTGTTTGACCAGAATGAATGAACCAGTGGCATCCAAACGGGCTCACTTCTGTCTTGAATAGAGAGATGAGTGAATTAAGCACATCATTGTTCTTTTGCATGTGGCAAAGTGGGCCAGCAAATATTGGTGGTAATGTGCTAAAATACGAGTGATTTGTCCTTGCTCAGTACGTCATATCCAGGAGTTTGCTTGCAATTTGTAAACCAAAAAAAAAAATAAAATTAGGTGAGCTGAGAAATTCCAGGATTTGTGGATGGACAAGGGAGTGCAAATTATGCATGAGTTAATCAATGGCATTGTCATTAAAAATAGCAAAAGCAAAACTAAAAAAAGCCCCACAGTATCTCCATAATTACAGATAAAAACAGAGAATTAACAGTGGATAAAGCTGTTAAAACACATTGTCAAACAAAGGTCATTACAAAGCAAAACATAAACCAGGACACGGGCAAAAGAGCACAGCCAAATCCAGACTCAGCAGGCAGAGCTGAGGACAGCCAGAAAAGAAAAGGACTGATCCAGGCCAGGGACGGGAAGCAAGGAGCAGCTTCCTTGCTGGGTAAACACAGCTTATACAGAGGACAGCAGGATCTCTACCAAGAGGTTAAGAGCAACTAAACAATATACTTGCTTCATCATTGTCACAACCTAAATAAAATCCCCATACTCATCCTCCAACAGAAATGTATGGCTTACCAGAGTCAATATTTACTCTTGAAATTAATGTTAAAAAGGACAAAACCCAACTGTTTTTTCTTAAGAACATTAAAGCGATGGCATTTTCTGGCTTGTGGTGCATTGTGGTGGTGGTGCTTTGTAGTGGGAGGTTACAAGTTAAGATCAGAAGATAATGTTAACATTGCAAGGAACACAGGAGAAAAAGAAAATATGATGCATTTTTGTGCTCATTAAATGAATTCTTCAAAGGAATCAGGATGAAAACAAAATAAAGATTGCCAGCCATGCATGAGTAACAATATTGAATGTTCTGGATGTTTTTTACAGGAGCTGGCTAAAACTCTGACACAAGCAGTTTACCCTCATGCAGGTGTTTGCAGTTACTAGAATGTAACGATCATTTCCCTGTTCTGCTCCAGATGAAAATAATGATTAATTTTTGCATTACATTTCTATGAGTGGTGTTAGAAGGTGAGAAATTTCATAGCTGTCCTTAAGCAGGGAATTACTTGACAGGTCTGAGGGCATGCCAGAGTGAAAAATAAAGCTTCTGTGGTAGTGTAAGCATCATGTCAGGGCTAAAAAGATAAAATAGGAACAGCCCTTTTCAGCACTGTCACTTTGAGCAGACAGCGGTGGGACATGTATCTAACCACTTTGGTGTGTTCTTTCATTTACATTACAAAGGAATTTTTTTGGCAGAAAGTTGGTGTAAGCAGTATTCATTATTCCTTTAAGGGACTTGATAATTCAGTATGTTAATGCACTGCAGGCTATCAATGCTGTCAACAATCCACCAAGATATAAATTAAACCTTGTTCCAGCATGAGTATTTCTGTATGCAGTCCTGAGATTTAACAGGATTGGAGCTCATATCATGGGGTGAAAACTAGTGATGGTTCATATGTTTGTGAGACATTGAGCCTGGGAGAAAACACCAGGAGCTGATAACTTGTGAAAGAAGTCATCATTAGCACACTGGGTATGAAAATGACAGAAAATGAGAAAAGTTATTAAATCTGACAAAAAACAACACAACCCTTGAGGAATCCTCAAGTACATCTCTGAAGTCTGGCTTAGATACGGAAAGAAGTGGGCTTCCATGCAGCTTTGGACATCTATAGAGTGGGTGCCTCTAACTGGTTGCTCAGAGTCCCCTTCAAGTCAGTGGAGAAAAACTGGAACTTTTAGGTCATAAATCATTTAATCCTCACATGGACATTTAAACTAGGCCTGATGAAGTGCCTCTTTCATTGTCTTCTTTATAAAGGGAGAGCAACTGACTTACTCTACATGTAGACATCTACACTGAAGATACCTAAAGTTACCCAAGAAAAGATCCTTCTTCAGTACCTAAACACATTTTAATTTACCAGGCTGAGCTTGTTCTGCTTGGCCTTCTGATGAATGACTGACAAATGGTTTAAAGATGGTTTAAAGAACGGTTGAACTGGTCCCACCAAGAGGGCAGCTCTGCACTCAAGTGGTGTCACACAGAAGTCACAGTACAACTCTCAGCACCCAACTTTGCTGCAAGAAAGTAGATGGCGAGTCTCTACAGACCTGCTCTGTGGGGAATGAAGGAAGAGGGAGACTGACATCGCAAGAGATTCAGAATTGTAATCTGACTTTGGTGCTTTGAGGGTGCGTCTATATTAGTGTTTTAGTCTGGATCAGAAGAAAGCTTCTAAAGCTAATTCTTTTTTTCTTTTTAGATCAAGGAAACCGGAAGATGAAGTCCAGGAGCGTACCCAATGCACTTCAGATACAATGTGCATTCAGTCCATGGGCCCAGATTAGGACTATTCTGAAGAAAAAAAATCCCTAAGATGTTTATAGTGTGGGTTTCAGGTCCTCAGCACTGACTGTTTTGCTCTTCAGGTCTGCTATTGGTTTTCACTATCTGCTATTATAACATAAAGTGAATAGGGCCCTGGAAGAGCTCCTTGCTCCATTAACCATTGGAGGAGTTTAGGAAGATGAGATAGCTAAGTTAGCATGTACAAAAGTGAATGAAACTAATAACCACCAAATGGACTCTACACTGGTTTTGCAAAATCCACTGTTTAAAGACAGGAAACATCCATTAAACATAGGCAGAAACAAGTCCTGCACAAGGCATGAGGTAGTGAATTAACCAAGGATGCAAAATACCTCCTAATTACTGATTACTCTTCCAGGCCTATAGAGTTAGTATATCTGTCTGAGGTGGCTAGTAAATTCACAATACAGCTACCTGTGGGATTTTGTTTATAGCAGTACAGTTTCAGGACTTCATCCAAGCATAAATTGTAGTAAACTAACCATGACATTATTACCTACTGGTTAACATGGCTGCAAGAGAACAATAAAAACTGCAAAACAAAGCACGAAGACCATTTCCAGCACTACCAACCTAGCTGAGTGTATCAGTTACCTTAGTGAGAAGTAATACTACATACCTGATAATAAAAGCATTAATACCTTTACCAAAGTCCCAATACAAAAGAAAATACTTTAGGTTAAATCTTTTAATTACAAGATAGCACAAGAAGCCGATGAGAAACACCACTAACCAGGGCTCTACAAAGATGGCCTGAAGAATACTGAAGTCAGCTTAAAGACAGTCCTGAACTTCTATTGATTTTTGATCAATCCTTTGGAAAAGGCAGACCTGGAGCGATACTCGGATGGGAGGCTGCCTGGGAACACCTGGTCCTGTAGGTTTTTGGTGAGTTACCAATACTGTTTTAGCCACAGATCCAAAACACAGCACCACTATGAAGAAAGTTAACTCCATTATAGCCAGACCAGTACACTGCCCAAATTCTCCCACACATCTTGCAACCTAGGAATCGGCTGCCTCAGGGCAAACTCCCGTGTCACATCCCTTACCAGATGGCTACCCTTATGAGACAGCAAAATCAGGTTCACAGCCCTCATCCGCATGAGAGCTCTGATTGCGTAGGGATATTCAAGAAATTGAGTGGTCATTGGAATAAGGCTGGAAACATCTACCCTGGAGGAGAAGGGGGAGGTGGTGTTCTTCACTCTCCCCACAAAGCGGCTCCCAGAAGAGAGAAGGGAGGTATAACTGCTGCTGTCTCCATGAAATGATTCTCCAGAGATCGGGAGGACAGTGATGCAGGGGCCAAAAACCAGACTGGGTTCAAGGCCAGTTTATCATAGGTTTTCCAGGCGAGGCAAAACAAAGTGATAAACAACACAGAAAACAGCAAAAGCTGAAAGGAACCATTAACAAGCTCTGGAATTCAATGTACAGCAAGAAAGGGAGCAATTAATGGAGCAGGTAAGGTAGCAAATATGCCATCATCGGGACCAGCAACAGCAAGTACCAGCCTGCCAAGTAACAGCTAAAGAGCTAGAACAGCTGTAAACTGAGTCTAGCACACCCTGATCAAATCTGTCATTATCTTGAACCCCTCGGGCCCCACATCAGGTGCCAAAAAGGACTGCAGTGGATGGACCCTGGCCAGCAGCCAAGCACCCACATAGCTGCTTGCTCACTCCCCAGCTCCAGCAGGACAGAGGGAGAAAATAGGAAGAATAAAACTGAGACAGCTTGTGGGTTGAGATACAGACAGTTTAATAGGTAAAGGAAAAAGAAAAAAACCAAGTGAACCAAAGGAAGTCTCTTACCACCTGCTACAGGCAGACCAATGCCCAGCCAGTCTCCGAACGCTGCCCACCTAGGAAGCCATCCCCTGTCCCTTCTTCTTCCTTTACCTCAGTTTTTATTGGTGAGCATGATGCTACATGGTGTGGAACATCCCTTTGGCCAATTTCTGTCAGCTGTCCCAGCTGTGTCCCCTCCCAACCACTTGTGCACCCCCAGCTTACTTGCTGGGAAACAGAGCAGGGAAAAAGAGAAATGCTTAATGATGTGCAAGCACTGCTCATCAATGGCCCGTTAGTGTGTTACCAACACTGCTCTAGCCACAAATCCAAAACACAGCACCACGTGGGCTGCTATGAATTAAGCTAACTCCATCCCAGCCAGACCCAGCAACTGCTCCAAGTGATCATTACAAGAATTGCCTCATATGACATTATCTAAGAGCGCCTTCATTGCTTCACATGCTTTAAGGTCTTCCTCATGCAATGTATTTGCATACTTTCAGGGAAGTTACAAAACCCTTCATCCTTCCTGTGAACAAATGGACACTTTGATTCTCAGGAAGAAAAAATGACTGTCTTCATTTAGCCCACACCCAGGGCTAAACAATAGCAGTTTTTCTCTCACCCAATGTCCCTTCCCCCAATGAGGAAGGGAATTGAGAAAAAGAGGGGGACTTGTACACTGAAGTTAACCAGATTTTAACGAAATGAAGAAATCAATATAAATGACAACACAAAACAGACAAAAGCATACTTATCACAGATCACTAGCAAGTTGCTCCAGCAATCACCATGAGGAAAAATGAGAAGAGACAAAGAGAGCAGAAAGAGCCCCACCTCTTCCCAGCAAGCCCTCTCTTTTATAGTGAGCTTGGTGTCAATGATATAGAATACACCTGTGGGCCAGCCAGGGTCAGCTGCCCTGCATTTAACTGCTGAGGGACTTGATCACCATGGCTGGCCACAAACTGAAACCAAATCCCAGTGAAACCAGGACAATGACATACTTTGCATACTTTGTTCTTTAATAATTCTGATTGTAAAAAAAATAATTTGTCATGTTTCCATAGTTACTTCTTTTTTAAGACTAATAAACTCCTTCAACCCTTCAATCTGAGTATGTGGCTAAAATTGAGTTTTCCTGAGAAGGCTACTCTGAGTTAAATTATAGCAAAGCTGCTACCAAGGGATCAAAGTATCTTTTAATTTAAAAAAACCCAATAAAACAACCTTTTTGAAGTATATTGGAACAAGGACATCTCATCAGTTGTTTGCTCTGTAAAATAGGTGTATCAAGGAAAAAATATCTGTAGAATGACTTTAACTCTACACCTATAAAATTCAAATTTTGTTGCACTGATTTTCTGAGATAGCATAAAAACACCAGAAAGACTAAATGTAATGTTCTACAAGAAGCCACAACATTTTTGGTTTTGCATACTACATACAAAACTAGAGAGACACAATTCAATACATCTCTTAATAGCTAATGTTGTTTAAAAACAGAAATTTAAAATCAATCCTTGTGATCTTTGTTCAAAATTATTCCTGTTTTCACTCAAATAAAATCAGATATTAATACAATTGCAGCTTCTCTGCGTGGCAAGAAAACCACACAGACAATTCGGGTCCTCTGGGTGTCTCTGCATATAACAGTGTTTCACACACTGATGTAATGCTGCTTTTTTATTCTCTAACCCTTCCCATTCATTTGCAACGGAGGTGTACATTAAAATAACCAAGAATTCTTCTGTTGAAAGCATTTACTTCCTCCAGGAATGGAGATGGCTAACAAAGTTAAGTGATATAACAATTTAGAGAAAATCATACAGCTTCAGCTGTGAACAAAAAGTTACATCCTTCCTTATGCCTACCTTTCATAACAGCAGCATCACTCCCGTTCTCCTTGTAAAGGAACCTCTTATTGCTTGTATTAAACTAACATCCACCAGTCCCAATCAAGGACTTACTGTGCCATGCCCCTGTACAAAGACACAGCAAGCTATTTCCCTGACCTTGAGTAACTCACTTGGGATCTCAGCTCATGTAGGCACTGCTGCAGAAGTCATATGTGTATGGCAGTACAGCAGCACTGTTCACCTGCAAAACTAGCTCTAAATTAAGACAAAATGCAACCAAGTGACGTGAAAATTGAACACAGAGAGCATGGGAGGGTGGATAAGAAGGATAACACTGAGAAACTGGTGTGTCTTCACTTTGGTGGGCTGCAAGCAGAACGTGCAGGACTCTGGGATGGATCACTTGGTTTCTTGGCCCCAGGGCTTACCTCAGGTTCTGGTCAGGCATCAGTAAAGGTCTGTGAGATGCCATCACCTGGCCTGGGAAATGCTATTTGCTTACAACATGTGAAGTGTACATCAGCATCAGAGCCCTGCCCTGAGGGGACAGACCTCCGAGTCTGGCAGCAGAGCTGACCCTTGCTTCTCCAGCTGCAGGTGGATTTGCTTGCTGCTAAGGTAAAAGGTTTTCACCCAGGCTGACACCAGCACAGGATACAGCAATTGCCATACCACTGGCCCCTGATGTGTAGCTCCTGTTGTACTCTTCCCTGCAAAGCTGAGTCATTGGGTACAAACTGCAAAGACTGTTCAGTTGATGTGACATGCATGACAAGGCATTCAAAACAAGAATACAGCACTGACAAGGTATTGTGGTAAGTGCCATGGTAACCTGAAGAATTTAACTGAGAACATGCTGCGTAGGATCACTGCCTACTTGGCCCAGCTAGTGAAAAACAGTTTTTCTCCGCTCCTGTATTGAATTCTTTGTCCCTAGTGTGATGTCAACTCCACCTGTATCTAGGCTGAGCATTCCTCCAACCCTAGGTAAGAGCTAGTTATGAAGCCATCCTTTCAGCTGCTGCATTTACACCAATGCTTGAGGTTACCCAAATGAAGATGTACACCATGTTCATGGGCTCTGAGCAGACTTCTTCAGTGTTAGACAGCAGGGGGGTGATTCAGTTGCCCAAGTTCAGGTGTCTGGTAACATCTGAGATGTCCAGGGGAATCAGAGACATCCAGTATAGCAAGATATGACACAGGGCTTCTCGTAGACTTACACCCTAAAAGCAGCATCTGTTGGCCAAGCAGGACACTTGCATGTTGGCAGACACTTTTGCATGGACAATTTAAGAGACAGCACAGGACGGGACTCTGGTTGGAAATTTAGACGTTAAGTGTTGAAGTGTTTACTTATGTGCTATGTCTCCAAGCTCCACAACAGTCAGTGGGAAATCTAACCAACAAGGTTTAGTGTAGTCAGTGACAACCTAACCAACACAGTTCAGGAAGCCTAAAAATGATATGCCTCGTTGCAGAGTAGACACGTGATGGCTAGTTAGCTGAGACTCTCTACCCTCACTGAAATGGGAGTATACAGCAGTAGCAAGGCTGTAGACACCTACAGTAAGGCATCAGTCTCGAGTGGGATCCTTCTCACCCAGACAGAGCGTTTTTGACAACTATGTTCTATAAGACAAAAAAAACCAAAAAGCATCATTGCCTAGTTTTCACTTTCATGGCAGTGCGTTGGTTTGGTGGTGGGCTGTGGCAAGTACAGCAGTGAGTTATTCACACAAGAACCACAATCCAAATAGGTATCACCAAAAAATAAAAAGAAAGCCTTTCCTTCTTAGAAATGTTACAAAATATTCCGCCTTTTCTTTTATGACAGCACAATGACAGTCATGGTTATGTTGTATCTCTCCATTGAAATGATCCAAAGTCATAAAGCCTCAGCTTAGCAACTGTCTAACTTCAGTTGCATTTTTAAGACTGGCATCATCCTGACCCAGGCTAACTGTATTCCCCCATGCATCTACATCCATCTGCTATTTTCCTTCTGTTATGCCAAGATTATCCATCATTTGGGGCAGGGGAATGCCTTTTATTTTGTGGCTGTTCAGGACGAAGGAACAGATGCTACAAGAATACAAATCATCAGTACCACAGTGCCTATGATGATTTATTCTCCCTTGCTAGCTTGCGTCTTCTGCAGGAGACCTGAATTCCTTGCAAGCTTTTTATGAGGAGGCATGTACTTTTTTAACACTTGCACCTCCATTAGCTGGTGAAAACAATTCAGGACAATCAATCTTTTAAGATTTACTGCTGAGCATCAACATACTCAGCAGAAGCCAGGACTGCCGGTTATTTTCTTTAGATTAGCAACAGGTGGTGTTAGGTGCTCTCCTCAACCAAAACCGGTAAAGGGGTGACAGGTATGCAAAAGGAAGAGCTGAGCATGGAGCAAACCAGGGGCAGGTTTTGTTCGTGGGTTGAGCAATTAGGCCAGGCACAGGCTGAAGCCAACAGAAGAGACTGGACTTCCCTTGCAGAAGCTTTCTGCTGGTATTTGTAGTTACATCAGTAATTCCACAAGGAATCTGAGAAATCTGCTCCTGCTAAGGAAAGTGCAGTAGCTGTGGTTACTGAGCAAACAAAGCTGAACCACCCCTCTGGGCACCATATACCATTTTTAACACCAAAAGCTTAGTTTTAGCTTTCCAAATTACAACTATGAGAACAGCCACCACGTTCCCCATTAGAGTACGTGCGTGTGTGTATATATGTCTGTGTGTATCTCTCTCTCTATGCAGACATATATATCTCTCTATAGTAGGATAAGGGGATGATAAAGAGAACAAAAAAAGTAGTCAGCTTTTAGACCATCATACAACTATGAAGTTCATCACGTACTGATAGGCGACAATCTTGTATGCCTGGTTAGACAGCCCAGGGCCAGCACCATGGGACTTTCCCCAGGGAACTTCTGCTTCCACAAAGAGGAAATGGGTGTCTTCATTTGCCCCTGAGGATTTCTCAAGAGGTACAAGAAGTTCCCTGTAAGGGAACTATGTCTATATTGCAGGCTTAGTGCAACCCTTCTAGAAAAGCTCGAATTAACCTTAAGGCTAATGAGCATAAGTACTACTGTAGTGTAGCAGCAGCAACATGGGACTTGGCATGTGCCATAAACCCCTCCTGAAAAACTTGGTAAATATTTAAGAAATTAGTCCACATCAAATTTAACATAAAATGGCTTCACATAGTCATCAAGCTCATTAACTGCTGTTTTTGAAGCAGGGTGGGGATAGTTTAGTGGGCTGTGGCCCTACCTGTGTGATGGGTGTTGTAAGGGAGAGCTTAACTACTGCACAGTTTCCCAAGCCCTTCACACTCCACTCAGCAACAGCCTGGCTACATCCACTCCAGGCATTGACTTGGACCTGGGTATGCCACATAGCTGCCTTCACATCTTTGATGGCAATGTCTTAAAGCCATACCTATGCTTCCCAGAAACAGTCCTCTCCTGAGTAGCCATGAACATGGCCTGTTCCACCTCCTTCCCATGCTGCTGTCTCTCAGACAGTCCCAAGATGCTTGCCACAGCACAGTGTCTGACATGCCAGGACAGCACCCTGGATGCTCGAGTTCCTGGGCTATCTGGACAGTATGCCTGGCTGTGCCTTAGTGCACACTTGCAGTCTAATCATGGTTTCTTTAGCATACCATGTAGATATGCACTCTGAGGCTGCAGCTCAAATTTGTCATCTGTGTTTCCTCTTTAGTCACAAGGAAGAAGTAGGCACCATCTTCTCACTAATCTTGGGCACCTCCTCAGCGCAAAACCCTTAACCCTTTCAATGCGTTTATATCACTAAGCTTGTATCTAGACTCCCTCTGTAGACTAGCTAAGAGTTTGGTCTCTGAAGTTAGGTGAAATGAATCCCATTCCTTACTAGATACAGTTTCCTGAAGGTGGAATGGGCTGCTACCAGTTTTTCCCTATGAGTCTCTTCTTCAAAAGGACAATAGGACAGCAGTGAATAATACCACTGAGACACTCTGGAGTATCTGAGATGTCCATGCAGGGCTGGCAGATATGACATGAGACTTTTGTGAGACTAGTGTCCTTTTGGAGCAGTAGCTAGGAACCAGGAGGATGGCACAAGGGCATCTTGGCTAGCACTGGACACCTAACCATGTCTACCTAAGACCTGGGTGTATGACCCTGGAGACTGATTCAGTTTGACCCACAACAGAATCACAGAATCACAGAATCAACCAGGTTGGAAGAGACCTCAGGGATCATCGAGTCCAACCGTTGCCCTTACACCACCATGTCAACTAGACCATAGCACTAAGTGCCATGTCCAGTCTTGTCTTAAACACATCCAGAGATGGTGACTCCACCACCTCCCTGGGCAGCCCATTCCAATGTCTAATAACCCTTTCTGAAAAGAAATTCCTCCTAATGTCCAACCTGAACCTCCCCTGGCGAAGCTTGAGGCTGTGTCCTCTTGTCCTATTGCTAGTTGCCCGGGAGAAGAGGCCAACTCCCACTTCACTACAACCTCCCTTCAGGTAGTTATAGACTGCAATAAGGTCACCTCGGAGCCTCCTCTTCTCCAGGCTAAACAACCCCAGCTCCCTCAGCCGTTCCTCATAGGTCAGACCCTCCAGACCCTTCACCAGCTTGGTCGCCCTCCTCTGGACTCGCTCCAACACCTCAACATCTTTCTTGAAGTGCGGGGCCCAGAACTGGACACAGTACTCAAGGTGCGGCCTCACCAGTGCTGAGTAGAGAGGGACGATCACTTCCCTAGACCGGCTAGCTACACTATTCCTAATAGAGGCCAGGATGCCATTGGCCTTCTTGGCCACCTGGGCACACTGCTGCCTCATGTTTAGCCGGCTGTCGATCAGCACCCCCAGGTCTCTTTCCACCGGGCCGCTTTCTAACCACTCTTCCCCCAGCCTGTAGAGCTACATGGGGTTGTTGTGGCCGAAGTGTAAGACCCGGCACTTGTTCTTGTTGAACCTCCTGCCGTTGGTCTCGGCCCATCTATCTAACCTGTCCAAATCCCTCTGTAGGGCCTTCCTACCGTCCAGCAGATCCACACTCCCACCCAGCTTGGTGTCATCTGCAAATTTGCTGAGGGTGCACTCAATCCCTACGTCTAGGTCATCTATAAAGATATTGAACAGCACCGGCCCCAGAACTGAGCCCTGGGGAACACCGCTAGTGACCGTCCGCCAGCTGGACTTTGCCCCATTCACCACCACTCTCTGGGCTTGGCCACAGACACCACTGCAACCAGAACACCCACACAAGGTTGGTAGGTAGGACACAGAATGTAACAGAAACTCACAGAGACTTGTGGAGCAGCAGCTGGAGGCCAGGCAGGATATCTAGTAAATAACTGGACACCTGTGCTTGGGGTTCTGAACTGAGCCCACAGATTCTTGTTACTTCTGTGGGCTGTTGGTGGAAAGTCAAAGCATTTTACAAGAAATTAAATCAAAACCTGTATCAGCTTTCAGCCACCTGTTTCCAAGAAATGGCAAAATTTAGTCTTCCATGTTTTTTCTTCTACAAAGTCTTTCTGTCTTTCTAAACATTAGAGGTGGTCTTCAGTGTAGTTACGTCTACACAGGGCTGGCTGGTGTGACACTGGAGTCATGAGATACCAATGCCCTTTTAGACCAGAAGCAAGAAGCCAGACAGGCCTAGGGCAGCAGGTGCCTATGCGGGATAACTAAACCACATTTACCTCATGGGCAAGATTCACATAGTTTTAATATTAATTTTAAAGATATAAGGTTTAAATTGCTTTCATCTTGAAAGATAAAACAATATATATTTAGTTTTAGGGCAGTACATTTTCATGGAGGGCTTCAGTTTCTAGCTTCTTTCAGCACGATCACAGGCTGAACTCAGTTGTAATACAAACAAAATTATGGGAATTCAAACCCAATTTCTTTCCAATAATGAAAAGAATAAGGCTTCCTTTATTCCAATCAGTGTACCGACCTCCTGCAGTCATACAGAAAGGAAACTTTTTTCTATGCTATAAGTAATATTCAATCAAACTGAAGATTTAAGAAAAGAATTCAGAGTAAAAAACAACACTATAGACACTGTTAAGGAATTTCATCTCAACCAACAGAGCCCAAGAAAAATGAATCACAGAAACTCTCTCATCTTGAGAAATTTATGCATCCTATAATCCCCAAAGGGAACAATCACATCTGATAAAAATCTTTAGACCAAAATTAGAAAGTAACAATAAAGCTGACAGAACTGCCTGAAATACATATTTTAGCAGAGAATTATTAGAAAGTCAGCATAAAGTGCCTCTTAATCATACTCATCATGTATCTACTGGCAGTAAATCCAATCAATCATAGTTTTATATACCTCTGTAGACTTTATTTTATTGCTTACTTGCTTAGTAAATTTAAACTAGGTATATTGGCAATGCATCTAGGGTGTCACCTGGAAAAGGTAACTTCCTATTACTCATTATGAGCCTAATTTAAAATATCCAGTGCTTGGAGCCAAAGGCATGAGTTTGCAAAGCTCAAATTATTGGTCAAACCATTAAAAAGATCCATCTTCAGAGTATTTTTTAGTCCTGGTGCAGTCATCTCAGTAGCTGCCTTGAAGTGCACTCAGAACTTTTAACCAGTGGTAGTCCCGATCTTAGAGAGGAAGCAGTGATAAACCTGCAACCCTCATCATTTCCACTTTTCATTTCAACAGAGCATCTACGAATCTGAGCTAATCAGAAGATGCATATATGCTACCAGGTAATGACTTAGCAATACTATGCGTAAAAGTTATAGTGGACAAATCAATGTGATGTATCATTGAGCTAACAGCTAATTTCTGTCAAATTATAGTGATTACAGCTTTGTTAACTTCTACATGACTTTGCCAAGAGAGAGTGACCACTAAAAAGCTTACTGCAGGATATCATTTGGTATACAAATTGTAAGTAAGAAGCTTTGCAAATATATTTAGTATATTAAAGTTTTCAGTTACTAGCAATCCAAACAAATGCTTTATAAATTAAGAATCTCTAAATCCCATAATCTCCTGGATCTTCCAGTTCCCCCAGGAAAAGACAGACAAACCTGGACTTCTTCCCAGTTCCACTTGCTCAAGAATGAATAGCATTAATATTGCCAGAACAGGATGTGAGAAAACATGCAACACTTCCCATCAGGCACCGTGAAGTCCCATGTCAGATGGCACAAGAGTTTCCAAGCTATTTCACAGTGTTTTAACGAGCAAAAGAAAAAAACAATTCAGTGTTTAAAAATGAAACATTCAAGTTCTCATTGTAATTAGTATTAAAACAGGATGGAGAATTTACATAAAGTCTGACAATAGGCTTTTACATGCCAGTAACACACAATAAATTATTTTAAAAAGACAGTTATTATTTCAAATGTTCAAAAACTTCTGACAAGGGACTAATTCATAATATTGGATTACTGGGCTTAGTAAAATGGACACTATTGTCTCCAAAAGTCTAAATTATTGTGAAATCTCAGATGCATTATGTTGTCCGCTTTCAACTATATTTAACACTGCTTTATTATTTAAAAATACAACTTTGAAAGTAAGATGACAAGAACTAAATTTATTTGGCCTAAAGGGAGAAGAATTAAAGGAAACAGCTAAATAACTGTATAAATATTCACAGAAAAAAATAATGAAAGGAAGAGAAATATTTCCATTGGGATCAGTTGTAATAGTGTAAAGGGCTAAAGCTGAAAAAAAATCAGTTCAAGCTCTGTATCAGGAAAAAGTGTTTTTGAAGACACTAAGGTTGGCTGGACAGAGAGGAAACTGTGACTGCTTTTCAAGTGAATCAATTGATCCCCTTCCTTTCCTCCCTCCTGGACAACTAGAAGGGTTCTTCAGGCCTAATTTGTTGGGTTATCTCATCTGATTCTCAAAGAGAAACAGTTAGCGCTTGTATCTTTTCGTGAGTCGCTAAAATTATTCGAATTGTTGAAAGATTACAGGATTACAAACTCTCAGGAGCTTCTCTCCTCCAGTTTCACCCACTTCATGGATATCATTAACCAATGGAGAGCACATCTTAGCTTCTAGGTAACTTGCAGGAAGGTATGCAGACAGATGAGGAAGGTAATTAAAACACTGTGGTACCTACCAACATACTTGGGCAGTGCAGGACTCTGAATGTACATGAGAGAAGGTACATAGTATCCTGCACATCAGAGGCATTAAGGTGCTACTGCTGAGGAGATTGTGAGAAAACAGATAAACACTGGACATGACTATCAACTAAGTCCCTAGGTGGTGGAGAGGTATTCAAGATGGCATGATATCCTAAAGAATTATGCTTTAGCTTATACAGAAACATCTGTAGTTAGTTCTCAGGGCATTTGTTTTGTGAGATGAACAGGACTGTGCCTGCATATATAGCTAAAAATTAATAATGATTAAAAACAACACAGCAAAATCTTGTTCTGTTATTAACCTCAGAAAAAGCAATGTCATTCCCTTCCCCAAAACATCTGCCACAAGAGATAGTGCCCCCCTAAGCCGCTCCAACAGGCTGGCATTTATGGATAAGTAATGCTGAAAAAGATGTCCTGGAATGAACTGCAAGCACAAAGACTTGGCTTCTCTGGTTAGACAAAGCTATAACATCCATATACCTCCCTCCAAAAACCACATGAAGAGATCAACGCGGTCCTGTAAACGACAGAATGAGAGGTCCTGTACACTTCCCATTGAAATGAACAGAAAAATTCTCAGACTCATGAAAGGAAAAAAAAAATAGTTCACGTTTGTTGGAAAGCAGCAAAACCTATATACAAAAAAAAGGTAAAAATACATTGAGCCAGAGAATAGTCACCGGGCTTTAAAGTATGCCAGACTGTTTCTGACATGGATAAAACTCATGTATTTGTTTTGACCAAATACCATATTACTAGAAGGTCCATGGAAAACAGAAAACACTGTATACATAACTGTGTGATTTTTTTCTCGCTTTCCTGAATTTCTTGATTTCAGGTTGAAAAGGTGGAAAAGAGAAAGGAAGGAAAAGAGAAAGGAAGGAAAAGAGAAAGGAAGGAAAAGAGAAAGGAAGGAAAAGAGAAAGGAAGGAAAAGAGAAAGGAAGGAAAAGAGAAAGGAAAAGAGAAACTGCACCTCCATGAAAACATTTCTTCTAATTTGCATCCTTTTATATCATTTTGTTAAAATCAATGTTAGCTCTTAGGTAGACACTTGTCTTCCTTTAAGCCTGGCTTCAGCTCTGCTCAGATGCCTGCTGCAGAGCAGCTGGCATGGACTTTGTTGTTGTTTTTGGCAGTGTTTGGGTTTGTTTTAAAAAAAAAAAGTTGTTATGGTGACAGCACCCCCATGCCCCCACCCCAGCTGGAGGTTAGCACCTGGCACCAGTGGCCTGGCAGCAGACTTCTGACCTTACGCTTGCACTCCCTTCACTGCCTTGCACAGGCATCCAGATCTATCGTAAATATCACCAAAGGCTGCTTAAAAGAAAAGGGTGCCTTATAAACTCTGCTGTGCCAGCTGAGTGGCTGGCAGTGGTAACCTCCAGCAGCAGACTGGTAACAACCAACAAGTAGGCAGGGTGGATCTCAGCATCACAGCAATTTCCACGCTGATTTGCATCAGCAGAGTCCCCATGTCCAAACAGAGGTCTGCATCAGTTTCAGAAATCAGACTTGGAGCCTCATGCAATTAATTAGTCAAGCTCCTGTACATGGACAGAGATTAAATCCACACTGAGTATCTGGGGATTTTAAGCTCCTCTTCTGCTTCCTTAACTACTTCAAGCATGACTTTTTGCTTGGGTTTTTTGTTTGCTTCTTTAAGAACTTGTGCTTGAGAGTAAGCAGAGATGAGGATTGTGCAGCAAATTCCTGTTGCCTCTTCACAGGACAGAAAAGCAGGGCCCATTCAATAAAAAGTGAAATTAAAACCCAATTCTGTTTCTCCACCCATGTTATTAAATAAAATATTTGTTCTGAACTGTGACCTCTGACAAAGGAGGAATAAAAACATCTTTCTTAATGGAGACAGCCAAAACACTGTTAAATGGTAGTTGACATAGAGCAATAAATATATGTTAAAGCAGTACATCAGGTTTGTATTCAAAATTCATCCCAGCTCTCTGTCCTGCCTGTTATAATGGCTAGACCCCAACTGAAATCAGTGTGTATTTTATGTATTCTCTGAAGACTTTGGAAGCAAAAAATCTAAGCATCATCAAGCTTCCTTCATAATGAATATGCTTTTTGGGGGCATGCTTGGAAGCTCATTAGAATTACCAGGAATTCACGAATTTCCATGGACCTTGGGTCAGGCCAAGATAACCTTGGCTAGGATGTAACGCCAAATGACTTGGCTTCCAACGCAATCTTACAGTAAGTACAAGCAACAAGGATTTGCATCTAAAACCCACACAGATTTCTGTGGCACATGATGTGAATTGCTCCCATAGGAAGATGCTACTTCCAAGTTGCGTTATGCCTTTGGCATAATTGTTCAATAATATGCATTTTGTATATGGAATAAAACAAATGCTGACAGGCCAGCTTTATGGCTGCTGACACAAACTTTCTGAGCATGGCTGTGTAAGATCTGCTGACACAAACCTTCTCCTTGAGAACAGCTGCGACTGCCTGCTGCTTTGGGGAGGGGATGGGGGGGTGGTTTCTTTTCTTTCTTTTTCTGCCTCCTGTGGAGAATTCCAAAGTGCTAGCTGCACTGATAGGGCTGAAGTATCTACCGACGCCTGGTTATGCTACAGATGCAAACATATAAAAGACAAAGTCAGTTCCTCTCCTGGCTTCATCCTCCATTTGTCTTTCAGATTATTTAATAGTCCCACACTCAGCAGTATTTGGATAAAATGGACAGTTTTCAAAAGTTCTCCAGTTAAAGCTGAATACAGCATTATGCCTATTCTTCTAAACCGGTAAGCACTTGGGATACGCAAAATTCCCACAAAGAGTCAGATATAAGGCACCATTTACTTGAAGGTTAGGGAGCACATTCACAGAAGACAAGTGCAGCTGGAGGGTAAGGCAGCAGCTTCTCTGGCTCTGCATTTCAGGGCACAGCTAGCGTGTAAGTGTTTTAAAAGATACTCGAGCAGCCTTCCAGCTCCCTGTTGAGCACAGATAATTAAGAGCTTATGTCTCCCCTTCATCAACAAAGTGCTTAAGGATATGCTTAAAAGTGTTTTGCTGATTTAGGGCCTCAGAACTTGTCTGCAAGGATCTGAATGCCCACAACTCCCCCCTGAAAGGAAAAGTGCATTTGGGTCCTGGTGGAATTGATGTGCATTGAAAAGTCTTTCCTAACAGTTCCCACAATAGAAACCTCATTGCTTAATTTAGATATCCTATAGCAATTATTGCCACATCATGTCTGGGTTGATACAGTAGGCATTTTGAAATTCCAGATTTTCTTGAGTTGCAAATGCTCATTTTATTGGTCCTATAGTTGCTTTAACATAGCGCAAGGTTAATCTGGCTTGCTAACCACCCTGTTGCTTACAAGTGTCTCAAACTCAGAGATTTTGTCAGCAAAGCTGGTCACTTCCTCAGTATGACCATACTCAGGTGCAAAGGCTTAAACTGAAGCACTCACCAGAACAGTTTGATTGTTTACCCTGAGCAAAAGCTTGGAGCTCCTGAAAGAGCAATTAAAAAAAAAAAAAAAATCACATGCCTTTGCACAATCATAAGTTAGAATTTAAAAAAAAAAAATCAGTACTTGGGCTGGAAGATGCAGTAAGACTGGGGTGCTAAGCCTGAGTCAACCATGCTTTCCCACTGGTTGCAAGAGAAGTTGTGTGTCAGCAGACATCAGGCACACACTCAGAATTGGCTTTTTTTTTTCCTGTTCATGTCATAAAGATGATTAGAATAACGTAATATCCGTCCAGTGAAACTGCCCTGTGTTGTAGACAGAAATCAACACAGCCACGTTGCTCAACTCAGTTGGATGCAGAGAGAAAGCCTGGCATGAAATAGCACAGTGACAGACAAGCCAGTACACTAGGCTTTCTTGTAACACAAATTAACAAGCCTTGCCTGTTCCTGATCTTTTCTTGTAAGAACTGTAGAAAGTGAAGCCAGCTCCCCAGCATACTGACTTCATTGCCCAATTATATACAGAAATTTGATAGAAAAATTTATCTTAAATTTCAGCAAAATGAAAACATGAAATAAACTATCATCTCCCAAAGCTCCAGAGTTTAGAGATGTCCACAAACTTTCTTCAAATAAGATTTCCATTTCCTGCACCAAATGAATGATTTGGAGTCTCATACCATCCTTAAAAAGCCATCTAAGATTGTATAATGTTATCATCTTGTCCTTTGCCGTCTTTCCTCAAAGAGTTTCTCTAGAATATAGTGGGACAGAGAAGGAGGTACTCATGGGGTGACAAAAATAAACTGAGAAGAGCTAGCAAGATGCAAACATAGCTAGTCTCTGTCAGCTGCGCAGCTTGGAGCCGGAGCTCTGTCTCAAAATGCTAACAAGAGCTTTGCGCTTTCGCTAGGTTTGAAGGTCTTACCTCTCCCCACCTCCAGGAACAGGGCACATGGCAGGCAAAAAGAAACATTATAACGTTTCTGAAACCTGCAGACTGATTAGCAGAAAGACTGAGGTACCCAGATGCTGGTACATTAAGGGGAATTTTACAAAAGCAAGTCCAGCCCTTTCTGCAAGTTGTTGTAAACATCCCTGCCCCAAAACCCTCAAAAAATAGGCCAAATCTGCTGTAATTCATGAACTAGCTAGCTGTAAAAATATTTTGGGCTGCCTTAGCTATCTATTGCCTAAATCCTAAAGGAGCAGGGAGGCAAAGCAGAGTGCAGCATTCACCTTGAATCAGAGCAGAAACATCAGTTTTCCTGTCCCGAAACAGAAAACGGCAGTCAGAAAACAGGAGATAAGCCAGGCTATGCCCTCACTCATCAAGACCCGACTTTTATTACTAGATCATTACCTCAAACGATTCCCAGTTTCTCCCAAGGCAGCTCCCTCACGTCTCTGAGGCGGAGGCCGTGTCCCTCGGTGCAGGCAGGCAGGGCCTGTGGCCTTGTGCTGGCCTCCATCCAGCCCACAGGCCCCACAGAAGACAGAGGAAATAATTCTATTTCTTTTAACTCTGCAAGTAGGGATTTTAGATTGTGTTTTGGCTGGATGCAGAACAGAGTGCTGAGAGAAAACAGCAAATCTGTGTCATATCAAACCAGCAGCAGTGCTGAAGACTGTTTTATTACTATTATTTTTTAACATTTCGGAGGCAGCAGGGGCAGCCCCCTTGTCTCTGTCAGCCCTGCAGCCTCCAGCGACAAAAAAATCCCCAAACATAAATCCACATTATCAAATGTATTTTCTACTCGGTTCTTGCAGCCCTGCCTCTGGTCCCCTCGCACCAGCCACCACGGGGACCTGCAGGAGAATGGGCAGCTCCCATTTTGTACTGCAGCACTCGATGAACCCTATGGACCCTGCAGAACTACCTCCAACGTGCTGCTCCAGAGGAGGACAGTGTTTAAAGGAGGCCTTCCAACATCGTTTGTTGATAGAAGACAAGTTCTTACGAGTGGCTTGATTTGATGCAGGTGGTTTAGGTAACATACATTTGAATCCCTGGCTGCTTTTTATGTTGCTTTTTGTTCAGGATGCCCAAGAAGATAATTTTGTGATGAATTAACTCTCTCTCTCAGAATCAGGCTGTAGTCCCTGCTGTCCCCAGCATCTTCCTTTGATAGTGCAGGGGCTTTGGCTACAGATGACCAGAGCAAAAACCTTCTTCCAGAGGAGCACGACACCGCAGACCAGGCTCTTTGCACATGACGTTGCCCTCTCCAGGCTGAGCAGTAGCAATAGCTGGTGTTCACCGGATTGATGTGGGAGGACCAGTCCTTCCTTCACCAAGGGAGAAGTTCATGCAATAGAACTTAGATATGTGTAGATGGTCTTTTCCAGACAAATAAAAGTTCTGTTTCAGCCAGCTGGACGCAAGACTGTTCCAAGCTAAAGGTCTATCAAGTCCCATCTTCAAAAAAGGTTCACTGTGCTCTTCTGGTACAGTACTTCATCTGTTACGAGCCCACGCTGGCAGAGCAGTCTCACATTTTGCTGCCTTTTGATTATATACACCCATGGCCCACCTTTTGCATTTTATGCCCTCTTGTGCGGGATTTCATGCCATCTCTTCCTCTGTGAAATCAGTTGCTGAGGCTTGACATTAAGTAGCAAGCTCTGTCCTTACCCAGATTTTCTCTTCTCTTTGTTTCCCAAGACTCCTCTCTACTCAAGCCATCCTCAGGTTGCTTTTGCTAAGCCTTTCTGCAGCCCTGTTTCTAGGTCTCTCTCTGCTGGCAACCGTACTGACTTTAGCCCCTCTTGAACTTTCCAGGGCAGCTACCTTCTTCTCAGCCCAATTTCTCTGAGTCCCCTACCTAAAAAATGCAAGATGTGGAAGACAGATCAGCTGAGAGCTGGTACTCAGTTCCCCTCAGTGGGATCAGGCAAGCTCCACAGATCAGACAGGCAGGCATGAGGGACACGGAGCAGGAGCTGCCAGTGAAAGGAAAGGTACAGTCCCAGAAGGATATAGCCCTGTCTGCTGAATATTGATCTCGAAATAACTGTCAGCATCAGCAGGGATTAAGTTGGACCCTTTTGCCTTTTGAAAAATTCTCCTCTACTTTCTCCTCTGTGCATGATCAGCCCTTGATTGACTCTTTTTCCTCCACCTCCCTTCCTCACAAGAAAATTGTATCCCAAACATAACTGGATGCTTCTATACTTAAGAAATGAGAGATTAAAATGACTTAATTTGGAAAATATACTCTCAAGCAGTCTATAAGTCAAGGTCTTCAGAATATAAAACAACTGTCTTTTCCATGAACAAACAGTGAAGTAAAGCTGGCCAAATATTAGAACATAAGAAGTTGGGGGGTGACACATGCAGGTTGGGGCACTGTTTTGGTTTTGTTAAAGTTGTCAAGATTTCAATACTTGCTTTCATTTTTTAATGAAGTAGAAGAGAAATGTGTGTTTCAGTCTCCTGCATCCCTCTCGAGTCCCAGCGTCTGTGTTCCAGGTTTGCCCTCACCGTTCACGCACAAGCCATGGTCTGGATCCAAGCACCTTTCTCAACAGTTCATTCAAGTAAAGAATATTTCCATAAGAAAATTGTCAATAACTTGTCTATGCCTAAAAACTGTCTGTTATTATTAAAGCAGGGTGTGCATTTCAAACGCAATGGATGATTCAAAAACCAAATTATTTTTGGAAGCTCCTGTTCTATTCACAGAAGCAGAGAGCGCTGTTCAGAACAAGTCCAAGTATAGACAAGTCCCAGGAGCCAGGTAACAAAAAAGCCAGTGCTCCTGCTTGAAAAAGTGAAGCTTTCTCCCCCTGCCCATATCTTTTGATGTCTTGGTTCAAATTCTCTTCAGAAGAGCAGACATTAAAAACACCTTACACTGCTACTGCTGGTGACAGCTATATGCATTCGTCCTTTTTTCAGGTTAATCTGAAGAGAAACGAAACTGGACAGACCTGTGAAGCTTCTTTAAAGTTCAGCAGGGGAGTTGGAGAAGGGTTCAAGGACACAGAGGTCCAGCCTACTGCCCCTGCCCTTGCTAGGATCTCGCTCTTTACAGGCCTCAGAGCATACGGTCCATGACTCGCTCTCTGACATCCCCATAGAACTAGAGGATGGTACTAAACCAGCAATATTAAAAAGCTTGTGAAGGCCTCACCAGAAATCTTTGCACAGCATAGGAACCTTGACTCAAATGAACTGAAGCAAAATCCTTACTTCCCCCTCTTCACTAGACACAAATACAGACTATAGAGAAAGCAAGGGAGGAGAGTAAAACCAGCCTAACATCCTAATGATTCTAGCAACAACAAATAGATCAAAAGAACAGCATGATCTACTAAAAAAAAAACCAAACCCACAAAACCTACAAACCAACCAAACCACCCAGAGCAATCAAGAAATCATTGTGAACTTTTATGCACCTAAAATCCACATATGTTTTTCAAACTGCTCAAATTGGGAGATGATGACAGCATCAACTACGTTTCCTCTCATTTCAGATTAAAATGTGAAATAGACAAAAATTGTGTTTTTGTTAAAATGCTCAAAATAAGTCTTGCTTTTAAAACTGACAGACCACAATCTGAAGTGGGAGCTTCTATATTCCTTTATAGGTAATTACCTTACTTGCTGTAAACAATGCATTTGGCATACGTTCAGACATCGTTCCAGCCTGCAAAAATACTCAAAGAAACCAAATACAGGTAAACACGTTTTCAAGCCCTAACCAACATTTTTCATTTCCCACCTCTTTATTTCTACAAATTTGTTCTATTGTACATATCCAAAATCTTAGATTTGCCCCTGGAAGACTCAGTTGAAGTCTTTGAGCGGGACCACTTTCTTTTTCTGCCAAGAATCTGGAGTTTCTTTTCTGGCTGCCAGTAATTATTCTGTTCCTGTATATAAAGATGTAAATCCATGCTGTTCTCCGTTCAGATTTGTCTTTGAAAATCCCATGGGGACTTTAGGGGAAAACTTTCCATTCAGTTTGTCTCTGGAGTTTCTTGAACTGACAGTTCAGACATCAACTTCAATTTGTCTTTAATATTCTTCATTTTTGATCCTTTTCTTCCCCTACTTGGAAGGGCTCAGCAGTTCACAGAAAAATCTTACCAGTTATTTTCCGTTCAACTTCTTTCATCCTCCGAGTGTCAGTCCTGCTCCTTTCCTGTCCTAACCAAGACATACTACATGGTGAGGTCCCATAGCTCTAACCAAACCTCCAAGCTGAAGAGCAGCAGAGCCCCACTGAAGAACATTTGGGCTAACACACACACACCTCTGCAGGAGAGAAAAACATTAAGTACAGGTGAAAACACACTGTCAGAATAAAGTCTGCCACTGGAAGTATCAGAAAATAGATCTTTGTTAGCAGTAGAGCTTGTTTCCCAAGGTGTAATATCACCAAGCACCCCTCAGTTCGGAGACTTGCTAAGACTTCGAGAGCATGCAAACTTCAGCAAGGCTGATCACAAAAGGCAGATGATACTTTTCACTTTCAACAGGGAAAGTAGGTAATAAATACCCTCAGGAAAGCCCTTTCCTGGGGTCAGAGGGGAGACAGTGCAACGGTCATCCTAAGGGCCAGGGTTCCCAGAAGTCAACTTGACAGACTTCTAGCCACGAACACGAGTGGCTGTGGGACTTTTCATGAGTGTCAGGACTTTTCAGTGGAGACAAGTTTGGTCACTCCTGTTTTTGCAGGACTATACACTATGACACACACCTACTGTGAGTGGCAACAGAGACAACTAGTTTTGTCACTTCTAATTTCAAAGGCTGTATGCTACGCACAATTACCCCAAAGCAATAAAGGATGATCTATTTTAATTTAGATTTGATCTGCTCTTCCATGCAGGCAGCACAAAGCATATTATAGCATTTCATCAATTGCACAGAGTCAAACTGCAAGATTTTAATTAGCAGTTCCATTAATATCAATGCAGTATGGTCACTGCTAAGAAAAAAAAAATTACCACTGTGCATATTTCATCTGTACTTTGTGAACTAAGCATAATCTAGTGGTATCTCAACATCCTTACCAGAACTGTTTGCAAGGTAGTCAAGTTGCACACAGTTCAACTATTTACAAAGTTCACAGCTATACAGATCCATCTATTTCTAGAGTCAAGGAACAGAACATGAATTTCATAGATCCTGGAATTATTTCGTTTGTCAACACCAACCTATCCCTTTCCCATCGCAGCCAAGTTATTTTAGCAGCACCTTTTCAGAACACCTGAGCCAGCAGGTGCTTTAGGCTATACAGAAACCACTGGAGAAAGGCAGCCTTCAACTGATGCAAAGCCCAGAAGTCCTTAGTTGGTGGTGATGCTTAGTGTATTTCTGCTGATGTAAGTAATGAAACAGGGTCGGCTGGACCCTTGCGGAACCTATGAATATACCCAGGGTCTCAGAAAGTGGGGTGAGGCTGGCTTGGATCTGACTTCTGTGCTCCCATAGCTGGGCAGCTCTCAATACCCAGCTGCCTGGGTATGACTGTATGAACTGCGGGCTGCCCTGTAAACACACACTTAAAACCACCACTAGAAGAGGTGCTGTATGGCCGTTTGGCACCCATGGGAGGATGGCATCACAACAGAAGCACAAGTAGGAGCTTTTATAGCAGCCTTTATGATAACCCTGCATTAGATCTTGTAATAAGCACATCCTTTCTGCCTCCCCAGCAGCACAACCAACCAGTGCAACCTATCTCAATCATAGTGAAAGGCTGGAACACAATGAAACAAACTAGCCTGTGATGGTATGACTTTGGGAAACAGCTTCACTGCAAAAAGAGAGACTCCTAAACAACGTGGGGTTATGCGTTTACAGAGGAAGTGGCATCTTCTTTCACAAATGAGAAAACGAAGCACAGAGTCTGTCCAAAGCCAGGATTAGAGCCCATCTTTCTGCAGTATTATTTTAACAGCTTAATAACAGGACCAAGGCAGCGACAAAAATACCCTATTAACTGTAGCAGGAACAAGACTGGATCCTCTTGTGGAGTCAGTGTTGCAAACATAAGGCTTAAATAATACAGCCTCACTCTCCCTTTTGGAGAGTTAAATAAGGTGTAATTTAGCTATCATATTACACTATTTCAAATAAGCAAGCCCTCAGCTTCTCTTCTGAGGTACTTTGTAGTTATAGACTGCAATGCTTAGTTGAAGTTTGCTTATTATGTAAAGTGGTTGCTACAAAAGCATATTTCCACTTAATTCATGCTAACATCCTTAAAACCAAAGGCCAAAAATAAGGAAACAAAAGCCTAACTGTAGCTAAGTAGGTCTTGGAGGGAGCCCAGAGCTGACAAGAACCAAAAGTTTCACACAAGAATAAAGGAAGCTTCAGCTTTTGCATCCTGTTTAATTAAAAGTGCTTTTTAAGAGAATCAGTTTACAAAAAAGGGTTTTAAAAAACAGAACCTAATTTTGAAGCAAGCTTGAATCAAAGAAAGTGCTTGCTCAGATTTTAAGTTAAAGTATTTTTAAGCTTTAAAATCTTTGTTTGCATATGACTGCGTAATATTTCTATTACAGATGTTCCACACTTGTTTGCATTTTGCAGAAGGACAGTTGCTTTTACATGTTTTCATCGCAATCACAGGACAGAGAAAATTCAAATCTAGAATCTGCTCTCTCAGTCAGCTATGACTGAAGTCCACATAATATGTTTTTCTTCCTCTCTTTCATTCAAAGCACACACTTTTTTTTTCTTCTTCAATTTAGATATAGGTATTTGAAGCACAATAGCTTGTCATAGACCTTTAAATTCTCCTGCACTGAATTAGAATCAGTGACTGTGAGATTTACTGCATAAAAACCCCTCGACTTTTGTATAAGCATCAAGGACAAATGCTGCTCTCTTCCACTGTATCATCAAAGAAGTATTTACACTTAAAATCAACAGCATATTATTTTCCCCTCTTTGGATGACAAGTCAGTCACCTCTCTTCGCCCTTCACCTCTCCTTTCCCTCACTAGCAGCTCCTTGAAACTTTTAATACAATGTTTTTCTGATAATTCACATGTAAATTTCAAGGTCATGCTGCAATCTCCAAACAAGCAACAGCTTTGCCCAAGGACTCCCACACATTCTTTCTTCCCACAGTCACTCCCTATATTACCAAAACTGGATGTTAGGCAATTATCTAGAGGGACTATATAATCAAAAATGTAGCTTAAAAAAAAAAGAAAACAACTTCTGCTTCACCTCTGTGTTGAGTTTAGAGGGAGAAAATTACAATACCTAAACTGAAGCTTAGAAATAAGGAAAGATGGTAATAATCACAGAATCATAGAATGGTTTCGGTTGGAAGGGATCTTAAAGATCATCTAGTTCCAATCCCCCTGCCATGGGCAGGGACACCTTCCACTAGACTAGGTTGCTCAAAGCCTCATCCAACCTGGCCTTGAACACTGACAGGGAGGGGGCATCCACAGCTTCTCTGGGCAACCTGTTCCAGTGTCTCTCTACCCTCACAGTCAAGAATTTCTTCCTAATATCTAATCTAAATCTCCCCTCTCTCAGTTTAAAACCATTCCCCCTCGTCCCGTCACTACTTGCCCCTTGTAAAAAGCCCCTCTCCCGCTCTCCCGTAGGCCCCCCTTCAGGTACTGGAAGGCTGCTATAAGGTCTCCCCGGAGCCTTCTCTTCTCCAGGCTGAACAGCCCCAACTCTCTCAGCCTCTCTTCATAGGAGAGGTGCTCCAGCCCTCTGATCATCTTTGTGGCCCTCCTCTGGACTCGGATAATAAGACCTGTCCTCCTCTGGATAGTAAGACCTATCCTCCTCTTCCCCATAAAAAAAAATAATAAAAACAATCAATGCAGCATGTTGAGCTTAACATGCCAGAATGTTATTGTCCCAGGTGGTGCCAAGAATCACTTGGAGCAAGTCACTTTTGCATCTTGGCAGAACCACCCTTCAAGAAAAAAAAAAAGCCCATGCCTACAATCAGCAGTTTCCCACAGACGACTTGCTGTGGTAGCTATCCAGCTTACCTCTTCATGGACCCAATCCAAAGCTCATTAATGGCAACAGGCTTTTGAAACACCTCTATATGTTTGTTTACAATGCGAAAGCTCTATATTTAATTGATAGACTATAAAGAATCTTAAACTATTTGAAGTGTGAGATTAACAAGAGAAAAGGATGTAATGTTTGCCTTTGGCTTGGCAAGTGATACCTGGGGCAAAAAACCCTCTGTGATCTAGAAATAATACAGTTTATACAGTGCTCATCAGTATGGTGCGAGTACATCAGAGAATATCTTTCAAGTGAAGTTCTGGAGGTAGCAAAATTACTGGTTGCTCCCTATTACAAACACAATTAGACTTTACAAACCAATCTTTCAAAGAGAAGCATGAATGGTGTTCAAGAAATGAAGTATTTTAATTAAACCAATTTTATCTGAATTTATTTTAGCATCATGTTTGCAACTGTGTTCAAACAGCATTAACAGAAGAATTTAATATCAAATAAAATACAAAAATATACAAAATCCTGTAATTTCACTATTTTATTGGTTTCGGATTTCATACTCTATTTAGAATAAACTCTGTTCTAGCTCTTCAGAAAAGTGGCCATATTTGAAGGAATTAGCACTTCCAGTAGCATTTTAGGCCACAGCACAGTGGTGGAGTAAGTCATTACTCAGCTGATCCACATAAAAGCTGTTTTGCTTATTTAGTTTTCAGCAGGGTCAAGCCACTGAATTAGCTCAGAGTTTAAACAAACATTAATGTCAGCACAAGCGAAAGGGCAGGAGGCCAAGGAAGAACGTATGAGAAAGACTCCAACAGTCCCAACTTACACTGAGAAAACCGGAGATGGAATTTCACTACTAAATCCACAAATAAGTAATGCTAAATATAGAGAAGTTTTTCCAATCGACACAAAATAATGATTCCAAACCTAAAGCGTATCTAAATAAGAATAATAAAAAAAACTAAACTCCACAAATTCAGGATGTTACCTCCTTTCAGGAGGTTGTCTTTCCTTGACAGCATGCCTACAATCAGTATTGTCACGCAGCGGAGCATGTAACTGAGTGCGCCGACACACTCGGAAATCTCTCTCTGCCAAGGGAACCATGTGTATTAGGAAATGCTACCCTCTATCGTTTGACTAGTCTGAACAGTTATTGTCTCCTTAAAATCATCATTTTAGGAGTCTAACTCTGCTTTTCTTAGAAATGACTACACAAATCATGAATTAAAACCCCACAAACCTGAAGCGCTGCTGTTTGTTACTGCACAGCCAGACCTCAACCTTCTTTTCACTCATCAACTTACTCCTTGGCTACCGCACTCTAACAGGCCCTGTGACTCTGGCTTCCCCTCCAATTCCTTTTTCCAAAAGGAAAGCAAGCCAGAGCCTGAAAAATAATTATTGCTTCAAATAAATTACTGGGTTTTTTTAGCTCTGCCTAACAGTTTGAATTGTTTTTTGTCCATTTTGTAGAAGTACTACTTCAAATCCTTACACAGCCTTTTACCATTCTCCTGTGGTCTTCCCACTCCCACCACTTTGCAAACCCTGATATTTAAAGTTTTACAACAGCCCTTATTTCAAAGATTTTATATTTAAATGCCTTTGCTAAAAAGCTGAAGCAGCAGGATGTGAAGACCTAAGAATGTTATTGCAAAGGGAGCTAGACGGTGATCTTTGAATTCAACTGTATTGTGAAAAATTTCTTAGAGAGCACAAAAGGTGTCCCCTCCCATAAATAAGAAAAAAAAAAAAAAGAAAAAAGAAGGGAACAATATTCTTTCTGCCAAAGTCACTGCTTAAGAAGAGACACAAAACTACACTTCATGAGGATTCTGATCAAGCCAGAAGGATATTAGATTTAAAAGGAATTTTTTTTTTCAGCTTATTCTACATTTAAAATGAGCTCTGCTTGGCTAACAGCAAATAGAATGAAAGAGGAGGAAGAGAAAGAAGAGGAAGAGAAAGATTGCCAGGACAAAGTACAAAGAAAGAGGCAGTGAACAGCAACTGGAAAACATAAGGTAAAATACCTTTGTATCTTTAATTCAGTTAATTAAGAGATGGAGTTAATCAGTGTTGACACCTCTGAATTTCTTCAAAAAGAAATTGAAATTTGAAGTCCCCTAGAACCTTTTTGCCTTTTGACCTCTGTTTCTAGCCTTTTTGGGTAGGAAACAAGAATTGAGTGAATCTTAGAAAACAAGAACCAAACATTTTAGGATGATTTTGACTAAATACACTACTGATGTGTTAACTTGAGGAGGTCTACACTGTAACTCGTGTGTACCACCACCTATAAACAAGCAGCGCAACAGCTCTGTTTTAATCACTGCTTAAGGATGAAAGTATTGTCATGTATTATTCCTACTATTCAAGTTTCCCTCAAGCCAGCAGTGCACCTGAAACATATTGTAAGGCCCTTCTGATCTCAGTCAGAACATGAGACATTGATGACATGATATAATGCTATTATTTGCTCACTGACACCATAACGTAAAATATGAAATACAGGTTGTCAGAAATACAATCAACACAGAGCTCAAAATATTCCATGCTTGTCCTCCGGAAGATTTCCAAGGCAGGGAGAGTAAACAGCCTTCTCCCAGCCTTCTTAGTTTCCACAGCTGAGAGTGTAGGATGTTTACAGTACCTGTCACTCAGAGCTCTTGACAACAGACCAAATGTCAGCAGACCTAGTACAGACTTCATCACTGACTGCCGGAAACATGCAGACGTCAAGTAAAGGGAGGAAAAAAACCCCATCCCCGTGACTATTTTATACCATATGAATCCCAACCAATCTTAAGTCCTTTATGCACAAGTTGGGAGATGTAAGAAAGAAGTTCACAATAAAGCTGAGCTGCAGCATCTCCAGAGGACAGCCGCTGCTATGGCCACCGTGGTATTGCAACGCTTCCTGCCAGTTCACTCCAAAGTACTCTTCAATCTCTTGAAGTTGTGCCTGCAGAAAAGAGAGAATACACCGTTTTAATGAGTGCACATAAATACACTAGCAAACAAATAATCAAGCAGAAAAATTGTATTTGCATTCCACAAGTAAAAGCCGTCATGTAATTTTTCCAAAGGACTGGAAGCTTTTAGAACAATTCAAAAGCAAAATCCTAGAGTGCTGGTTTAGAGGAATGCCTACAATATCTGGCTTATTTTTAATTATCAGAGGAATTATGGTTCTGGGGCACCTTTGAATACTGTGAGGAAAAGAACTTCTAAAGACATGGCTTGGTAAATTTAAGAATCCAGTTATACAACAACAGATCACTTGTTAACAGCAGTCTAGATGTGTTTGAGATTATATGTTCCCCTCAGAAACAGATAAAGTATTCAGTTTTTTAAATATATCACCTCTGGGTGGAAAGGGAAAAAACCCAAGAAGAATCTAATCATACATAACAGAAAAAGTGTTGCTCACATAGAACAAAGGCCAAAATCCTCAGAAGGGAAAAAATTCCACTTAAACAGGTTTTAGTACATAAGAAACACTTTGGGACAAGATTGTTAATAGTGTCTACTTCAAAAAAACACAGTATGTGCAGAAAACCACGTGCAAGTGACTGGGGACATGAATCATCTTACCAAATCACAGCAACCTACTTTAAGAAAAATTAATTTGCTATTGAAAAGGCAGAAGAGCTTTATCTGAGAGCTTAACCCATAGAAGGGGGTTGCCCCAGTACTGGTACTCTTCTCACCATTACATGAACACCATTTATAGGACAGTACACTGGCCAGCTTTCTGAAGAAACAGCTTTCCTTTGGGCATAAAGTATGTTTCAGTTAGACCAAAGCTACTATACAATTTTCTTCTCTACCGTTACTTGCATCTCATGCCAGTGCTTCTGGAAATCAGGCCACATATCTAAAAGTCCAGTTTTTGCAGTCAAAAAGAGTCCCTGTTGGGGATCCCTTTGGTCAAGGCAAAGAACTACCGCAGCAGGAGTGGGACAGAGAGGGACTATGTAATTGCACACCTCACTTTACCATTCATAACAAGCCCTAGAGATTTGCAGGAGCCTAAAAAATTGAAATAAATCTGAAGGGACAGATCACCTTCACCTTCCGGTCTGCCACAAAATAATACGAACTGCAAGGGCAAAGGTGGCAAAAAATTGCAGGAATTAAGAGGTCTCTTTCTCAAGCTGTTTGTCATTAATAAATCAGCTCTCTGGTCAGCAGCAAAACAACCTACGCTAGTTCTGCACTCCAAAGATGCGTTGCTCCTAAAAAACTCCCACCAATTTTACATGTTGACTGGGGCCATGGGTTGGATCTCTCTAAGACACACAGTGGAAGAGGGAAATCCCTGTTCTTTAACCAAGCAGCCAAGCTAGTCAGAGTGCCAGGTAACCCTGCAGGAAACAGAATAGCCTGGTGTTGGCTCAACAATGAATCCAGCAGTAGAAACAAAAGCATAAACAGAAGAAAGTAAGTCACAGAGCTGCACTCTCAGAGCAAGAAAAAGGAGTAAATCATAGAATAACCCAGGTGTGAACACATCTTAGGAGGTCATCTAGTCCCAGCCCCTGCTGGAGGCAGTGCCAGCTTCAGAGTCCCACATGAACAGCTACTAGAGACCTTCTATTTCTCATTGAAGATTTTCCAGATTAAGCACGATTTGCAGGAGGCTCTTCAACCTTTTACAAGAGAGGGTGGAAAAATAATACTGTGGTAGTCTCTGACTGAATTTACCACAGTACTCTCAACCTTTGGCAGACAGGCATCTAACATTTCTATTGTTAACAGATCCTATTTTGATCCTCTAAGGGCTATGATGAAATTTTTTTACATTCAAGTGATCAATTATGATATCACCTTGATCTGCACTTTTATTACTGTTGGTTAGAACTTCTAATTACTATTATTTTGTTTTCCCTGTACTATTCAAACTTAAGGGCTTAAAATCAGAGAGTTGACTTTGAAAATGTCAAAGTTAACCTATGTTAGACCCTCTAACATTAAAACTGTTTTCCCAAGTTTAATACATGGAAAATAAATAGAAACAAAAAAAAAATATTACCTCCGCCCAATAATCCAGGATGTCCCTAAGGCAAAAAACCCACAAACTATGTAAATTCAGAGAGCATGGATATTGTATTTGCTAAAAGGTAAGTAGCAGGAAAAAACCCAAAATGTCTGCTTTGGCTTTTTGCTATAGCAACAAAGAATTCTGCTTTCAAAATACGCCTATGAACTATTGAAGCTGTTGGCCTCATATCTAAGAAAATTTATGAGAGCCAGTGCAATAACATGCAACATACTGTCAGCACACACAGGAAGAAAACTTGTCAAGGCAAATGATTCAGTGACAAGGAAATACTCAAAGAGATGAAGGAAAAAATTCATAAATTCAGAGCAAGAAAAATCAGAATAAAAACTAAGCAATGTATTATTGTCTCATACTATTATGGAATCCCAAACACTTCTGAGACTTACTAGATGTTCTTTGGCTTCAGTATTTAAATGAATGATACAAGTGACTTAGAACTTTAAAAGTCAGTTTTGTCTATATACTTCAGATATGCTTCCCACTAGATAGTCATAACTTCAAACAATTTAAGGAAATCTGCTAAGAACTGCATTTATACTCAATCCAGTAATTCCTATTCTGAAGGGCCTACATTCAGGGCAAGCAACAGGAGAACATGACAGCAGTGAAATGATTACATTAAGCACAGGTCCAGTATATTTCTACTGCTTCTCTATTGACTGCCTTTGACTTCCAAATCATTTCAGGTGACTATTTTATTTTAACCAGTATTTATGAAGTCTGAATGATGCTTCTAAGGTGAGATACTTGGGGAGTGGTAGGAAGTTACACACATCACATCCCTTTGCCAAAATAGATGCCTACCACTTGCTAGGCACAGTTCCTCACCTGTGTCTAGGTACCCAGATAGCAGCAAAAAAAATCCTCACCAGCTTTCACTGCAAAGCATGTCCTTCTATAGATGCCTGAGAAGAAATAAAGCTGGTGATTCGCCAGCAAGTCCTGCACAAAGCTAGGCTAAGATTCTGCAGCTGAGGGAGTTAATGGAAGGTACTACCTGCACAGACAGCCACATGGGTGATCATGGTCTCAGCAAAGCTATCACAACAGTAAGGATAAACTACAATACAGAGAGTTACGAAGGAAGCAGCTGCTAAAAGAATGTAGTGTAACAACAAAAACCAACAACCCCAAAACCCAAGTGAAGCACTGCGCCACCGTCACCTGGAAGGAAGAGATTCAGAATTACACAATACAGGCCACACTATAAAGAGACTGCAGGCATTCATTCGCTTTCATTTCACAATGAAGCACAAAAGGGAAGGACTGAAAAGAAAACCTATTCTCTCCCCTCTTTAGCAAGTTAGATATTTAGTATCTTGTGATGACAAAAAGTTGGGTGCCAACATACACAAATTACTCACTGCTCACTTTACAGAATGTTGTGGTCAAGAACCACTCAATTGTACCACCCAACAGTAGATGACCAGAAAATAAAGAAAAGTGACCCTCAGTTTGTAAACAGGGAGAAAATTATATATAGTGTGAGATATAACACCTTTATAGCCTTGGCAGATGAGTTAACATCCTGCTACTTTCCATGTACTCATGGCCCTCTGAAAAAGATTATCTTTCTGCTACCTCTGCATCAGATACTTTCCCCCATTTTAATGGTGTATCACTGAACATTATGGATATTATGGCATTAGCAAAACTAATGAGTGACTGCACGGTAAGCCCTCTTACACTGCCTTTTACAAATGAAAAATTTCAAAACAGCCTCCAAAACCTTCCTCAAAATTCATCTATAATGAACACAGGGAAGGATAATCTGCCTACAAAGAGGCTACCTGATCCACCTGCAGTGACCCAGCTGAGGGACAAAATACTTGTGCTGTATCCCCCTCCTGAGCTCTGCTTAAAAAGCAGCAGGCCCAGGAAAGACTTCGAGGTATTTAAAACTCTTCCTTCCTTGCCTGGTGGAGTGCTGGAGTAAAGACTGTGTGGTCTTTACATTTAGAAATATAGCCCAAATTATGTCTTCCACTGACCTGTCACGCCTCAAAAAGCGACTAGCAACTTCTGAAGTACAACAGCCATGTCAATTTGAAGTAAGAATTGAGATTTGGACTTGGGAAGAAGTGGGCAAAGTGGCAGCATCCTTAGAGCTTAGCTAGAGTCTGGTGGATCCCCCTTCATGTCTCCATCCTTACGTGGTAGCTGTGAAGACCACAAACCGCTCACTTCTGCTGTTTTCCTACTACATGAAGCAGCATTTCTCTCAAAATTATTAAGTTTTTCTTCTCACCTGCCTGCTCCTGGAAGGGCACACAGCTTCAGTGCACAACTGGTCCTGGTAACAATGATTTGTTATTGACTTTCTCCAAAAAACCCTGGCACGTTTATAAGATTCCTTAAAGCCCATGCCAATGAATTCTATGTTTTTGCCTGTCCTAATCATTTCTGTGTTACATTTTGGATACATGCACTTACATACCTGGGTATGTAAGGAGGAACCCCAGGGTCTCAGTCTGATGGGGAAGACCTAAAAATGGAGATGGATCTCAGGGCTCTCCTTCAGCAACTGTATGTGCCTTCAGCTTCAAAGAAAGAAAACTATCCCATTCATTTCCTTCATGAAATAGCTATGTGGCAGCACTTTGAAGGGAGGGGAAAAAAACACAAAATAAAAATGTTTCTTTTTCCATGTAACTGCTATAAGACACATAGAAAAAAAAATCTGAAATTAAAGTCCTTAGTACATTTTCAAACTAGTTAAAAGAAAACAGTTTCAGCAATTTTAAACTTTCTTTTTTCCCCAGGAGTCAGAAGCAAGATAGTGGGAGAAGAATGGCCACCATAAAGAAGCCACAAAATAGAATAGAACAGCTTGAAATACAAAAGCAAGCAGACTGTAGATAGGTAATTGCCTCATCTTTGAATGAAAAACATTTCAAGTACTATATAAATATATAAACTGCCACCAGATGTCAGTAAAGCCTAGAGAATTGCTAGTTTAACCCTCCACTCCAGGCTGATAAGGATATTTAACACCCCCCTGCAACTGTCCGGGTACACAAATCCAGCCCTGCCATCAGTCCTGAATGGAAAGAGTCACACAAAATAGAAAGTCTCACTTTCACACGGAGAAGCAGCCCTTGGGGCCTGCCACATGATCTCATTTGCATGTTAAAATACAAAGCTGTAAGAATAGGCATCAGTTTCTACTGTCGCAGGACATTAAGAATCAGCTTGATATTAAATAATCTCTAATTAAGGTTCAATGCCCTCCTCCCTCACACTCGTCAGACTCTCTAGCTATGGCATGCATCTTTGCCCCCCATGTTCACGTTCCTTCTGTTCCTAAATAGCTTTAGTCTCCTTAGATGATGCTGCAAAGTGTTGGGGAATATTTAGCAATGAGGTTGCTAAACTAAACAAAGCTTTTCTGCAAAACAAGCATTAGCAGAATTGTCCTTGTGCTACAGCTGAGGCTTTCTCCACCTTCTCCCCATCTCTTTGATTTTTGACAAGAGTTTTAAGGAAAGTGTCTCCGGAGCATCTCCAGCTGAGGTGATTTTACTTAGAAAATTCTAACAGCAGCATTTCTCTCATTTTTTTCATGTAAATATCAACATTTACAATTTCTTAATGGTACAAACTAGTTCCAGCACGACAAACGTGGCACAAAAACACTTTTGCTGCTCTACGTCCAAATTCAGTTACACACTTTGCTACTAAAGCTAACTAGAAAAGTTTCACAGGCTACTTAAATAAAGGGCAGGACTTATTTTAGACCATTAGTGCATAGATTAAAAACAATCAAGAAAGGAATGAAACCACTCCCCCATCCCAAACATAACCTATATTATTTAGTCTTAGCAAGAGTTTTCAGCTTTGCTAGTTTATAGATCGAGCTGTCTGCCTACCATAATCAAAAAGTCTTATTCTGAAGCAAAAACGCGTATTAAGAGAACATCAGAATTTTTAAAAACAAATAAAAGAATTGTCAAGTGATTAAGAAATCTAACTGATGTCATTTTTGCTTGGCATAGAACCACTGGATGTTGGTGACATCCTGATTGTTATTTTGTGAGAAATATGCAGGTAAGCAAAGCAACAAGCATACATTGACCTATGGAATTTTACATTAGGAGAACTTTGTTTTTAATTCATTTCTTAGGTACAAGAGTAATATAAGAAACCAAGTTTATGGTTTTAATACTGGCTTATTGCAGGACCTTACAAAAACTTTTTCAATTTTCTTACCAAATGCAGTCAACTCAGTGCTCATATGTTCTTACAGTCCAATGTAAAGAACTTCAAAAATGAAATAAAGGAAACTTTATGTTAAGTTAAAGACCGTGAACGGAAAATGAGATTTTTAGGCTGATGGCTAGGAAGAGAATTTGCTGAAACATCTCTGTTGTGCCTTATAGGGTGGTTTTAGCACAGCTCTGAGATATCAACTTAAGTTTTAAGCTTACCGCACTCAGATTTCCTTTGCATGGTTTCATCTCTCTAGTTGAGTAAAACTGGAAAAGCAGCAAAAATACAGATACAACAGAGGGTTTTTGAAGCATTTATGTTTTCTTAATATAGATGCTGGACAACTTGGATATTAATATGGAAAAGAGAAACAAAAAGCAGAGAGGCAGACAGCATCCTAGAAGATTTACCTTATATAATTCTGAAGGGAAGATGGAATACAAACTACCTAGTAGTTGAGCAGCAGCAACCGCAAAAAATTAATCTGAAATAAATCGCTTCACAGGAAACCCCCAAACCACTTAACACGGTATCAAAATCATGTCCTAAGGAAGAATGCCTCTAATTTCATACCTAAACTAAGTGCTTGAGCCTCCCTCCGATTCAGAAGAGCTACATAGTCTCAGAAGTTTCTCTCGGAGGAGTCTGATCACGGACTCTGAAGGGAAGGCAAGTTCTGTTGCAAACCTGACTAAGTGCTTAATTAAATAGAAAACCTACAAGCATGTTTCACCTTGCTTTTGAGTTTCATCAGGAAACCTTCGCACAATTCCTATTTTGTTCCATATAACTGCAAGTCTTTGTCAGGTTAAAACAAGAGGTAATTTATGTGCACTCTCTAAACTGGAATTTTTAATTCATGAGTCTTGGCTCTAATTGTAACAAAGACCCTTGAGGCTCATAGTGTCTCTCTGTTAACTTCTCTCCCTCAAATTTTCTACAGGTAAACACTTGTTTCTACAACAGCTCTTCTGCAAGTAATTTTTCCCCCACTTTTTGCACATTCAAAACATGCAAAAAAACAACTTCAAGTGCTTCAGTTTTACACGTGCTGCTTGCTCAGTCCGAGTTCAATATGCCCAGGTGACAAGTACTATTCCAGTCACACTCTCTTCAGAAAACCTCAAGAACATTACCAGCATCAGGAGTATATGACTCAATAGCCAGCTTGCACACTATGCAGAATAATAGAACAGCTGGCCCCTTTTCCCTAGGAAACGTAACTTCTTCAAAATCAAAGTTTTAAGAAGGTAAAGAAGAATTTCAGCTTCTGCAGGAGCAAAACTGAAAAGCTGCACTTAAAAGTTACTTAAGATTTCACATCAGCAGCAAAATTTGAGTAAAAAGCAGCTTGCAGTTACTACTCAGCACAACTTCATTTCCTAAAATCTTTAAATTAAAAGTTCACCCTTGAGCAAAGGGGGTTTTGCGTCCTTCTCTTAAATTACCTAAACTATGTTCAGCTAGACTCTAACATTTCCTCTATGCCCACCAGGCAGCTAGCTCTGCTGCTGAATGAACTGCTGCAAATGGCATTCAAGCTGTGAGACTTTGATAGAGGCTGGCATTCCAACAGTTACAAGGCAGTATTTCCATGACCGAGCAGATGGAGTATGATAGATGCATCTTTTTTCCTCTACTGAAAAAAGTTCTAGATAAAGGTGCTTTTAAGAAAGGGAAATTGTCAACCCATTTTTATGTGGACAAGTAGGAATGAGGTCTGGCACAATGCTTGAAAGACTTGTACAGTCAATTTTTCTTGCTGCTGTTGGTTTAAGAGTGCTATTAAATTCACAGAGCAACAACTAAGCAATGCAAGAAGCACTTCCTATTGCTAATGCTTACAGTTACCACAACCATGTTAAAATAGTTTTGTTGGTTGATTTGTTTTTAACATCATCCTTTTTTTAAGGATTCACAAATAAGTTTTATGGAAAAGGAATTATTAGGGAATTTCCATCCTTTAGCTGTTTTCTACATCTTAGATTCTTCAATCTCCTCACCTCTTCATTCACTACCCAGATTTTCATTTAATCTCTAAGCACAGTTGCCTCAAGTTTCATTTTTCCATTTCCATCCTAGACCTTCTTCAGGTTCACTCAGCTAACAGTATACTTGCTTAAATCCAAAGATATTTGCACTATTCCATCCCCATGTATTTTGAGTTGTGAATCATCTTTTCTGGGACAGTTCAGACCTACCTCTCTTATTCAGTTACTTTTTTTTTTTCCTTCCCTATCAGAAGATCCTCCATTTGTTTTTAAAGTGGAGATCCTGAAAAGTTCTTCTGGACATCCAGTCTCTGGGGGATCTACTTTGCAATTTAAAAAAATTGTCACCTTTGTGAACATGGTCCAGAAAACTGCCTCTACTCCAAATCTGCGTCCATCGGTACATACGAAATCTTTCTTCATCTCTCCATCACTTCAAGAAAAATACGCCTGCCAACTCAAACACATCATTAATACTTGCAACTCCACAGACCCAGCCAAACACCCAATCTTCCAGATTCTTTATGCATAAGATCTAAATTGCAGCCCTTTCAACTGATTCTTACATTTCTGTCTCATCCAGTGACTCTTCCAGGTTCATTTTTACACAACGTTCTCCAATGAAGGAAAGACAAAAATTTTGCTGTGACCATAACACATTCAGAAACCTACTGCCAGTAAGAATAGTCTAAGAAGTCACTCCTTTACATCCTCTTATGGCTACCCCTTCTCAGTTAAATCAAACAGCAGCTACTGTCATGGTCGAGGCCTATCAAGGTCTACAATCATCTTTCCCTCCTATTAAGCCATCTTCTCTACCTCCAGTTATCACATGATGTCAGCCTCTGCCCCCCATGTTACAGTTTCTATTAAGCATCATTTGTGCTTTCCTCTACGTTGTGTCATAACAGAAATGCCATTTCCGACTCCATAGCCTCCCTTCACAGTCCTCCTTCCTCCTCTCCTCTTCACACTGCCTACAAAAAAAAGATTTAAACAACAAACTGGTGTTACTGGCTTACCAGCCCCACCTGTGCTGCCTTGCCCCATGCACCTACCCATTGCAATCCAGAACTACGTCAGGGATCTCACAGAAACCCCGGTGCTCAGCACCACCACGTGCTGCAGTCATATTGAACATCTGACTGACAACTTAAAAAGTCATTTAACCCATTTTAGGCTCAGGCTGCCAAATTAGCAACACCAAAGACAAAATTTGAAAGCAGTAATAGCAGCAACCCTGAAACTGGAAAAAAAGGATTTGAACTCACCACTTGAATATAAAGATAGGAACAAAACTCACCTGAACATACTTTCTCTTCTCCTAAATAGGCAGTAAACTTACAACTTCTTTATTAGTATTTTGGTGAGGCTCATCACTATGGTATGTGAGCAACCCAAGAAGATCAAGTTGCTCATCTGTATTAAACAACAGTTGCTGCGGGATGAAAACAAGCAGGGCTTCAGTTTTACAGAAACTCAGCTGAGGTTTCTGTTTGGCAAAGATGATGTATTTGAAACAAGGCATGGGTCCAGGTCACATTTGATCTGGCTCTTCCCAATGCATAGATTTCAGGTAAATTCAATAGCTCCTCTCCCCTACCACCGCTGCAACACAAAGCTTTTCCCTCCTTGTGCTAACAGGATTAAGTATCACATTTAAATTTCATCAAACTCCACTTTGTTTTCTCACTCCTTCCCTGAATTAGCAGATTACTGCTGAAGCAGGCAGCAAACACGTGGCTTCTCCCACTCGTTAACATCACAGACACGCTGTGGCATGAATCCAGGCTCTGTTTTCCTGCAGAGGACATAGCTTCTATGGATGTGAACAATCTCTAGCGAGAGCTTAACGCATCAGCCCATTTCCTCCGTTGGAAGGGAGTCTCCCAACTCACGCTCTGAACAAACAGAGTCCCGGAGCCAGACCATGTGCAGTGTTTACAGAAACAGCAATCTCACCTATAGGACAGTTTCGGATACTTTGGAACAAAAACAGTCTGAAGGAAAAAAAGCAGCAGCATTTTTTTTTTCCATGAAAAAGTAGTAAATTAAGCATTAGTCAAACATTGATACATTTTTTTTTAGTTATTTTATACATAGGCTTCTTTAAAAACCACATCTATTTTACTGTGGTTAAAGTAAATCTTATGCTGAACAAAGGAACTGAGAAGTACCAATTTAGCAACAGTTCTGTATTTCCATCCCCACCTCTCGATGCCTAACTTATACGTGTACAAATAAAGGGCCCAAGTTGTGCCAATATAAAACAAAGGAACACTTTTTTGTTGTGTTTTGGGGATTTTTTTTTTTTAAATGCACTGAAAGATTTCATATTTTTACAAAGTTTGGGCAGTTTGAAGGCAGGGGTAGCTGAAGTATTTCTGAAGTAGTTCTGCACCATCCGTAATTCTTCATACATGCACTTTGACAACCCTATTTAATTAGCATCAACCTTTCACCACTTAGCATCCTGCAAAGTATTAGTCTATTTTTATTTTATTTATTTTAAGGAAGTGGAACAATACAGTGGTGATCAAAAATAGTGCATCAAAACAGTACATGCTGTACCCCATACTTAAACAAATAAATACAGACAACTATAATCCAAGAGTAGAATATATAAATATAAACTCTAAGCTTGACAAAGTTCCTGAGAATTATAACTTCTGGAAAACCCAGTCCATCTGGCAATTGAAGTGTTTTCAATCTCTCAGTTACTAACACAGGAATGGAGCAGAAAGCTGCTCTCCACATGCATTCTGCCTATGAATCAAACTTGTAACATCATACGGTCAATGCATAAGACAAGGCAAGCAGGCGTAAGAGAAAAATGCATCACGTTTTTTTCTTGTTTCTACCTCACTTTCAGCCCTACAACCCACCTGATGACTATGACAGACACAGCTGGTAGGAAGCAGAAGGCAAAGAAGCATCAGTCAGAGGCAACGTGGATATCCAGGCTCCATCTGAGAAGCAGGAAGGAAGAAACTCGAGGGTCAGCAGCAGAAGATAAGGGCAGAGACAGGCTCCAGCATAAGAATTTTCATAAGTAAATGGCCTGGTAATGGAAATAATATTTTAAAAAGTTTCCATGCTTCCTCCCCCATCAAGGTTGCTAAATCGCATCCTGCTGCCCTCCTCAGGGCTATGAATCATTGTGCTAACCTGGAATGGTGCCACTCACCTCCAGAGCTTCTCTCTGCTACAAAAATTAGCAAGCTGCTTCTCACAAAGTAATTTGCAAGAAACCCCTTCTAGATCCAACCATCAAACAGTGGGTGGAGGCTTCATTTTCTTTTCCAAGTCTTATAACACAAGAAAATCTTAGAAGCACCATGGAAGGGCGGGGGGGGGGAATCCAAGTGACTGCCTACAGTTCTGCCTGTGCCCTTCCTGGCTAAAGATGAGAGCAGGCAGCTTGTATTTCAGATTGCTCGATGGAAGTGACCTCTCCAACTACCACCCCATATTAACTTCCTGACCAAGCTAAGTGAAAGCCTGCCAAGTATTAAAGGGAGAAGAAAGGGATGTAAGCAGCTTGGGTACTTCCTTTCTGGAGATATTTTTGACGAGCGCTGCAATTCTACGGGTCTTATCTGAACAACTGACATGTTAAGCAGGGTTCAGCAACATCCTGATTTTACCTTCTGCACTAAAGAAAAACCTGAAGAGAAGGCTGATGGCAAGTGCCACACAGGCTGTTTGTTGGGAGGCTATGCAAAATAATCAGAGCGCCTTGTGACGAGATAAAAAAGCCATGATGTCTACCTTCTCTCCTACCCCAACATATGTTTCTAGCTAGAAATACCATACTCTCTCTTCACAGTTGCAGCGACTGACATTTGCCTGCTCACAGCCCCGACAGGCTGCACAAACTGCACTGAAGCTACTGCAGGACAGTATCAGAAACAGTTCTGTCATCACCGTTAGCCACTTCAGCAGAGGTCAGAAAACGAATTTAAGAAGCATAGTAACATATAAGCCCTCTTCATAATAGAAAATCTGTCCTGCTGCTGTTCATTCTAGTGCCAGGAAACTTTGTTCTCACGAGCCCAGCAACATGACACCTCCCGCCAACACAAGAGTAATGTCGAGAGATGCTAAAATGGGAACCGAACAGGAAGTTGAAAGTTAAGTTAGGTTCAGATTTTAATTTTTAAAACTATAAAATCCGCCGTTCTGAAGTTATAAATGTGAAAGTGAAGACTGAATGATGTTCAGTTTTACATCATGTGTCTTTAGATTCTTTAGAAAGGTAGAGAGCTGACACAAATTTTCTGCAGCAGAATTTACTGCAACAACAGTAATTTCTCTGGACGGATTTGAAAGCATACACCTTGTTTTCTAAAATGCAAATATTTCACTCAAGCTTAAAGTAACTGGAAACTTAAAATGAGCTCTGAAACAAATCATAGTAGAAAAACATAAAGTATACTAGCCTACAAGAATTGCTGCATTCAAGGTACATTAGTTACAATTTTGGTCAGCTCAAAAACTTCCATCCCACCAGCTGACAGTTCTCTCCTAAGAGGTGAAAACCAGTGCCAGCAGATCAAAGCATAATATTAGCAACATAAGGCAAAATGTTGGCAAAATGCAACAAGAGAGATGATTTATTGCTTACAATGAAAACTAGAGGATTTATACCTTCAGATGTCCTTTTCAGTAAGCAACTGAAATTCAGTGCAAACTATTTCTCAATATATGATGTATGTCACAACCCTCATTTTGTTCATGATGCAATTTTTAGCACATGCTGTTTCCACTTACATACTTTACATGACAGAACAGATTTGCTACAGCCATGAAACATCTTTAGAAAGTTAAAAACAACTTACTTCTAAAGCAAAAATGCTGTATCCGTACATTAGAAGTTGAACTGTACAAGGTTTATTAGAAGCTACTGAATCTCTAGGAACAAAGATACTTCACCAGTATCTAAACCAGACAGCAGACACTCAACAGATGTAGTTAGGAGCATTGGCTTGTTCTACAGGTTTCATGGAGGAGAATGCACCCCTGTGTATAACACTATCTTGTAACTTAACACACCTGCCACCGGTTTAGAAAGCTTCTCTGCAATAGAGGCATTGACAATGATACAACCAAGTCTAGTCACTCATGTCCCAAGACATAAGACAGCAAATGCCAGAAGTCTGAGGGACTTTAAGCACCAGACATCCTTTCTAGATACATTTAAAATCTATTTTAGCTACACTTAGATACGGAAGTCAAGAGAAGTTGTGTTCAGAAGTGCTTATTGTCTACAAGGCAGACCGTGCACACCTGAAGGTGAGTACCCAGGCAGGCATACATAAGCTTCAGCCCCACTGTGCAAGCACCTTCATGAACATCAGTCAGCTGGCAGTGGAAAAAACACATGTATAACCACAGAAAAGCAGTAGACAGGCTTAGAACTGGGTCCAGCTGACACTACTGCAAGGAAGATGCTTTCCATACCTTTATTTTATGCTTGCAGCTTTTTGTCTGTGTCCTAGTGAGAAACAGTTGCCCCTTTGTCCCCCCCAACATACTTCCATTCAGCAGGATAAGAGCTAAACCAGTCTTAAATCAGTGATACTGAGAAAAGATCCTAATCATTCCAAAATAACACTGTCCTCATAAGCAGCAACTGCAAAATGTCTGAGGCAAAAATGTGTTCAGTTCCAAATTCTAATTATTCAAACTCTGTTCTGAAACACTCATGTTTTCCTTTTCCTAAAGCTACCGATTCCATTCCATTTAATTAACATGGAAAACCTGCAGATCCTCCTGTTGAGGAGGAGAAACATTCAGATCAGAAAACTTGCACATTATTTTCATATGTGTTCACAGCTCCTTTACAATCGGATTCTCAACTCAGCACACTGATATGGAAGGAAGCATAACAGAAAAATAAGATCTTTTAACAAAGCTGGTATCTGCAGTCAGTTCCTCACAGGAATGAAACACCCAACTTTCCGAGGGAGCACCAGATACCTTCATATAATGTATCTTTGTGATAGAAACGAATGAAAGAACAACAAGGCTTCTCTACAGATTTCGTCATACAAGGAATGAAATCCTTCTGTGCAGATAGTTGCTATGGTGCAGAGTTAAGGGGAAAAAGAGGGGAGATCAGACTTCTTGCTTAGAGGTTTCCAATATGCTCCACTTGATCCATCTTGAAATTGAAACCCTTTAGCTTCCTCTCTTTAGGCTGTGAGATGGTAGAGGACAAACACAGCGTTAGCAACTTTACAAAGCTCTCACGTGTTCTGTATAGATCTACAGAAAAACATCCACGTGGATTAGCTGATGGACAGGTGGGACGATGTAGTTTCAAAAAGAATAACAGCCATACTAAATCCTGAGAGACTTACTCAAGGAAAAATAGACTTACTCTGGGAATGAAATGCCAGATTATCTTTAAACACCGTCAACACTTCACAACAATGTAACACTGCATGGACCTATTAAAAAATATGCTATTCCACCATTCTCAGGAAAAATCCTGATTCTTCGGAGAACTTCTTACGCAGTTTTTATCCAGGCAGGTATGCCTGGCTATTTACAGATTCAAGATGAATCTGACAAAGACATGCAAGGTAGGAATCAACTCTCAATAAGATGCCCGAGTCATATAAAGACACAAACTTCCTCTACAGTCAACAAAGCCTATAGAAAGATTCAGCTTATCCTACAGCAGACACTTTGGGCATAATTCAAGTACCTAGACATAGGTATCTGCTGTCAATTTAAACATCCTGGGATGTCCCACCTGACTTCCAGTTGCCTCTGTTGTAAACCCTTCAGGTCCCAGGTTGTATCCATCAGTACCATGCAATGTTTACCAATACTCCAGAGATCTTGGCTGGCACTAGGTTTAGGCAGGTGACCAGAGGGCTGCTCAGGTGAATTGCTGTGCAGGCCCCACTGACTCTACCGACTAAATCTTCATCAACTATGAAGAGAGCACAGAAACTTGCTGTACAAGTATAAAACTTAAATTTTTTCATCAGTCATGAACAGAATGCATCCTTTATTCTTTTGCCAGTTGACAAGATAACTATCACTTGTAGAACAGTCTTGGGCTATTCATTATTGGGTTTTTTTGGTGCTATGTAAGAGATTTGGCCTTTGCAGTCACTTCTTTAGGGTCCCATCTTCTGAAGCAGCAGCAACATGTAATTTCATGCCTAGATTCATTATACACTTGCCAAAAGATTAGACTAGAATCTTTTTGCCAAAGTCTTCTATATAACCTGCCTGCATGAACTGCCTTAATCAACTTTTCTTTAGTATGGTGCATAAAACCCACTCATACCCAATAGTTTAATTTTCCCATTCAGTCAGTGACCAGTCTTGTTCTGCCATATATTGTGTTTTTACTGAACATGGAGGGCAGGGTAGAAGCAACTAGAGTATCCAAGATAATTCCAAGCTTTAGGAACTTAATGATGCAGTCTTCCTAAAACAAGTACAAAGTTCCCTGTACAGACAGAGATGCCTTTAAAGACCTCCAGAGGGAGATACTGTCTCATTTTTGGCATCTAAATCTCTTCGAGTATCCATCTTAGCCATCATTACTGGCCACACCAGCATCTTGCAAAGCCTTAATATTCTACACTCTGTCAGGTCAGGAATACAAAATTTAAAAATAAATAGGACAATAAACAAGACCTATGACATTTCAAATTCCATGGTAGTTTTCTTGCTCTCTTGAGACTAAATTTATTCATCCCCCACATGCAATTCTATTGTTCGCCATCATCTACTGCACTTTCTTTACCTGCTTACTGTTTGAACAAAGTGTAAAAATGCTATTTCCCATTCCCCTAAAGTTTCTTATCACCACATGTACCTGGAAAGCTTAACTAATGCCCCAAACCATTTGCTCCCTACTGTCAGCAAACAGCTGAAACTGAAACAATAGCATCTAATCTGTATTTGTGCTACTACGAGCACCACAGGAAATTTGAAGGAAAAAAAATAAACCAGAACACTGAAAGCTATTTCCATTATTCTTTGATTCTTCCATCTTCTGGGATTAGTTTCCACGAGAAGATCATTAATCTCCTGGCTGTTAACCCAGAACCCCTCCTGACTGTGTTCTGTCTACAGACCTTCACTAAGACCAGATTTGGACAGAACAACTACTAACTTTTAAACACACTGGAGAAAACATTGTCCCTTCACTGTAACTTTTACAAGCACACATGGTTCTCCTTTCCCATTTATTTAACAAGCATCTGAATGATTCTGCTAATGTAGCTATAACCCAGTTCTCACAGCTCAAAGACGAGGGACACACTGTGCAAGGAAAACACCCTGCACCCAGTGCTTCTACAGCTATACTCATTACACACAATTCACCCAGTAGTAGGAACATTTAAGAGTCACAAGGTTCCCATGGAGTGGGAGCTGAGATCTTGTCTGATTTCGTTCCAGATCTACTGAAAACAGAGAAGAGCTTTTGCCGAAGCAGTTTTGGCAAGTATTTCCAGCAGTATCCTGGCTTGCCAAATTGCATTTGGATTTTGCTGGACTTATTTACTTGTTCAGTATGCTCTGAGAAGTAGAAACATTTGTTGCTGTAGAGAATTTGGCTTACTTTGAAGACTGGGAACAACCCTTAAAAGATGAATCAGAGACTGACTGACTCAGGAATTTGATCTATTAACCTCAGCTCGAAGTGGTGTTGTACCCTGAAGTGCTGGAAGTAATCTATAGCTCAGCTACTTCGGGCCTGAGACCAGACAACTCTCTGAACTCTCAGATGACACTTTTAACTTGTTATTTTTATATAGCCAAGTTCTACTCCTTTCAAAAATATCATCCAACCCAAGCCGTAAGACGACCCTGAAGATCCTCTTTAGGAGTCAAAAGAGCACAACTACATTTTATGGCAAAACTGGCATTCCTTGTTGACTGTGTGGAGATAAATCCTAAAGGCCTGATTTTCAGAAGACGTTAAGCATCCAGTCTCCCTCTCTCTCAAAAAAAAAAAAAAAAAATTACAGCCCTTTAAGACACCTTTAGTTAAAGGCTGATCCCTCCCACACTGCTGTCCCCACCCTCACTCCCCATAGGGCTGGGTCAGTGCTCTGCTTCCCCCCCACCCCTGCCGTGTCAATGGGGCACGCAGGAACGCTTTTGATCAGATATGTCAGAGGTACGCTGGTGACACATTTTGCCTGACAGAGTCATGCTCAACAAAACCTAGAGTGAAAAAATCGAAGTATTTCAAAAGCACTATCTGCAGCGCTTGTTTTCAAGGTTTTGGCACTGTTTCTCCCACGTTTGTCCATTCCACATTTTCAGCTTTACTAGCTTGCTTTTGCTCATTTTCCTTTTTTTTTTTTTTTTTTTTTTTTCCTGAGCAAGACATTCCTTCTTCACACCGCCCTCTATTCCCCCATCTCTACCCCTAACTCTGCTCACTACCTTGCAACAGGCCAGCAACCTTGCCTTCCCTTTTCAAACACAGAAGCTACGTACTAGGTCATGGCCACGGTCCAACTATCCTCAAAGCACACACCGCTAGAGAAAAGTACAAAATACCACCCAGGCTTACACAGTGACATTTTTCTAACTCCTCACTGTACAATATAAATTCATCCTGGTGGCACAGCATTTCATATAATCCTTTCTTTTGCCTTTTAAAAGCACATATTCTTACAACTCCTTCAACCTATTATCCAGTAGGCACCTACAAGGCATTTTTCACAAACAGAAAAATCAAGTATAAACATACCCTAAATTTCTGATTTCTAAACATGTGTGTATATATATATATAGGCTGATTCAAGAACAGTATCAGCTTGCTTCCTAAGACATACAAGTAGACTGCTGTCTGTTCCTATCTTCATTGTACTCTTCCAATATTTAATTAACTTGTAAAGTGAACAGGAATACCTCTGTTTTCCCCTAGACGAACCAACAACAACAAAAAAACCCAAGAGAAGATAAAGAAACAATGTCTACCTCTCTCCACACCAGGGAAATACAGCACTCAATGATGATTCTCCATTGATAATTATAGTTTTAAATCCGTTCAACAATTTTTAATCCATCTGATACATGGTACCTAGACTTTTTACTCTGACAATTTTTTTTCCATCAGGATGTTTGGGTTGCCAAATCAAATATCCCGAAATACATCACAAAGGCTAGCGTTTGTATGACACTACTAATCTGCCTGACTTAAAAAGAAACAAAATAAAAAGATGACACAGTAGATGAGTTCCATTTCCACTTACCTACTTTGGTCCAAGTCCTATTTCAGTATCTCTGTCCAAAACCCTGTCAAGCTGACAGCCTATAAGCAGTCGTACACTCTACTCGCTCAGCTAAGCCCTGGCACAATTTAGTTTCTATCTGTAATCAGGAGTACTCTAATTCTAGATTAGCAGTCCACAGAGTTTCTAATATTACTCCTCTCTAACTCCTTGATACAAGTTATTGGCATCTTCTAAGTTACGGCATATTTTAATAGCTGTTAAACATTCTGCTGGCTTGCTGAAGTGGAAAGAATGCCATCAACAGTTGTATCTGACTAAAATCTAGCTTTTTAACCACATACCTCACAAACCTATCGAGTATTTTTGTCTTTAAGCACTGCTCTATGACTGCTACCTGGTCATGGAGCACAAACATTAAAGTTACTTTCTAATAAAGATCTTTCTTTCTCCAACTGTCCAGCTGTCCTGTCTCCATCCATGTCATGTTCTTACTAATTTTATACATAGCTTCATTATCTGCTAATTTATATTCATGGAATAAAAACTGACAGCCATCTATTTAGGGATTTCTGGTGGCAGGAGGAAGGGAAAGAGTATTTTTAAGAGCCATTTCCACCTCTATTCTCGGACATTTTATCTTTGCTGTCTCCCTTGATTGTGGAGTCTTCCACAACTAGTAAGATTTTTGTAAGCCCTTCCAAAGTGCTCCACTTTTTCTGTTCATATTTCATCTTTCACCTTGTGTTGTTCAAAAGCTTTCTACCTTTTGAATTTCCTCCTTTGAGAGAAAAAGATTGTATTCATCTAAGCGCATACAGACTTCTACAAGCCAAGATATCCACACCTGAGCTAGTTATCCTAGAATGACTTTGAAGAGAAAGGAGAGAAATAAGCAGGGCAACTGGGGACAAGTTGTCCCATTCCTAAATACATATCTAAAATAAATCACATAAATTGTCCTGTAAAAGTGCCTCTCCTTCATTAACGTAAGCCTAAAACAGTCCAGCTCAGACATATTTAACTACAGCACAGCTGTAGTAAGTTCAGCAACGTGAATCCCTTTCATAAGTATTTCCTACCAACTTTCATGAACAATTAGATCCTCACAGAGAATTCAAAGGTAATAACCACACAAAGCCACCGTGGGACAGAGAAAACACATTTCTAGTGTTTTTTCTACCTTAAGACAACACCATATTTACTTTCAGAATGTTAATTCCTATTTATTTCTTTGTGAAGAAGCTTAATTGCTCAGAAAATAAGCAAGTAACCATTTTTGACATACTTAGCTGGTTCACAGATACCTGTATATGTGACCTGCCAAATGGCTGCTATACCATTTCCTGGGCCACCTCTGGTCAGAGCTGCACATCTGCAGGGTCACAGCCCTGGGCCTCATCCAACAAGCTCTTCAGAATATATACAGCCATGTCATAGGATCATACAATCGTTTTGCTTGGAAACGACCTTTGAGATCATCAAGTCCAACCGTTGTTAACCTAGCACTTTCAAATGGGTCTGACACGTGCCTTTGAAATATTTGCGAAGATGCTGTTGTACATGCAAACTCCTCAGAAAAGAGCTGGAGAAGGTGGTTTAGCAGACAGGACATTGTGCCAACCCTGCAGAGCCATCTGAGTGTTGCTTTATACTCTTTTTCCCCACTGCTCCTAGCTGGGTCTTGCCCTGTAAGTCTAGGACCTAAGCTAGTTTCCTTCCTTTCCCTGCTTTCCATGCATTACATAGAAGCTTCAGTTACTGGTTGTCATGTGTCAAGGGACATCACTATTCATACAAAAGACCAGAACCTTCACAGCACATACAGTTTCAAGGAGACAGTAAGTACTGTTGTAAATGTGTCTCACATAGGCTTGCCCTTATTTGACCACTGTTTAGTTTAAGCTGTTAAAAACCCCTCCATATGTTTTGAAAACATTTCAGGATGTTGATGACGAGCATTTATAGCTATAGAATTAATCACTGCTATGAATCCCAGAATCACATCAGATATGCATAAAGGCTTTAAGGTTACATAGCTTTCAACAATCAAAATACAGGAACTTCACAGTTCATTCTAGTCTCCATACATTAAATTGCTGACACACTAATAACATCCTTGCTCTAAAGGAACAGCAGCATTTGTTCTTAATGTAAACAGACTAAATACTCAGTTGCTTTATTTTTTTTAAACCAATAATTTTCAAGCAAGAGCTTCAGATGAGCACATATTCCATGGAATAATGTCGTAAATAAAACACAGCTAGAATGCTTCAAACTAATTGTATTAAGAAATTCTAGAACACAAGGCTGGTTTACTCTGCCTAGCACGCACATCTAGACAATGGGTGGAAAAAACTGGGCCATTTGTACAGCCTCCTTTGCCTCTTCTCCTTCTTCCCCGATACATGTATGGAGGGATGTGTGTGTGTATACACATACGTACACACAAATAAAAATACAAGGCAGAGTATATCAGCCTTGTACAGTAGAATTTCTTAATACAATTACCTTCAAGCATATACACGTATATAAAAATATATATAAAGAAACAGAGATATACATGTTGCTATGCAGAATGGTGAAAATCTTTCTGGAGGAAGTAAAATGTTTTCACCATTCTGCACAGGATAAAGCAGACTGTTTCCCCAGGAATGGCAGCACACATCAGAAACGCAGCTATCAACTCTGCAAAGTCAACACTTCAACAAGAAAATATTAATCCTACTCTCAAAGCATACAGAAGGTGATGAGGGCAAGGGGAAAAAAAGTACTATAAACATTATTGTAAGAAGACCTCTTAACAGCCTATGGCCTTCAGAAAAGTGCACAAACTCCTCCCAAAGCTATTACTACAACGAAGTAGTTAGAAAGGCTGATGACTGATTAGCCTTTTATTTCTGAAATTGAGCAAAAAAGTTTTAAAAGTTTGAAAAAGACAGAAAACATTCAGCCAATAATGGAGAACAGCATTACAGGACAATTGGGCGTGGGAGTTAGTACTGTATAGGCTGTGATGGCCTTGAAGACAAAAGCAAGCAGTTTAAGTTGCATCTAATGAATAAAGCTGAGTCAGGGGAAGGCAAAGAGATGAGTGATCTGGTGAAAGCAAAAGAGACAAGAGATCTCTGCACAGCATCCTGGAGAGCTAAAAGCAAATCCTCTGCCCTTACACAACACAAGAATAAAAAAAAGGAGCGCAATAAAGAGGACAGAACAGCTCAGAGCTCCTCCAGGCATACACTGAAAGACCAGCTGTTGACTGAAATACACCTGGACGCCCAGAAGAGACTGCAAAAAAACCTCTGAGCAATATCCCTCTCTTCCACTGATATTCTTGCCTTGCTATAGGCAGAAGCCCTGGAGTTCATTTTCTATGCTCTGCATTATCAAAGGAGGTATGTATTTAGTCAAAGGGCATACAAGGGAAAGGGGAAGAAAAAAAATCTTCTGCAACACAAAACAAAGTAGAAAATATCTCCAATCTATTCACAAGAAAAATCAAGTGCCAATGACAGGAAGTCTGAATCGGAGCAAAATGCTGGCTATCCATATTAAATCAAGAGAAGTATTGTTAAATAAAAGAAGCTACGTTTACATCCCCAGCTAAAAAGATGCCTCAAGCCATCATCTGGAAAAACACTATGCCACTGCACAGCACGTGGCTTCCTTCTCATATCCTTTGTTCTTTTATTTGTTTCATAACAACTGTATGAAGCTTTAGGAAAAAAACACAACAGTCTGTATATATCAGTACAGAAAAAGAAGTGATTTCATGCATCTTGGTCTATAAATTACTCCTTAAAGGGAAAAAAGTTATATGCCCAATTCAACTCAAAAGAACCATCCTTTCCAATTCAGATTGGTTGTAGAGCTACAGGATTAGTTCATCTTCTTTTACCATGTTTTTAAACAAAACAAGCACATTGTATAACACCTATATCACATATCATTAACAAAACTCCCCCAAAAGCATGGCTATTAAACACTGTCACTTTTCAAGCGAAGAGTTAAAGCACAGATCTGAACAATTTACAGTTTTGAGTGTGGCTTGAGTAGGAACAGCAGCTCAGTACTGAAAGCTTTCCATTCACATCATCAACTGTATTCTCTTCATAACAAGTGCATATGTAGGCAGATGGATTGCGCCTCTTCCAACAGCTGCCCCGTCATTTTAAAGATGATTTCCATAAACAGCACGTACGAGTAAGCAGCACTGGTTGACTTTCCCCTTTTCCTTCCCTCCTTCCTGGCCGGCAGACATAACTTCTGCAGAGTCAAAACCAGGACCCCTCAGACAGGAACTGCTCTTCCCTTTCAAACAGGGCTGGGGACGGAAGCAGCCTTTTTGAGAATATATCCATTAATTCAGTAGAGGGGTGAAGAGGGCTGGGCTTGACTTGACCTTCCCAAATCTGGAAGTCAGGGCCTCAAAGCAAGACCCTGCCTTCCAAGTGAGACAGTGACCTCAACAAGTACCAGGTAAGACAACATATACCAGCATTTAGAGTAGCACAAAGTGAGCAGCCAGCTTGCACCACAGACAGAAATTAAGGACCACTGCTCTAACGTTCTTCTGAAGTTTAGCCCTGGCAGGTTTTAAAAGGTAGCTGGCAGAAGAATGCGTTACGTGTCTGAAGCTGTTTTTCTGGAAGAAAACTCCTCGTGTGCATGTAGTGAGATTAGAGGCTGAAGAAAACAGTCCCAACATACTACTACATATTCCAAAAGGAAACACGCTGAACTTTGAGACAGTACGTAATTCAGGAAGAAGAGTAATAGAATGAGCATTGAAAGAATTTCCTGCCAAAGCACAAATATTATCAATATGCAAATCTTCACAGGAGGTACTTAATGCTTTTGATATTAAATACTCTGCCTATGCAAGTTCTCTCCTATTGCTCAATCCTCTTCTTCAAACATACAGCGAAGCTTTCCAGATAAGGAGATTATGTCAAGAATCCTCTGCCTAGATAGTGTTTCTCAAGTGCATCCAAGTTTCATGAATTTCATTACCAGGTCACTTAGGAAGTTCTCTGGGTTGTCAATAAAACCAGTTTTAAGCCCAGAAAGGTTGCAGAAGCACTCACCTGAAAACTTACTTATTGAACCACAGCTCTCTTCATCACTGTCCTACTTTGTCAACTGTAACACTCATCTCTATCATTCACAAATATAACCTGACTGTTGTCAGTAATTCCTGTTTCTCTTTGCCCTAGATACTGACAGAAAATTCAGCTGCTTCTACAATGAATGTAAGCCCTACCTCTGATATCTACCTTGGCCCTGAACTTGGTCAGTATGTTGCCAAGTTTGCAATACTTTTAAGTCAAATGTTGTGTTCATATTGGCTCCTCTTCTTCTTCCGAGTTCACTACACGCTTTTCAAAGTTTCTTAGATTTGCAAGAAGAGGCTTTTGGGAAACCTCTGCCCATTTCACTTGTTCCCTCTGCTGTACTTCAGAAAAAAGATCAACCTAAAACCACAGCTTCATCAGTGTCTGTCCTAACTTCAAATCCACATACCACCCAACCAAACCATCATCTTTCAAGATATTTATAGCCAGACAAATAAACGGCTAAGAAGATATGTCTTCTGTCTTCCTCCATTTTAATTAAACAACTCAAAGTCACCTACACACACAGAGACAACTACTCCTAAGTCCACCCCTCTGTCCCCCTGGTTTTCCTCTCACTCTTCCCGTTTGTCCCCTGCCCACATTAACTGAATTCCACGTTGATGGTCTTGAATTAGATTGTAATCCCTGTTGGGAGAGCTCATACCTTACTACAGACAGTGAAGTGTGCAAGACGATGTACAGTGCTAATCCTAACAGGAGCACTACTTCAAGCACTACTGAAATACAATATAATCTTAATCTATGGTAAGTGTACAAATCTACACCAAAAGCTATTTGCAAAGCATGGATTAGTGACGTTTCCTCAAATATAGAGCACACTTTCTTGACATTGCAGATACTGCTTTAGCTACCCACATGTCAATAATGTTTTATAAGAACTTTAACCAGGACATTAGCTCCTTTAAAAAAAGTCAGAAACTCCAGAGAGTCTTAGGTTATCTGTATCTTATGTGAAATGTAAAGGGACGGATTAATGTTTAGATTATGTCCCCTCACACTTTTATATGAACATGCATACAACTTTGAGAAAGTTACTGACGACAAGAAAAAACAAGTTAACAACAAAACTCTCTTTACTAAAGGTGCATCTATTTAACATACATACCAACAAGATGCATATCTTCTCTCAAGAGTGAATATACCAGTGCTTTCAGTATCAACTTAAATCAGTTATGTGCTACAACCTCGCTGCTCTTTTTCGGGTACGATAGCAATCATTGTTAAATACCCTCCCAATCACACAAACTGTTCTCTATGTCCTGGGGTCATATTTAAGCACAGGGGTCCACCCACATACAAAACTAGTTGGCAGGACTAGAGTCTTGAAATTGTCTCATCTGACTTCTAGAAAAGTATGAATCAGCTTTCGGCACTTCCTCCCCTTTTTTTTTGAAAGGGAGGAGGGAAGGAGAATGAAAGGAAAGGGAGAAGCACAGAGGATCACTGAACCTCAAACAGCTGAGATACTGTGATACATCAGAGGTGAACCCAGTCACGTGAAATCTCCCTGACCTTCCCCCATCATTTTGCAGGGTTGGGTCTCTTCCAGGAAAACTTTTTTTTTTAAAAATACCTTTTTTTTTTTTTTCACAGTTGCTCTGATTGGTGCTTTTCTAGTTTCCAGAACTCCTATAAGTGATTGCTTCCTACAAGCGTTAGGATTTCAAATTCTATATGAACCATTGCAGAGATGCTACACATGCAAAATAATCTTGTAAAAACTCTGGAGCGGAGTTTAGAAACAAAGCCAAGCAACCTGTACAGCCAAGTGAGCTGCACAGAAACTCACCTCTGAAAACTCAGAATTGAGTCTGCAGTTAAAAATACAACCTAATTGATTCAATTTTCACTCTTTTTCCTACCAGAGACTGGATGACTTGTAGATATTCAGACACAGACATCACAAGAAAGACTAAGCAGTACGTAGAAAAGTTTGGCCTAAATTCATATGTCTGTGATAAACCAAATAGAATAGAAGTTTTAAACAGATAACTATGCTTTAGGTGTCAAACATTTCTTGACGTCTGTGGCAGTTGGCAGCTGCAAACATCCGACTGAAAGCCCCATCTGCTGCTTCACAGCTTCCAGTCGAGGATGTTTACAGTCGCTCACTGTCAACAGCAACACACATTCCTCAGCTGTTTACTTTATATTATTAACATGCAGAGGCCTCCGAGCAGGTTAGTTAAGATCGCTACAAATTCTGTTGCTGTGTTGCTACCCACAGATGTACACAGGACTGTTTTTGTAGGTATTTACAAATGAAATAAAGTACCACTTCCAGAGGAATGTTTGCAAACAGCCACGAGTATTTTCTGTTCAAGCATTACACTTCTAGAATTCTGTTGCCAGTAAGAATTAAAACAAAGACGTAGAAAAAGAGCAACTTGCTTCCGCTATTGCATTTGTTTTGTTTGCCAAGAGACTAGAGCAATCCTGACACGTTCATTACAAAAACTGCGCTACTCCACAACTAAGTTCGCTTATCAGCACAGTGACTAAAGATAGCAGCTGGCACAAAAATAGAACCAAACCCTTTCTAACGGTATTTCACTACAGTGTCTGGGATGGTTTCCTTCCCCACAGAAAAGTGGATGAGAGGGGATTATGTGATATTAGAAGTTAGTTTATGCTACATTTGCTTCCAAATAAAACTGTGGAAAAAAACCCACCCAACCCACAGTGGACTGTGGGGAAAAGGAAGTCTCTGCAAAGGCTTCAATAAAGTTCAAACCTGTTACAAGATTTCTACAAATTATCTGAGCTAACCAGTTGCTACTACACTTCACGTAGTTGGCAGAATGGCATTTCTCACCAAATGAAAAAGCCAAAAAGATTTGGCATAATAATGTCCCAGTTGTACAGTTCTGCTGTTTGTTTTTCATTCTATCTCCCGTTTCCTTATTAAGTTAATGATGGGGAAAATTAAAGATTAATCACTCAACTATTTTTCTGAAGTCATATGAAACCGCAGCAGGCAAGCAGAGTGATTATATCACTCTAATTAGAAGGTGTTTTTTCCTTGAAACTTTCTTGCCCCCAAATGAAATTACTGCCCTGTAAATCGAGCAGGTTATGAAAAGACTGTAGCTGGAACGCAGAAGCCTGCGGCGTATTTACTCAACCTGATAAGTGTGAAGGATCTCTATAAATCACTTTCAAAACTCAGGGTTATATTTTCTATACTAAGGTTAAGAAAATTAATCTTTCAGGCAGCAGGTGAAAACAAGCAGAATTATGTTGGGGCCTTTCCCTTTATTCAATACCAACTTTGAGCTATTAAAGCTTCCTAGGGAACCACATTTTCTCAATGGGTCAAGTCACTAAGGAAACAAAGCAAACTTTATCAGTGCTGCACAACTCAACATTCCAGGAATTCCTAGCACTTGGCATCTCTATACCCTGCCAGAGCCACGGGATCCACTCACCCTCTCCTCAGCAGAGCCACCATAACAAGCTATGAAACTCTCAGTAAGGTGTCCAACTTCACAAAGTTGCCAACACGAGGAGGAACTGACATCCCTGCGTGAGGTCTACCAAAGGACAGAAGGGTAAGAAAATATGTTTCCTATAACAATACGTTTGAAAAAAGGAAAAAAGCGTTCCTCTTCTGGCAAGTTTCATCTCATTTATCACAAGCCAGCTAAGAAAAACACGAATAGTCACCTTGCAAGACAATATAATGTAAAAAAAAAAAAAAAAAAAGCAACCAAAAAATCCTTAGATGCAAATCACTGATTGCAGAATGAAAAGATTTCAGCTTAATTACACCTAGTCATGAAACAGAGGTTAGCCTTTCCTTTGTAAACATACCAGCCTAATACCTATAACTGAAAGGGAGAAAAAGTGAGGAGACTATAATATCCTACTACTTTGAATTAATTAGATGAAGGACATTATGTCAGCAACAATGTTCAATTCCACTCTATGTATGGCTTCCTTTCTGCTTTTAAAAGACATCAAACAGATCATATCTGTATGAAAGTCAAGGCAAGGTCAATCTAAAACTGTGAGGCATTTTATCAAGGAGTATGGACTGTTAGGCAAGAGAATGCAATCAGTTATCTTTACTGCTCCATTTTTTAATTTGTACAGTATTCTTATAGAGGTGTTTAGGCAGAAAGTGTCCAAGACTCAAATATCAATCAACAGGGCTTGATACACGCTGATCTTCATAAGGTTTTGAAAAAATACAGGTAAGAAAAAAGGAATATTCTAACTTTTCAATGTCTTCATGAATTTGCAGTTCATGTCACAGAAGGAGAAAGGGGGAAACTGGTTGCGTTTAAGCACTGTTCAGTTAAAAAAAAAAATTCAGCTGTTCTTCTCTCACTGTCCTGAAATTTCCAAGCCAGATGAATAGATTATTGGTGATAAAAAAAAAAAAACAAACAACAAAACAAATAAACAAACAAAAAGCAACTAAACCAAAATTTTCCAAGTGCTGCTAGAATTCAAAAACAAGGCCTCTACATTTTCCAACACCTTCCATACAGATGAGGTAATATGCAAACTCAGACAGGTAAATTAGTTTTTAATCATATTATAATAACGCTGGAATACCAACAGATAAAAATACCAATTCAAAGCTGCATAGAACTTGGAAAAAACTTAACTCGTGGCAATTGTTTCCAAACTTGCTTTGTAGTATACATTTTCAAAGTTTCTTGTCAAAACCCTTAAGATCATCATTAAATACGGGAAAAAAATGATTCCTCCTCCTCTTCCTGTCACTGACAGCACAGGAAGATTAAGTCCACATTACTTGTATGAACTCAAGTTCACAGCTGTTATGATACAGCATGAGTATCTCCAACTGTTGCTGATGAATCCGATTCTCCCAACTGCATCTGAACTCACTCTAAAATGCCTGAAGAAGCAGGGTCCCCCCCAGCACTGAGCAGGCAGTTGCAGACAAGCAGTTGAAATTATGCACCAAATGATACACAAAACATCCAAATGTTTGGGAATTAGATGTCAAAACTATTGGTAAAAGCATGAACAACATGCAGTGCATTTTCTTGAGCCTCTTGCCAAGAGTCTCTCCCCATTGTCTAATCATTGGGGATTTTAATCAGCTTCTAAGCCATCTAGGTGAACAAATACTACGGTGCACCTCAGTAGAAATTATCTGGAGAAAAAGCAAGAACTTACTTCTTGGATACCAGCTGATGCTACTTCAGTCCCCTTCAAGCGAGATACCCACACCTCCAGGGAGAATTGCATTCTTCGGCTGCCAGAGACTGCTCCTCAGATTTCCAGGAATCTGTATCACACACATGAACAGAAGTTATTTTAATTCCAGAAGTTCAGTAGTTCAGATCACATAGTTCTCATTATTAGGACTGTCTGCAAGAAGTCAGATAGCTTTTAACAACCATTATTAAAACTCTGTCCTTTTCTGGTAGAGTCATTTAAAACTTCAAATGTGTTTGAAGTGACACATTACTCCTGAATGCAGCTGTCTCTCAATTAGAGCAGATAAAGGTTAACTGCCAAGGTAGCAGAAGTATTCAGAACCTATACTGAAGTAGTTCGATCTCCCACCAGAGGCAGGCATAACAACTTCTCTTCTTTACTATTTTAAGAATGTACAGATTACACAACCAAAACTGACCATACAATAAATCTGAGATTGAGCATCACTTCAGGAAAGCAAAATCCCCAGAGTCCTCCTAGTTAAGCCTTTAAGATGGAGAAGGAATTTATTCACAGAATCATTCTGGAGGAAAAGGGACATAAAGAACTCCTTTGTAGATGGATGGATGGATGGACAGACACACAAGACAGAACCAGATTATTCAGAGAAAACCAAAGAAGAGAAGAGAAGAGCATGGAAATAACACAATAAGGGGAACTAAAGTAAACCAATCTGTAAAAGAAGAATACACACACTACGGTCCTGAAATCTCAGTTATGAGCACACAACAAAAGCAAAAGAAATGCAGTAAGTAGGGCTTATTAACTGGAATGTATTATTTACCGATTCGTGCTCCAGACACCTTTTGAAGGCACTTGAACCAGTTCTGTATGTGACCACGTGAAATGTGGATGCCTTTGATAAACACATCTTCTCCGTCAATCAACCAGCTCCAGCAACAAGTGAAGGCTAAGGAGGGATATCAGCGCTATTTATGCTCTGCTATAGAATCACTGAACAGTACAGTGTTATTTACTACTCTACATTTCAGTGTCATGAGGGCATCACCGTGAAGCCCACAAACCTTAAGTACTGGCCAGAAAGGAAGGTGCAATAGGCTCAACTGTCCTTCCGTATCAGCTGGCAAAAGTGGGTGATGCCCAGGTGGTTCAGAGCATCACTCTACTTGTTGGTAGAGGCAACTGCCATGCCAGCTGCTGTTCCACCATGGAGTGGAACAGGTGACTGGCCTGAAGCTGTGCATAAGTATGCATCGCTGTGTCAGCTCCCAATGCGGAATGCTTAAGTCAGTGGTTTTCTACTTCAGATAAATACAAAGACCATGTACTGGGTCAATACAAGAATAAAGAGTGTATATTGGACAGAAAAACAGCCCCCAATGGCAATAACTCTTTCTCATGGTTATTTGGGAGAAGCATTACCCAAGAGAGCATAACGTACGAGATCCCAAGCTTAGCAAAGAACATTTACTTAATTTTAACAGGGTGAACAAAGTACCTATAGCACACAACTTATTCAGCCTCATTGTCCATATTCAAAGGGAAGGCAAAATACAGCTGCAGTGAGAACAACCCTCTGGCACAGGAGACATGCCACAGGCAGCAGGTGGTTCATACCAGAGATCCCTGCTCACAGGAGTGAACATATGTTTGGGCTGACCAGAACCATCTTCAAACACAAAACTCTGTCCCAACATCCCCCAAGAATTTCTACGATGCTTTCGCCCTGTATTTTACATTTCATATGACATTTCTTATGTCCTCCATTCAGGACATGTAATTTGCTCTGAAGTCATATATCTGAGGAATGTATTTTATACCCTGCTGCACTCTTGAAGAGAAGCAGGGACTTGACCTCTGATCCTTATGTTGGTCCAGTGACCCTCACCTCACATGCTACAAGTTTACCCTCGTATTTCTGATTTCAGGGTCAGGTAATTAATGCAGGAATCAGTTCTGCTTGCCCATAGCCAAGACACAGCACCCATCCCAACCCCCCTGCAAATACAGGGAAGGCCATTTTTCTCTTCTGATCACTCCTTCCCTTGTACTGAGCTCACACACACAACTGGGACATAAAGACTCTCAGAATAATTAGCACAATCATAATGTTTGTCCCCTGTCTCCAGCAGGTCAAAACAAATAACAGCCTCTGACCACACGACTATTTTTACTTAATGTGCTGCACAGTGAACTGCACAAGCCCCAGACACTGCAGGAGAGTCTGCAAGGCTTCATCTTACATTTTTTTTACCTATAAGGCTGTGCAATACATCGATTACTCTTGTCCTGAAGATACCATAGGGACCTTGACAGGTGGGCCCGTGCCAACTACATGAAGTTCAACAAGGCCAAGTGCAACGTCCTGCACCTGGGTCAAGGCAATCCCAAGCACAAATACAGGCTGGGTGGAGAATGGATTGAGAGCAGGCCTGAGGAGAAGGACTTGGGGGTGATGGTTGATGAGAAGCTCAACATGAGCCAGCAATGTGCACTTGCAGCCCAGAAGGCCAACCATCCTGGGCTGCATCAAAAGAAGTGTGGCCAGCAGATGGAGGGAGGTGATTCTCCACCTCTACTCCGCTCTTGTGAGACCCCACCTGCAGTACTCTGTCCAGCTCTGGGGCCCCAACAGAAGAAGGACATGGAGCTGTTGGAGTAAGTCCAGAGGAGGGCCACGAAGATGATCAGAGGGCTGGAGCACCTCTCCTATGAAGAGAGGCTGAGAGAGCTGGGGCTGTTCAGCCTAGAGAAGAGAAGGCTCCAAGGAGACCTCATAGCAGCCTTCCAGTATCTGAAAGGGGCCTGCAGGAAACCCGGAGAGGGACTTTTTACAAAAGCATGTAGTGATAGGATGAGGGGGAATGGTTTTAAATTGAAAGAGGGTAGATTTAGATTAGATCTTAGGAAGAACTTCTTTACTGTGAGGGTGGTGAGACACTGGAAAAGGTTGCCCAGAGAAGCTGTGGATGCCCCCTCCCTGGCAGTGTTTAAGGCCAGGCTGGATGGGGCTTTGGCCAACGTGGTCTAGTGGAAAGGTGTCCCTGCCCATGGCAGGGGGGTTGGAACTAGATGATCTTTAAGGTCCCTTCCAACCCAAACCATTCTATGATTCTATTCTTGAACATTACCAGAAATTAGTGCAAGAGAACTTCTGGATACTATGTTAAGCAACACATTCACTAAAAGCATGCAGAAAGCAACTTTGTTAACAACATCATGTGCTAAATTAATTTAGAAAATGCTTGTTTATTCATAGCACTATGCCAGTAAAACATAACAGCAACATTTAATGAACAAAACTAGAGTTCATGTGCAGCAAATGCATTAACCTTTGCACACATACAGACTGGGGCAATACACCTACTCGAGTCCCATTCTTCATTTATTTCCAACAGCCTCCCCTTTCCCTGGATATGACCAGGCTTATATGGCATGAGGTAACAGAATGAGGCTGAACATCAGCCTCGAGGTAGTTAAACACTTGCTTGTTCCCACAGTTTGTAATTAAATACTCTGACCTATCGGATAAAATGCTGACATCATACTGACAGGGCGGTGAACCTGAATCCTGTTAATGTTACACTTTCAAATTTTTCTTAACCTGTATTCTCATCAGCATGAAAAGGTCTTTCCTCACAGCTTTCCAGAAGCATAAACTACAAGAGTCTAATATGCACACGGAAAAAAACATCTACCAAGTTACAGAGAGAAACAATTCAGTCCTATGAAGAGAAGAGGAGGAGAAGAGGAGGAGAAGAGGAGGAGAAGAGAAGAGAAGAGAAGAGAAGAGAAGAGAAGAGAAGAGAAGAGAAGAGAAGAGAAGAGAAGAGAAGAGAAGAGAAGAGAAGAGAAGAGAAGAGAAGAGAAGAGAAGAGAAGAGCGTTAGACTGACCACCTAAGGAAGGGGAGAGGGCTTACGAGCATACATGTCCTAGCTAAGCCACTGTGGAACCACGAAACTGCTCAAGAAACTACTACACAGAAATCAACGCTGACATGCCAAAGGGCACACACACAGTAGAAAGTCCCATGAGAGGGAAAACCAGAGTGAGTCCCAGTTTGGAACAGCTAAAACAGAGCTGCATGTGAAAGACCACAGACAGGCAGGAAGAGGGCACAAAGAGAGAAGAAACCCTACTGTTAGCTTCAGGCACTGGGAACTTAAAATTGTCCTCCTTCCTCACCTTCACCCCAAAACTTCCAGTATAAGTCACAAAGAGTCACTCTAAGTGCTACCCCCATACAGCCTCCTACAGACACAAACAAGTGGTATAACTGCATTTTGCTCCTCATCAGTAGAAATAATTGCCCAGAACTTACAGAAAAGGAACAGAAAAGAGGAGAGGAGGACACCTACGAAACGGTTTCCTATCCAAAAAAACCTTTCTGATGTTTATTAGCAAAGAAAATCCGCAGTGGATAAATATAGGTTTTGTAGTCAGCTAAAAATTAGAGCTATTAGAATTTATCTTGACAGCTCCAAGAACAGCTCTCAGTTGCTTAGACTCATAGAAAGTTTATAATCAACTGGCCACAAAAGCTTTAATTTAGAACGCGTGCCATTGAAGGAAAACACTAAAGCAAGACCAGACTTTATTTTTCAAATGTATTAATAACTAATCCCCTTGGGATTATGTCAAGCATGTCACATTAGGATGTCTTGGGCTCACCTTGACCGGCGAGTATGTTAAAATGCAACTAAACCCATCTACATTCACACTCCAACTCGTGCTTCTTTTAAATTTCAAATGGTTAGAGGAAAGGCATCCGTGGGAGTAACGCTGATCAAGACCACACTATCATCCTGTTTTATTCAACATGAAGCGTCACAGGCAAAAGTAGCCTTAGAGAATAATGGAAAACTTATGTTCTACACACCTGAATTTAAAAGAGAAGGGAGAGCTTTTCAAAAATCTACTTGCTGTGGTAGGTTGTTATTCTAAAAGGTACATTTACGCAGTACAAGTTTTTGGTGCAAAGGGTTATGTATGCAAACAGTTGGATTAACAAACTGGAGTTGAGAATAAGCTTTTCCTGTTTCTCTTCATTTATGGCCTAATGTTACATTCCTTTCATGCAATGCTATAACCTTCAGTGAATGACTTCACGTTATCCTCCTCAGAGTAATCTAGGAATGCAGATACAAAGAACATCAACCAGAACCTTCATAAGACTCTCCCTCTTAACGCCCAAGGGTTTAGGTGCCTGATAGAGTTTTAGATATGAATAAAACTTTAAATAGCCACGCTCAGCTGCTACTACCCTCCAAGCACACAACTTTCTGCCAGTGGGTACGTGTACCAACATCAAAGCCTTTGTAACGTTGCTCGAACCAGTACTGCACGCCTAAACCTCCACACAGTTCTCAAATCCTGCTCGCCCTGTCACTCCTCAACCTCCGAAATGCAGCAATGTGCTTTTCAAAGTGTAACTTCTAGATCTGTCCTTTATCCCAGCAATAAAATCAGGAGTTCAGAAATGGACCAGCTGCACCAGAAACCTTTTTTGTACAATACAAACACTAGGACAAGAAGCATTAAGGTTTAAATCCCTCCTAGGTCTGTCTCAGCCACAACCCAAAACTTGGCTTTCATTACCTCAGTTGAATGCCCATGCCCTTGTGGTGATGCCATCTGTGCTTTGTCCAGCAATTTCAACAGGAGAGGCTCAGCCCAGGAGCTCCTGCCACCCAGGAGAGCAACACGTTCAAATCACTCCTCCAAATCAGCAAGATGACCTAAAGAAGAGCCTTTGGAAAGGGGGACTCTGCTCAGGCATCTCATTCCAGGATAGTGTTTGCAACTGCAAATAATAAAAATGGATGGACACCCTCACCAGCTAGACCCAAGCCCTAAGCCTCTAGAAAAGCTGACTTGCATGGCAGATCTCTCCACATGTCCCACTGGCCAGCTGAGGCTCTCTGCTCCTTGTCTACTGAGGTGGTCAGAGGACACCTTGCATGGCCTTTACCTGCAGATTATACAGACAGAGCAGGTGCCAACTCTGGGCTACTGGGCATCAAGTCAGGCCTCTGCACCCTCCAGCCCTTAAGCTACCTTGGGTTTCTTGCCTCCTCCTTCCGTCAACTGTACAAAAAGCACAGACATGCTGCTGGCGTATTGATCTTCACTCATTTTCTAAAGATTCAGTGAAACGAATCACGCGCAGCACTTGTATCTATTGTAGTAAAATAAACAAAACTTAACCACAGGATCCCTTTTTAGTATTCAAAACACTTGCACATTGGTGGAGGCAGCCCTGATGAAAATGCTCCCCCAGATGGCCCCCCCCTGGTGTTTAAGAGCTCCTAACCCTAAGGAGTGGCAGGGCAGTTACTTGGCTGCAAATGCAGGTTGAACATCACATCTGACTTCACGGTTAGGGAAGGGGATTCCAGCTACAAAAGCAGCATTGAGAAAACAGCTTAGAAAAGTAAAGCAGCACTGTCAGGGCTCTAACTTTATAAGCAGACTTATAATTAAGAGTAACAGCTATTAATTAGTTTTCAATGGTAACAGCAAAGACCTAATGATCTGTCAGGAATCACAGACACTGCATTTAACGTTTAATATTTCCCTCACTTTGCACAAGGAAACAGACTTATAAATTCAATATATGACACAAGAGGTCTCAACACACGAAAAATACTGCTGGTGATATTAACCTCGCCGGGAAACCTATCCTTCAGAAAGTAACCATAATAGAAATTAATCTTTACCCAGATCTTTTCATAGCAACCTCATATGTAACGCTTCCATTCTACGTAAGTTTCGGTTACAACAAAGCTATGGACAACAGCCATAAAGCAGGTAGTATGTGTTTTAACACGGGTGTATTAGGTTTGACTTTAAGAGCCAATATGGCTTTTTTGGTTTTGTTTTTTTTTTTTTTTTTGGGGGGGGGAGGGGGTCTTCTCAGTCTTCTCCATCCAAACAGCTGGAGTTTAGAAGAGCTTAAAAGAAAAGAAAAGAAGAAAAGTGAGCCACTGTGTTTTGACTCACAGTAGATGCAGAAGTACCCTTCAAGGTTACCTTGCCCTATTTGCGGCCTCAGGAAGGAGAAAAAACACAGTTTCAGCAAAGGAATTTCTTGCCTGGCTGAAGGCCACACCCGCCACAACAACTGATGGCAGGAAAGCATTCGGATTCACAACTCTGCCCCTAGCACCCAGCCAGAGGCGAAGCAAAACTTTCTCATTTTCGAAGAAGAAAAGCAACTCTTGCTCAATAAGTAGCAATTATGCTGCAGAATTTATATGCTGAGCACGGCTGAATGTACGAACACCAGATCAGTCAACCATAGCTTTAGCGCTTTGAGTATGATTAACAGAATGAACTTTCAAAGGTCAATTAAATGTCAACACATTTTAAAGAGATATTCTTCTTAAGTTGGGGCGATGTGTAACAGTACCTTCCAAAGCTGCTGTGCCACCTTCACCTTAAAATTCTACCCATCCTATATCTACATGCGCAGATATAAAGATGATAACTAATTAACCTTTGACAGAAAATAATGGTTATTTACACTCCCAGCTTTCCTGTCGCTAAGCTGCCTTTTATTACTTGTGTCTAACCAAGTATATGGAGACACTCTTCTCCCTCTCCCCAAAATTTCATTTCAACTGTTCAGGGTGTGAGTGAAGGGAGAAGAAAAGGAGCAAGTTTGAAAGTCTAATAATTTACTACATGAAAATGAGAAGAGGCTTTTCATATGCAATTGAGCTGCCTGGATGTAAAACTGGGGGAGGAAGGGACTGTAGCAGAATTAGTTATGAACACATTAATCATGATTTTAGTCAGACCAGTGATATATATCTTTTCACTTCTAAACATTTCTAGAAATCCAAACTTCAGGTTTGAAGTTTAAGCCTTTAAGGCTCAAGGCGCCTTAAAACTGATGCCGAAAAGCTGAACACTCAGTGCAGATCATGTAAATCACCTCCCAAACTCATGCTCAAGTGAGTTATTTGCTCAAATCATTAGTTAGTTTAAAAAAAAAAAAATGCCTCCATCTCAGTACAAAGTGAAAGGATCCTAATCCTGACCGAGGCCTCCCAACACTACTATAATCAGTTTGACATGAGCTGTATTTATTCAAGAGCAGAGCTAAAAAAAATAACTGGAGGGCTGAGAAAGACCCGCCGAGTCTCGCACTCTGCGCGGCTGCGAGGAGAAACCGGGCTGGAGAGTTTCCCTTCCGCCAGAGCAGCGGCCCCAGCGCCCCTCCACAGGTGGGTCTGTAACCGCACGCAGTTTTAGGAGCGGTATTTCAGGAGGTCCGTGCCGGCACCGGCAGCCAGAGGAGGGTCCCCGCCGGGTTTGGGGTCAGGGGAGCGGCACGACGGCAGCTCTCCCGCAGACAGCGGCCCGGACGGGCGATGAGCAAAGTTTCTAAAAAGTTCCCAGACGCTGGGGCCGCCTGACCCCACCCGGCTCCCGGGGCCCGCCGGGCACGGCCGCCCGCCCAACCGCTGCCGGAGCTCCGTCCCGCCCGTCCCGTGCCGCCGCACCTGCGGCCCCGGCCGGCGCCCGCCTCGCCCACGGGAGCCGCCTGGCAGCGGCTGGCGGAGCGGGCAGCCCGGCCCGGCTCCCGCAGGTGCCCCCGCCCGCCCGTCTGCGCTCCCCCGGCCACAGGCGGGGGTCCGGCCCCGGGACCCGCCGGCCGCCGCGCCCGCTCCTTACCTGGCCGGGTCCCGGCGGGCCGCGGCGCCGCGCCCAACTTTCCCCCTCCGGGCGAAACTTGCGGCAGGCAGCGGGCCCGCTCCCGGCCGCCACCGACTCCAGCCCGTCCCGCGGCGCCGGGGCCGGGCCCAGCCCCCCGCCGGGCCCTGCAACAGGGGCGGGGAAAGGGGGCGGGGGGAGGCGAGCCGCCCCGAGGCGCCGCCGCGGCCGGGGCGGGCCGGGCCGGGCATTGTCCGCCCCCGGAGCGCCCTTCTCGGCGGGGGAGGGGGCGCAGGCTCCTCCTCCCCTCGCCATGTTCTTTGTTTCTCCAGCTTTCCCCGGCCGTTCCCCCTGACGGCCGCGGGCCCCGCGGCGCCGCCTCCCCCAGCGGCGCTCCTCGTTCCGCTGCGGCGGCGCCAGAGGCGCGGGGCCGCCCCGGCCGCAGGTGACCGACCAGCCGCCCCCGCCCGGCGCCCGAGCACCGCCCCCCCCGCCGGAGGGGATCCCGTCCCGCTCCGCCAATTAGCTCAGGGGGAAAGGGGCAGCCCCGGCCAATGAGGCGCCGGGGAGCTCGGAGAGTCCCCCAGGGTGAGCCAATGGGGCGGGGAGCGGCGGCCAGGCCCGCCTCCCCGCCGCGCGGCGCGCAGACCCGGCCGGCAGCGCCAGCGCGGTCAGCGGTGCCGCGGGCCCGGTGCGGGGCACCGGCGCTGTGAGGGGCGGTGTCGGCGCGCAGAGCTCCGGGGTGCGGCGCGGGAAGGAGCGGGGGGCCGCGCGGAGCATCCCTGCCAGGCCCCGCCGGCCCGCGCCGCGCGGCGTTGGCCGATGTCCCCTCAGCGGCGTGGCCGGCCGGTGGGCGCCCGGGCCCGCAGGGCCTGCTGGCCCTTGTCAGCACCCCGGCGCTGCAGCGCTGCCTCCCCAGATACCTTTTGGTGAGGTGGGAGGGGTAGAAAGCAAAAAGGGCTTGCGGAAAAGCAGAGTGACATCCTGATTGGGGTCCGGAGAGAGAAGTTGGAAGAGACCGGAGCAGTCATGTAAACTGAGAACCAAAGACTCATAGAATAGTTTGGGTTGGAAGGGACTTTTAAAGGTCATCTAGTCCAACCCCCCTGCAGTGTGCAGGGCCATCTTCAACTAGATCAGGTTGCTCAGAGCCCCTTCCAACCTGACCTTGAATGTTTCCAGGGATGGGGCATCTACCACCTCTCTGGGCAACCTGTACCAGTGTTTCACCACCCGCACAGTAAAAAGTTTCTTCCTTGTGTCCAATCTAAATCTACCCTCTTTCAGTTTAAAACCATTATCCCTTGTCCTATCGCAACAGGCCCTGCTAAAAACATTGTCACCATCTTTCTTATAAGCCCCCTTTAAGTACTGAAAGGCTGCAATAAGGTCTCCCTGGAGCCTTCTCTTCTCCAGGCTGAACAACCCCATCTCTCTCAGCCTTTCCTTATAGCAGAGGTGTTCCAGCCCTCTGATCATTTTTGTGGCCCTTGTCTGGACCCTCTCCAAGAGGTCCACATCTTTCCTGTGCTGAAGACTCCAGAGCTGGATGCAGTACTCCAGGTGAAGTCTCATGAGAGCGGAGTAGAGGGGCAGAATCATCTCCCTCAACCTGCTGGCCACGCTTCTTTTGATGCAGCCCAGGTTGGCCTTCCATGAGCGCACATTGCCGGCTCATATCCAGCTTTTCATCCACCAGTACCCCCAAGTCCTTCTTAGCGGGGCTGCTCTCAATCCCTTCATCCCCCAGCCTGTATTGACTCTGGAGATTGCCCCAACCGAGGTGCAGGACCTTGCACTTGTCCTTGTTGAACCTCATGAGGTTCACATGGGCCCACCTCTCAAGCCTGTCAAAGTCCCCCTGGATGGCATCCCATCCCTCAGGTGTGTCAAGCATACCATTCAGCTTGGTGTCATCTGCAGACTTGCTGAGGGTGCACTCAATCCCACTGTCTATGTCATTGATGAAGATATTAAACAATACCAGTCCCAGTACAGACCCCTGAGGGACACCACTTGTCACCAACCTCCATCTGGACACTGCAACCATCCAACCAATTCCTCATCCACCGAACAGGCCACCCATCAAATCCATATCTCTCCAATTTAGAGAGAGGATGCTGTGGGGGACCATGTCAAAGGCCTTACAGAAATCCAGACAGATGACATCCGTAGCTCAAGCATTGTCTCTAATTGTAGAAGCGTTGTCTCTAGTTGTTGTCTCTGCCATGGACAAAAGCCTCCTCTGATTAGTCCTTCCATCAGTTTTGGAGCGTAAGGAACACAAAGTCCCTTATATACCCAAGGCGTGAGCAGAAGAAATAAAAAAAATAATAATTCAGAGACGAAAGCCACTGTCTTGGGGTCTCATTGCCTTTCTCATGACTATGTTATGCTCATTTGGTGACCCACAAGTATATTCCACTCAGTCCTACCCAATGAGTCACAGTTATACACCCCAAAACTGGGTATATTTATTGTGTAATCTCAAGATACATAACCTTGCTGCTTGAACTTCCATCATGTTATTCCAGTCCTCAGGTTCAGGTAAATCTTTTTTTAGGCTGTCCTGATCCTTCTTTCTCCTGGCTGTCCCTCACAGCCCTGCCATCAGGAAATTTCATCAGTATGCCCCTTAATTTAGTGTGAAGTTTATGGATGAACCTGTTAAACTTTAGGTAGGTGTAATGCCTGATCATTCTGGAACTTCCTTCTGCAGGGGAGCATTCCCTCTGTGGCATCTCCCTTTAGCCAGTTTCTGACCCACACTGCAGCACCTCACCAACTCCTGTAACAGTTTTCCATGAAATCATGTACCAAACACTGAGCGAGGTCTAGTCATGCTGGATCTCCTGCCTTCTCCTTGTTTAGGAACCTTACTTCTCACAGAGGGTACTGGGTTCGCTTCACAAGATTTACCTTTGGCAAAGCCCTGTTGCGTTTTATCCCGCTTTCCACTTACTTCCACCTGTTTCATTACATTTTCCTTACACATTTACTCTCAATCCTTAGTGACTAACGGTGGATGACAAGTAGTCTGCAGTAGCTTGCTGCTGAGTTGGAATGCTGGCAGCAAGAGTGTGCTGGTGGCTAGCCCACGTGGTCTTCCCCCTGCCTGGGAAGAACATCTGTGACTCTTGCCCTTTGATGAGGATTGCCATAGTAGGAGTCCCATGCCATAGATATAAGAATAATAGAGGCTAATTCCAGCTCATATGCCATACTCTGCATCTTGTGGCTGTGGGAGAGTCATGAATATTACAATCAACAAAAATAGATTTGGCTGAACTTGGATGTTTCTCCTATAAGTGGCATGGAGGTCCTTCTTTCTCAGCCTTTTCTCTTGAGAGCTGAGTGTCTGTGAGTGAGCACATTGGTGCCAGCATCCTCTCCTGCATATCTCAAAACACAGCCTTAACTTAGATTTTGTTCTGCATTTCTGTTTCTCAAGATCTGACCTACTGAGCTGACTTGCTACCTTTCTGGTGTCCGGGGGTTTTAGCCCAGAAGTTCAGGCGTTAATTATTGTCTGTAAGGTTTGTATTTCTGTCACAGCCAGACACAGGGACAGAGCCCAGGCATGCCATTGTGGTACAAACATCTCACCAAGGAGAGTCCTGCCCCCAACAACCCACAGCTCAAGTTGGACAAGATGTAAGAGATGCTGAACAATGACATCTAGTATTTATACATGGAATAGTTATCTAAGGATTCAGCCAAATCCCAGCAGCAGAGCAGAGCAAACATTTTGGAGTCACTCAGATCCATATTCCACAAATTCCTCCCACAAAAGCTGTGTCCAGCCTCCCAATATGTGGGTAAAATAAGATGTCCATTGGTCACAGCAGATACATAGGTGATTTGCAAAGCCTTTATGAGCTGCCACTGATTGAGCCATGGTAGTTGGCCATGTTCCTGCTCATAAACTGTTTCAAATGTGAGGAGAACATTTCCTAAGCCGCTTTCACAGGGGAAGAGGTTTATGTTAGCATCGCATCTCACTTTTGCCATGGGCTTAGAGCAGGGATGGGCACTGCTGCTCAGCTGACGTCTGGTAACTCCATCAATGGTGAGCTCTCAGTAGGCTTTAACACGCAGATGGATCGATCAGAAGGCTAGATTAGGCCAATTTGCAGACCTTTGAAGAGCTGAACATTACTGTTTTACACTTAAAATAGCTTGGTAAACATATAAAGTTCAATCATATATTTAAGATGTGCGGCATTATATTTACTAACTTTTTTCAGTCACAGTTTATTACTGTAATATCTGTGAGGGAAAGCTATTAGACTCTGCCAAATGAAATGCTCTTTGAGTTAGAAAAAATAATGTGTCTACTTTATTATGGGCAGGTTTCTCACAAACGCAGTAAGTCAATGGTGTCCTTGTAGTGATTAATAGAGAAGCCATTCAGAATCCTTGGGGGGGTTTGGATTTTTTTAATTACCAAGATAACTTCCTCATCAATTCCATTGCTCAAAGACAAAACAACTGCATTTTACTCACTTTCATTGCTCTACTGAGATGAAAAAGTGTTGATATATTCTCCCCAGAGGTCATCAGAACTTCAGACAAGGTTGTGGACCTAATGTATACACACAGACTGGTGGACAAAGCCTGGGATTTATTGTACTGTAACAGAAGCTGAACAGAAGGGAAGGAGGAGATTAAACAAGACATTTGGAAAGAAGAGGGACCTGCCCTACATGGCATCTGATTTGCAGCAGAGCTGCTGTGTGGGAGGCTAGGAGGAAGAAAAAGCACAGTCATTTTATTTTAGTTTTTCATGAAGGACAAAGACACTGCAACATTAAGGGCAAAACCAGTGATATCTTCTTGCCTCTTCTGATCCAAACTCATGAAATGTGGCTCAAATCCCTTTTGAGCCAATACTTATGGCCTCACAGATTATTTCCACCAGAAAACCAAGTCAAGGGTAGAGTTGGGAGTGGCACTGACAACGTTCTGCTTCCTTGTAGAAGAACATACCTTCTTCGACATTTATTCAGTACTCCTAGCTTTCTTCCAGTCTGTTTTCTACCAGAAAGAAGAGCCCTCAAGTTTCTCTCAGGCTGGCATCTTCCACCCTTCCCTTGCAGCTGTGACTGCTTGTTTCTGCCTCTTCTCTGGCTGTTTCCAGTCACAAACAAGCAACATGTTCTGGCTGATGTTCCATTTCTGAGTAGCATGGCCTATATAGTCTGAGCTTTTGGGTGAAATTAATACTACGCCATTTTTCTTACTCCAAAAATGTTTGCACTCAAAAAGTTACAAAGTTAGGCACTCCTCCAAGCAACACATTTCAGCGGTACAAAATGATTTTCTGCACAGTCCAACTTACAGTACAGCTCTTGGTTTTATAATGTCTAGCACAAGAGGATCTGATGTGGGTTGGCTGATAGATACAATCATAATGAACCTGCTTAATAAATAATGCTAAGACTGGGCAGTTCTGCCACTTCATTTCTGATTGAAAGTGTAATTCAGAAAAATAGCCTGTTCCAAAATTTGTTTTCTTCTTCATTTGAATGATGGTTTCTCATCTGCAAGAGATGTAATGTGAATATATAACATGTGGGCAAGACGGGTTAGATCTTTGCTCTCCACTATTGTCTTCAGCACTGGAACACAGCGATGGGTTTCTTTGAAAGCACAGCAGACAGCTTTTCAAAGTGGCCTTGCTGGTAAAGAGGATAGCAGCAGATGTCCAATTTGATACTTCTACCATGCATACAGGGAGTTACAGTTAGGGAGCGGTATGTAGTGTTTAACCTTCAAAAAGGATGATCAGAGTAACTGTAATAGTCTTTCATTTTTGCTGCTCTGGACTTCAAAGTAAAATTAACACAGCTTAGAAAACACTATTTTACAATTTAATCAAAAGTGACTTTTAGACTTCAGATCTCAACAATAACAAAATATTCATCTTGATGATTGATATGGTTTGATTTAGTGCCTCACAGGGATGCCTGTAATATCCCCAGTATTACCAGTTACCCTCTTCTCTCTGTGTAATTATTAATACCATAGTTTAACTCTGTACAGCATAGTAAAAGAAGTATATGCTAACAACGAAGACCTGAGTTCCCTAACAAAATGACTAGATATGATGTATTGACCACGACGGCATATGCTTGCTGTCTCTGGTGAGCTTCCTTGGACAGTGCAACAGTTGATTCCAGAGTAACGCTGTGGTGGAAAAACTAAAAAAAAACCCCAAAAGACCATAGTCAGTTCTCAAAAGATGCAGAAGGTCTGTCTGTTTTCAGGCCATGTTACCAAACTATTTGCAACTTATATTTGAAACAACAAAACTCTAGATGAGTAGTGAGCAAATCTATGTACAGACTTAGGCCTGACAGCTTCAATGCTTGTGTTTGCTTCACAGTAGGTATCACAGCTCTTCTTTTGTCCTAACCTGGCAGCTTTGGAAGAGGGTAGGGATTTTTCCAGTAGTTGTTTTGAATTGCGTTCCGCTATTGTGCGATAGCATCATTAGCTGAAACCTTAGCCATGAAGTCAAAGTGAAGCCAGGCATGAGGAAAATCTTTAGTATTGAAGGTTAGCAATAAGGGCAATGTGACTTTGAATTGTTGTTTAAAGAACGAAGGGCTTGGTTTTGCCATTCTGGTATCAGAGGAATTTTCTCCTTAAGCTGTCTTGCTAAAGGCAACAGGACAATTTAGTTGGTACCACCTGATATTAGTAAAAAGCAAAAAAATCTAATATTCAGAGGCAAACAATTAGGTTATAACTAGAAATACTTCTAATAAATGTCTTTGAAGACACAGACAGCAGTTCTTCTGGTACAAGATCTTACATATTTATTTAAATTTAAAACAAATTATATTTGTAATGTTGTAAGAGAACAGTAAATATCTGTAGCTCTTTGCACCTTCTACCAGGAATAGACCAGAAAATATTAAACATATAATTTCCTAGCAAATTAAAATTTGGAGTAGAGATGAATACAGAAACAAAAGAGAGGAGATCATAAAATACTGTATTGCAAGAACTGGGATTTACTTATTTTTGGACAGTCTTGTAATGGTAAATGTGTGTAACTTTAACAGACGTGCTGTGCACAAGCTTTTAAGGATGAAGGCCCTGTATACGCTGGGGAGGTGCCATCAAACAGCACGAACTAACAATTCAATTTTGCAATACAAGCTGCTCAGTTCACACTTACCGTGTCAGTTTCATAAAGCTTCTCTTCTCTAACTGAATGTCTGGGATGAGAAAGCAAAGTAATTAGTCCCCATCCCTTGCTTTTTTCTGAGATAACATTTCTCATTGACTAAAAGTCTTTTTTTTTTGCCAAAAATACTTTCAAGCTCCAGGCTTTCCTTGCTGTTCACTAAAACATTTGTACAGTAAGTACAGTATGAGGAGCGAACAGGTAACATCACAATATTTTATCTCATTATTACTTTGGTAATATTAAATCACTGAACATGTCATTCATGTTTAGCATATTATTTTCTCTAGTAAATTACCAGTAAAAGTAAGCAGTAGCATTTTTCTTACAGTTTAGCTGGTGGAATTTAATTAAAGATTGTATCATACTAGGACAAAAAAGAGTTGAATTGAAGAGCCCAACTGTAATTCTTACATTTCCTAACATGCGAGTGCTTGATTTTATAGCTTTCTTTTAACATAGCTTTTATAAGTAATTTTCTTTAAAAATTAGAGGAGAAAAACCCTGAAGGCTCATAGTGATACCTGTATGACATTGGCACATCGGTGTTGAAACCTTCAGGTTCCCAACAGAAATCACAGCCACTGGAAGCAGCGTGTGTTTGCCTGTAGCAGTAGCTTGTTTTCTGCAGGTGGACCAGCACAAGAACAGCTCTGCTCAGTGGGTTTCAGTGGTAGTGGCCAGCCACAGAGGGTTTAGGGAGCTTGGGTATCACTCTAGGACCTACCATACTGTGTTTTCACATGACGACCCTTCTACCTGCTCCTCTCGAGGACGATCCATTGATCCACAGTGCTTCCCTACACACCCGGCCCTGACAACTGCCCCAACTCTGCCTCATTCCTTCCATTGCTTTTCTTTTTGTAAAGTTCTTGGAGATGGGCTGATGCAAAACGGTACTGGAGAGGCAGGTGCTCTTCCCAAACACTGCCTGTGAGACGGATCAGAGCAAAGGAAGGATGAACCAGAAACGGGAACAACTCTGCCTGATCAAGTGACGAGCACCAAGACCAAGTGAAACCAAAGATATGAGATCCATATCCTCCCGCTACACCTGTAGAACTGGTAATAAACCTGTTCTTCAGATCTCAGTAGTTGCAATAGCAGATACTGAATTTCTGTGTGTCCTTCAGCTGTCCACAACAGAAAACAGGCTTTATGCACAACTGCATGTTTTCAAGTTAATCATCAGAAAAGGTCTGAAGCACAATGTTGCTTTCCTGCAGAGATGCTTCTTAATTTAGTCGATGTGGTATCTGATGGCTCTCAGGCACTAAAGGGCCTAGAGATCCACTGTGAAGAGGCAAGGTTTTGTGCCTGTGCTGAGAGGAAGGATGCAAACAGTGTCTGGTGAAAGACCTCTTTCACCTGAGCTGCGTGTCTGCTCAGGCCCTTATCACAGAATCACAGAATCAACCAGGTTGGAAGAGACCTCTGGGATCATTGAGTCCAACCATTGCCTTGACACCACCATGTCAACTAGACCATGGCACTAAGTGCCATGTCCAGTCTTTTTTTAAACACATCCAGAGATGGTGACTCCACCACCTCCCTGGGCAGCCCATTCCAATGTCTAATAACCCCTTCTGAGTAGAAATTCTTACTAATGTCCAACCTGAACCTCCCCTGGCGAAGCTTGAGGCTATGTCCTCTTGTCCTATCACTAGTTGCCTGGGAGAAGAGGCCGATTCCCACATCATCTTCACATCCCACACTCATCTACGCATCCCACCCTTGTCTCTACATCCCGCCCTCATCTCTGCATCGTGCCGTCATTCTTGGTCACTGAAGGTTTCCTTTCACTGGGTGTTTCACCTGGAGAAGCTCTTCCAGATCCAGAACAATGGGGTTGGTTCTCATTACTTTCAAGGTCATTTCACAGCGGGTTTCAAAAGTGCGCTAAGCTGACAGCACTGTTGTGCTGGAATAGCTGGAAAATTTCTGTCCTAAGGCATATAGCACTGCCTTAGCTCACACTCCCATCTCCTCGAAGCCAGAGTTGTGTTAAACACACTACTCAAAAAGTGAAGTCTAGAAACATCATAATACATGAATTTGAATGGAATCTGCATTATTTTTCTGCCAGCTGAATGATTTAATACCTGTGTTTATTCAGCAAGGTTGGGAATGAGCTGCTGTGGCAGTAACTTAACGATGACCAGCTCTGACTGCCTGGCAGGGCTGTTTATAATAGGTCACTGCTCTCCTCAGTGCTTGAGACAAATGTTGGATTCATTGGGGGATCTTTCAGCAGAAGGATAATATGTTGAAAAGCAGCTCAGTGAAAATGACTTTGCTGTTGAACATTTTCTAGCAGTCACAGAATCTGAAATCTGATTTATTAATTAAATCCTATCAGCACACGCTCTGAAGAAACCAGCGTGGCTGAACTATGTCCCTGTTAAGTGAGATTAAAGGACATGACAAAAGTTTGTGTAGTATGCCTCAACCCACATTTCCTGTAAAGGATACAGCTTGTTATTTTTCAAAATATGCTGAATATATTTTCTTTATAGCTTGTTTTTTTATGACCCGTGGGAGCAATTGTAAAACTGGAACATGAAAGAATGAAGGGAAAAAAATAACTGGACTACACAGGAGGAGCTCGCATATCCTGACTGTATTCTCTCTCCTATGAAGGAAGAGAACGGAAGATATTTGGCCAGATTTTCTCCAAAAGGAACACATACTTAGAAAGAATCTTTGCTTAAACATTTGTCGAGTAATTTTTCAAATAGATTTATTGACCTAAATGACACATAAAGAGAAATACAGGCCATCTTAACATGAACAAAGGAAAATGGAATGAAAAGAAACTATTAAATAGTAACATGTAGCTGAGAGTATCATCCTATGACACTTCAATGAGATCACTGGCTGGGGGCTGGAGGGACCTCTGCTCGCTCCGACCCTGCTGGGAGGGGAGCGTCTGTGTCCTCCCACAGCTCCTGGGAACCCCGTCCCCAGCACAACCCCACCTTGCCCACCTCCATCCCAGCATCTCCCAGTGCCTTTCCAGCCCCGCAGAGCCAGCAGCAGCCCTTGCCCCCTGGCCTCCCACAGCCCTCACACGTGACGGGGGATTGGAAAGTGCTGCACACAGCAACATGGAGATAGCTGAATAAATCCTGAAATACTCATTCAGGCACTGGCGTATAATAAAATCAGAATTGTTTGGTACTGCAGTAATTTACTGGGTATTACTGCAGTGCCAGACTACTGCCTAGCTTGACTTTGACCCAGCCTGTGTAGTTACTGTTGGAGGGGGACTTGTGGGCAGCTCATTGCCATCTTTCCTCTGCTGGAGAGCATTTTCTGGGCTGCTGCTACACATTTTTCTAATCCTTTTTTGCCACACCAGAAAAAAAAAGGCAGGGACCTTTTTCTGAGCCCTTCGTTCTTACGCCAAGGCACTGTCTAGGAGCACTCGGTTGTCTTTGGTTTCAGCTCCACTGCTATTCCAAGTCTGTACCTACTTCACACACCCTGTGTAATGTGGTACTTCGGGCTTGTGGTATCACTTGCAAAGCCTCCTGATGGCAGAAAGCCCATCTCCATGTTGCAGTGCATTGCGCTGGTGCCGCTGCAGCTGCAACCTGGCCACTGCTCACTCACACCCCCATGGGAAGCACGGTCCTACTTCTCCTGCTCCTCATTCCCTGTGCAAGCCAGATGTCTCGTATCCAGAAAGACTCACTGCAATTGTTCACCACAGTTTTGTCTGTTTTGCTTCAGCTGCCCCCATTTCTGGTCGTGCCTGCCTTTTGGCTTTGAGGATGTAACGAGAAATTGGTTTGAATGTCACCCTCTCGGGCACTGAATGAGTGGCTGAGGCTGCTGCCACATACCAAGCCTCCCCCCGCCCCAAGAACAGCCCATCCATGTCCTTCCTCGAGCATCCTCATGATAGTCCACCTTCAGAATGCACAGGGATACCGTACAGCGATCCTGGCATTAAATGTGAACGTGCTTGGTATGACATTGTGCCAAGAGTGCACTGGGATTTCATACAACTCACCGCAGGTACTTATACACTCTGTTGGACATGAATGCTTGGCTAGAGAACAAGTTTTGCCTTGGTGTCACTGGCACAAAGCACCGATGTGCCAGCGCCTGTGGGAGCAGATGGCTTGCCTATTTTCCTCCAGACATTAAGGCTCCAAATCTGTGCCACATCCCTTCCCCAGATTCACAGAAAGCTGAAGAGGAACTGCCTCCTGCCCAACTTTTCCTGCCTGGTGGGACCAGCTCCAAACTCAGCTATCCCCATTGCATAGTTCATTTCTGAAAACTTCTGGTCCTCTAGAGTTTAAAACTAAATGCTGAAACTGGCGGGAAAAAACCCACGCAAACCACAGCATGGGTGACTAAAAGCAAGATGATAATCAGTGGTCCCTGAGAACTGGAGAATCTCTTCTCTGTTAACTACCAGGGACTTGAATGCAGGCCCTGTCGGTGGCAGCAAGGCAGCTAGCAAGGGGCTGTGCATGGGCGGCCCAGAAACACCGAAGCCGGGGGGAACTGTAACACCAGAGCTTGCCTTCAGTTTCTGAAATCCAAGCCTGTCTCTCACATGTTGCAATACAGAAAGGATGCTGAACGACCACTTCCAGCTCCAACAGGAATTTTCTCTGCCCTTTTGCCAGCTACCTCCTATATTGCCTCCCCATCTGGAAAAACAGGGAGAACAGTTCCCTAACTTGATAGGAAGCTAAGGTTTAAATTTAGTAGCTGCTTTTAGAAGATACTTCAGGATTCTTGGACAGGTGGCTTTGTGCAAGCACTGCTGGCTATCACTGCTGTCTCATTAGGGATGAGGAAAGGCTGTACCAAATAGGGTAAGAATAGCAACAGAGGACTAATACTGCACTTGTGTGCAGAATGGGTGAGATGAATGTTATCTTCCTCTTATTTGCCTTCATAAGTCATCTCCCTCTCTCTGTGTTTTTTTTTTTCCTTAGGGGTTTCCATAAGGAGCGGTGATTTTCACCTTCTATAAAATGGGCCAAGTATCATCAGGGATGTCCAGCTATTAAAACAAGCTGGTAAGAGTTTTCATGCCCTCATTTCCTCTGACAGAAAAGACTTTGGATTTTATGCATAACAAAAGTTTTGGTCCACAATGGCAAGAAAATTACTTAGCAATCTTCTATATATTTGTTTCTATGGCACCAGGCAATTTTGCTTTCAGGGAACTCTATGCTGTACACATAAACACACTGAATCTCTAGTGGAGAACATCTAAAAAGAAATATCATTTTACCTTAATAAAAAGGTAAGATAAGTTGGCCGTTTGGCAGAGCCTTGCCCAGCAACGCAGGAACGCCGCGGGTGCTTGGAATTCACTCCTATTGTCCCTGGGCTGAATTGCTTTGAAAAAGGTCACATGAGGAGGAAAGGAAGTTTTGACTTTCACATGCCTGTTATTGCTAAGGAAACCACTTCCTTGGTATTCACATATTCAGCATGTCTTCAGTTTTGGCGCTCTGACAAATGACATCGTGCTACTGCATCGAGTAACAAAGAAGGGTGGAGAAGGCTGTTAGATAACTTGACGTGTTTGAAATGCCAGTACAGCTTTTGTAGGTCTGCCAAGCTTCAAGTAGACTCTGTAAAAGTAAGCAGTGTCCTTTGTTAGCTGCAGACGAGATACCTGGAGTTCAGAAACATGGAAAAAAGGTTCTGGTCTACACCTCAGAAAGCTCAGGTGGTTCGGAGGTTTCCTGGGTTGTAGCAATGGCAATATTCTTACACCACTGTAGGTATTGGGAGACCGGTTTTCTACTATAAATACAACTGAATTATTTTCTGTATAGAATTTATTTTGGTTTTCAAGTACATACTTGCCTTTTCTTCAGCATTCAGATATCAGAAACTGAATATCCTCAGGTGACACGGGGTGATTTCATTAAAAGCACTTGGATTTGAACTTCGGGTCCATGGGTCTCTTCCCATTTTTCTAACTTCTTACTCAAACAAAGCATTAGAAAGAGCAACAAGCTACTGTTGGTCAGGACTGAGAATCTCCACCAATGTGTTTTGTTTTTTTTTTTAAAAGGATTGAAGCAGAATTTCTTTGAAGCAACATATTTGGCGGCTGTCAGAAGCCGCCCGGTCGCCGGCCCTTGTACTCATGGGCGACTTCAACTTGCCGGATGTCTGCTGGAAATACAACATGGCAGAGAGGAAGCAATCTAGGAGGTTCCTCGAATGTGTGGAGGACAACTTCCTCATGCAAGTGGTAAATGAGCCCACTAGAGGAGGGGCCCTGCTTGACCTGTTGTTTGTGAACAGAGAAGGACTAGTGGGAGATGTGAGGGTCGGTGGCCGTCTTGGGAGTAGCGACCATGAAATGTTAGAGTTTTCGATAGTGGGGGAAGTAAGGAGGGGCAAGAGTAGAACTTCTGCCTTAGATTTCCGGCGGGCTGACTTTAGCCTGTTTAGGAGGCTGGTGGACCGAGTCCCTTGGCAATCGGTCCTGAAGGGCAAAGGAGTCCCGGAAGGCTGGACATGCTTCAAAAGTGAATTGCTAAATATTCAGGAGCAGGCTGTCCCAGTGTGTAGGAAGACAAGCTGTCAGGGAAAAAGACCGGCCTCGTTAAACAGAGAACTTAGGCTAGAACTTAAGGAAAAAAAGAGAGCCTACTTGCTCTGGAAGAAAGGTCAGGTAACTTGGGAGGTCTATAGGGACGTGGCCAGGTCGTGTAGGGAGAAGATTAGAAGGGCCAAAGCTCAATTAGAGCTTGATTTGGCTGCTACAGTCAAAGATAACAAAAAAAGCTTATACAAATACATCAACAGCAAAAGGAGGGTCAAGGAGAGCCTCCACCACTTGCTGAATGAGGAGGGTAGTGTAGTGTCAGGGGATGAGGAAAAGGCAGAGGTGCTCAATGCCTTCTTTGCCTCGGTCTTTAATGTCAAGACCTGTTGTCCTCAGGAGACTCGGCCCCCAGAGCCTGAAGTTAGGGACGGGGGGCTGTGTGAACCTCCCGTAATCCAGGAGGAGACGGTTAGTGACCTGCTGTGCCAGTTGGACACCCACAAGGCTATGGGCCTGGATGGGATTCACCCCAGAGTAATGAAGGAACTGGCAAACGAACTTGCCAAACCACTCTCTATTATCTACCAGCAGTCCTGGTTAACTGGAGAAGTTCCAGCTGACTGGAAATTAGCAAATGTAATGCCCATCTACAAGAAGGGTCGGAAGGATGATCCAGGGAACTATAGGCCTGTCAGCCTGACCTCGGTGCCAGGCAAGGTGATGGAACAGATCATCCTGAGTGCCATTACACGGCACATGCAGGACAATCGGGGCATCGGGGCCAGCCAACATGGATTCATGAAAGGCAGGTCCTGCTCGACCAACCTGGTCTCCTTCTATGACAAAGTGACCCGCTTAGTAGATGAGGGCAGGGCTGTGGATGTAGTTTATCTAGACTTCAGTAAGGCATTCGACACTGTCTCCCACAGCATCCTCCTAGACAAACTGGCTGCCCGGGGCTTGGATGGGTGGACTCTTCAATGAGTTAAAAACTGGCTGGATGGCCGAGCCCAGAGAGTGGTGGTGAATGGGGCAAAGTCCAACTGGCAGCCGGTCACTAGCAGTGTTCCCCAGGGCTCATTTCTGGGGCCGTTGCTGTTCAATACCTTTATAGATGATCTAGACGTAGGGATTGAGTGCACCCTCAGCAAATTTGCAGATGACACCAAGCTGGGTGGGAGTGTGGATCTGCTGGAGGGTAGGAAGGCCCTACAGAGGGATCTGGACAGGTTAGATAGATGGGCCGAGACCAACGGCATGAGGTTCAACAAGAACAAGTGCCGGGTCTTACACTTTGGCCACAACAACCCCATGCAGCGCTACAGGCTGGGGGAAGAGTGGTTAGAAAGCGGCCCGGCGGAAAGAGGCCTGGGGGTGCTGATCGACAGCCGGCTAAACATGAGGCAGCAGTGTGCCCAGGTGGTCAAGAAGGCCAATGGCATCCTGGCCTCTATTAGGAATAGTGTAGCCAGCCGGTCTAGGGAAGTGATCGTCCCTCTGTACTCGGCACTGGTGAGGCCGCATCTTGAGTACTGTGTCCAGTTCTGGGCCTGCACTTCAAGAAAGATGTTGAGGTGTTGGAGCGAGTCCAGAGGAGGGCGACCAAGCTGGTGAAGGGTCTGGAGGGTCTGTCCTATGAGGAACGGCTGAATCTGGGGTTGTTTAGCCTGGAGGACGCTCCAAGGTGACCTTATTGCAGTCTACAACTACCTGAAGGGAGGTTGTAGTGAAGTGGGAGTTGGCCTCTTCTCCCGGGCAACTAGCAATAGGACAAGAGGACACAGCCTCAAGCTTCGCCAGGGGAGGTTCAGGTTGGACATTAGGAAGAATTTCTTTACAGAAAGGGTTATTAGACATTGGAACGGGCTGCTCAGGGAGGTGGTGGAGTCACCATCTCTGGATGTGTTTAAGAAAAGACTGGACATGGCACTTAGTGCCATGGTCTAGTTGACATGGTGGTGCAAGGGCAACGGTTGGACTCGATGATCCCTGAGGTCTCTTCCAACCTGTTTGATTCTGTGATTCTGTGATATTTGCAGATCGCAATCTGACAAGAAGAAAATGTATCATAATTAGGCTTATTTCTACTCTAAGAGAAAAAAAAAGTCTAGTATGCTTCAGGCTAGAAGTGGGTTTCACTGTAAATACACAATAGCTACTGAGATTACCGGGACCAAGCGTGAGGCACACACAAATCACAGGAATTGAACAGCTAAAGCCCTGCTCAATTTACTGAGAGGCTACTGAGCTTTTGATATGTCAAGATCTATTTGTCTAAATGTTATCTGTAAAAACAGCATAATGTAGTGAACTGAGCCTGGGACTGTGGAGGCTAGAAATCAATATTCTAATCTTGGCCCTGCTTCAGATGCATTTGGTGGCCCCAGAGTAGTTGTTTAATCTCCCTGCGTGCTCGCCAGAGATAAAACAGTTCAAATATAATAAACTCCACTGAAGAGCTGCACAGATCAGTTCATAGCTTCTGTGTGCTTCTCTGAAGACCTGAATTGTTATATAAATGTTACCATTACATGCAGGACTTCTGGAGGTTTGTCTCCAGGAAAATACATACCATGTACCTTTGGATCTGAAATTTCAGGTCTATTTTCTAGCAGATGCCCTCACCCCATGGAGACTTCAAGCACAGCGTGGTGGAAGCACAGAAGCCACCAGGGTATCTGCCATGATAGTGTCTTTTTTTTCCTTTTTCTTTTTTTTCTTAAATGTGTTAAAACAGAATTATTTAAAAAATGGTTCAGGTGTTTTCTCTCAGATAGTGTCCTCATTTTCATTCTGTCTGTGGCAGGAATAGACCATACAGCAGTTACTTGCTTAATGTAGAAATAACAGAGAGGACCTATGGCCTGTTTATTTAGGAAGTAAGACTAGATAATAATTGTGATTCCTTCTGGCTTAAAACACTTGAAAATGTGCTGGGTTTCATGTTCCACTCATTTTCCCTAATATAATCATTTCTGAGTGATTATCTTACTAGAGGCTTAGCTGAGCTGCACTCATTCCCAAGGATCTCAGAAGGGTTACCTGAGGTGAGACAAAAGGTAGGTACAAACGCCTGAGTGAAGCCACAATAACCTTTCCAGCTTTTAAAAAACAAAACCACTGAAACAAAAAAAAAACCAACCTAGCAATAACACCACAAATTATCTTCTGTAATATAGGAAAGGAGAGAAATACTGGCTGCATCCCTCTTCCATGCAGCAAATGAGTTCCAAGTACAGAGGATGATAGTACCCACGTCCCAGCAAATTGTGCACTTTTCCAGCCCAAAAGGGCAGCAGTTTGTGAATTATTTAGAAACTGCTTATGAGTGGACATTTGGAAACTGATAAGAAAAAGCAAGTGCTAAAACAATAGGGTCTACATTTACTGGTATGTGTATTTTACAGTCATTAGCACTTGCAGAAATCAGTCCAGCACTTCTAACGGCCCTGGGTTTTGTCTCCTGTATTAGTCAGCCCTCGTGGTACTGTTGTAAAAAGCACAGGCTGTGGCTGGCAGGGGGTAGCTACACCTGAACCTAGACTAGGTTTTGTGCACCATCGGAGAAAGCTTGAAATATTTGCTGTATTCAGCGGGGAGGGAGCAGGGGAAGCGGTGCACGGGGGTGATGCATTCACGGCAGCCTGGGTTGCTAAGCACGCAGCCTGCTATGCCGCTAAGCAGGCAGGACCGAGCAGAGCCATTAAGTCTGGCAGCAGCTGAGTATTTAATAAGCTGCATGCTACCATGCATTTACATAGCTTAAGTTGTAGTAAAGCCCTAGCAGTAAAGGGTCAAAAGTGCAGGGCTGGAGGGCTAAAGCCCACGCAGACTGCATCGTAACCCATCCTGTCCTCAGCGGAAAAGGACTTCAGGAGGAACCGCAAGAAAACAAGTCTCACTCCAACCAAGGAGAATTTTAAAGGCCAAAAGGCAAGAATGTTAAAAATAACTGAAGTTAAAGCACACATGGCCAGGTCTGGCAAAGCTCATTTACACAAGGGCTGCGGGGTATCTACGTGCCCCCAATAAACTGAGCATGAGGAGTGCAGTAGAAAGGAAAATGAGCTTCCCCTCCTTTGTGGTTTACACGTCTAAAACAAAATGACTCTTTGCTTGCCCTATCTGTGTGATCTTAAGATTCCATTATGTGAATCACTTGACACTTATTTCCCAGTGTGCATATTTAACTGTTTCCCTGGGCATCATCTTTACCCTGACACTGCCAGAGACCAGAGTCCTGTCTCACGCAGTTGCTCCCGGCAGCAGGCTCTCTGTCCTCTCCCTTTTCTCTCCCTCATTAGCAAAGGCTGTTTGAATACTCACAGAGCTACCGGCTTCGGACAGGCGAGCCCATGTCTGATTTCACTTCCTCTAGCGTAATCCCGGACTTCAGTGACTGTGCTTTTCATTTATACTGAGGTAATCAAGACTGAAATCTGTCCCACAGCAAATATTTATCAGAGCATATCAAAGGAAAAGCAGACCAGAAAAGAAACAAGCAAAACAGTGAGTGACATTAAACTTTGCCAAGATAAGATTTCAAAGTCAATGAAAACCACCCCAGAGACACAGACCTAAAATGTAGGACAAAGTAGAACACTGTAAAAAATAAACCCAAATTTCCAAACACTGATGTGTTTGGCAACTTGGCAACTACAGACCGATCAGCCTCACCTCCATCCCTGAAAAGGTGATGGAGCAGCTCATTCTGGATGCCATCTCTAAGCATGTGGAGAAGGTCATCTGAAGTAGTCAACATGGATTCACCAAGGGGAAACCATGCTTGACCAATCTGATAGCCTTCTATGATGACATGACTGGCTGGGTCGATGAGGGGAGAGCAGTGGATGTTATCTACCTTGACTTCAGCAAGGCTTTTGACACTGTCTCCCATAACATCCTCATAGGAAAGCTCAAGAAGTGTGGCTTAGATGAGTGCACAGTGAGGTGGATTGAGAACAGGCTGAACGACAGAGCCCAGAGGGTTGTGATCAGCAGTGCTCAGTCTAGTTGGAGGCCTATGGCTAGTGGTGTTCCCCAGGGATCAGTACTGGGCCTGGTCCTGTTTAACTTATTCATCAATGACCTGGATGACGGAACAGAGTGTACACTCAGCAAATTTGCTGATGACACAAAACTGGGAGGGGTGGCCGATACACCAGAAGGCTGTGCTGCCATTCAGCGAGACCTGGACAGGCTGGAGAGCTGGGAAGAGAGGAACCTCATGAAGTTCAACAAAGGCAAGAGTAGAGTCCTGCACCTTGGGAGGAATAACCCCATGCACCGGTACAGGTTGGGGGCTGATCTACTGGAGAGCAGCTCTGCAGAGAAGGACCTGGGTGTTCTGGTGGACAAGTTCGCCATGAGACAGCAATGTGCCCTTGTGGCCAGGAAGGCCAATGGTATCCTGGGGTGCATTAGGAAGAGTGTGGTCAACAGGTCAAGGGAGGTTATCCTGCCCCTCTACACGGCCCTGGTGAGGCCACATCTGGAGTACTGTGTCCAGTTCTGGGCCCCCCAGTTCAAGAAAGATAAGGAATTACTGGAGAGAGTACAGCGAAGGGCTACGAAGATTATCAAAGGACTGGAGCACCTCTCTTATGAGGAGAGGCTGAGAGAGCTGGGTCTGTTCAGCTTGGAGAAGAGAAGACTGAGAGGGGATCTTATCAATACTTACAAATACCTTAGGGGCGGGTGTCAAGAGGAGGGGACCAGAGTCTTCTCAGTGGTGCCCAGTGACAGGACAAGGGGCAATGGGCACAAGCTGAAACATGGGAAGTTCCATCTGAATATGAGGAGGAACTTCTTTACTTTGAGGGTGACAGAGCACTGGAACAGGCTGCCCAGGCAGGTTGTGGAGTCTCGTTCTCTGGAGATATTCAAAACCCGCCTGGACACAACCCTGTGCAACATGCTCTAGGAGAACCTGCTTTGTCAGGGGGCTGGACTAGATGATCTCCAGAGGTCCCTTCCAACCCTTAACCATTCAGTGATTCTGTGATTCTATGTCCTACAGAACAATTTTTAATTACTTATAACTTGAAAAGATTAAGAAGGAAAGCATGCACAGAACTAACAATATATGAGCAAACTCAGTGATCACCGTTCTGCTGCTTTTGTTAACATCTTGGCTTTGATACGTACGCCCATTGTGGCTACCTGCTCGGGTCAGGGACCCTTTCTACAGCGTACTAAGCAAGCAACAGGACAACATCCACAACTGGCTTTCTAAATGATATAAAATAACAGGATGCCACACTTCAATTAGATAATTAAAACTCTGTTGCTGCTTTGCTACATGCCAAGGACACTCAGTTTCTTGGCTACAGACCTCTAATGTTTCCATCTTGATATGCAGGTCACAGCCATTTGGATGAGAGGCTCTTTTCCAGCAGCAGTGCAGGGCAGTGGCACACAATTTCTTGTCCCGCTGTCGGTATCCCCCTGAAGTTCATCATCTTTCAACTATAATTATAATTATAGAAGCTGTTAAGTGTTAAAGCCCTACTAAAGGGTAGTTTCTCAATATTCACAAAGGTCAGGGGACATGTAAGCATATTAAAAACTTAGGTAGCCCTGTGCAACACCAGCAACTTCTCATATCAGCAGCAAGTGTCTTGTCCTGTTCCAACTAAAGAACATGACTGAAAGGGTAAAGAGAGAGAGAGAAGGAAAACAACTGTTTCATCCCCAGCTCTCCAGTTGCTTCAGAAGTTGGGTCTACCCCATCCCTGACCTGCCATCCCACCTTCTTGTGAGAAAGGGGAACACTGTCCCAGGATAGGTCTACCTGCTATCCAGGTTACATGTGGAAATTGTGTATGTTTCTCAGGAGCGCTGACTTGGTCAGCTAGCTAGAAGAAAAGCACATAGCCCTGATTGCTGGTATCAACGCTTTGCCTGAGCTGCCATCATTTGAACTGCGGAGCAAACTCCACACAGCCTCAGGATTATCAAATCTCACCAATCCAAGTGTCGTCAATCCATATGCAAGGCACAGTTCCTCATTCCCAGTCCTGCTTCAACTGGAAAGGTCTAACAGCACATGCATGTTTTTGAAAACCAGATACCTTTTCACAAGACACGAATATAGAGCACGCTACCAAGGAGGGGGTGAGACAGAACAAATCATACAGACCAGATGGTAGCCACACTGCTTAATGCACTGTTGGAAGGTGCCCAGCTAGTCTGGCAGTGAGCGATAGAAGAACGTATATAGGACAATGCTCTTTGTTAAGTGCCAGCAATTTATTACATTATATTCCTGAGAACAGCTGAGGTGAATTAACCACAGTAACCATTTACTACTCCTTCTGACAGCCCTGAGATAGTATCTGTGTTGCTGCTGTGGTTGATGGTACCTCTGGGCAGATGTGAACTTGTTCAAAGCTAACCAAAAGCCAACTGCCCAGGTTAGTGTAGTGCCAAACCCCACCCAACAAACCACCCAGTGGGCATATTAGCGTATGCTTGCTGCTATGCTAACCATCACTTGGGTTTTGGTCAAGTTGGAGCGTGACCAGAACAAGCTTGCATCCACTCAGAACACATAGAAACAGAGCTTGACAAAGATGATACACCAGGTGTTGCGGTAATATTGGGTTAAATGCTCCTCTCTCCAGCTACTTCAAGCAAAGAGTCTTTAATCTGATAATGTAGGTGGTAAGACAAGGTATTTGTATTCTTTTGTGTATAGCCTACCTCCATGCCTACATATGCTCCTCTCTCCAGCTACTTCAAGCAAAGAGTCTTTAATCTGATAAAGTAGGTGTAAGACAAGGTATTTGTATTCTTCTTTTGTGTATAGCCTGCCTCCATGCCTACATATCACCATTTAGCTCTAGAAAACATCCTTCAAGTCTGATTATTTTTCATTAAGAAAATCATTAGGCAATTTCATCAAAACAATGCTGCAGAGTGAGACTTGGCAGAACTTGTGGAGATCCTATTTTCTACTGCCTGTCTTGAATTTGATCTTGCACTAGGGCCAGGTGAGGTGAACAAAGCAGAACCCTGACCACAAAAATCTGGATTGCCTTGATACTCTGGCAATGAACCTAAGACAATACTGCTTTTTTTTCCGGAGAACAGTACAGCCCTGTAAGGTTGGTATCTCACACAGAGAAGGGGACATGAATTAATTTTTATTCAGAAGATGACTACTCTCTACAGATGAGCACATCTTAAACACTGTTACTGTTTCAGAAACTGCTAATGATCAGATAGTAGCCATCTTCTATGTTATCTCCTGTGGAACAAAGTACGCAAGTACTCCATGGTTATGTTTTGCATGAGCCACCTACTCTTGAACCATCACTGTCCACATCCAGTCATCTGCAACATCTATTAAACCCTGGCTCAAAGTAGAGAGGGGCTTAGACAGCTTTGGCAACCTTACCATTCTGTAGGAGCCAGCTCAATAACATGGCTTAGTGTAGGCGGGACACAGGTATGAGTGGTTTCAAACTATGATTTAAGACTTTTGCTATGTTTATTTGGGTTATCTTGTAAAGGGAACATTCCACCATATGACGGCATGCAATTATAACATGCAAATCTGTCCACAGAGGAAACCTAGTCACCAGCTGAAGTCCATAAAATTATTACACAGTTTTAACACAAAAAATTGCGTAGTTAAGTCAGAAACAGGAAAAAGAAATTTTGCTCTTTTAAAAATACACAATCTTAATCAAGAAACTGCATTAGAAGTAATGCAGAACGTTAATTCTTTTTTAAAAAGAAAACATTTCAGACTTGACACAAGAAGCTTCTTAAGATGCAGTTTTATTTGTTTGAGTACAGCTTGCTTTTATCACTTGATTTTAGATAGTTATTTTTCCAGTTAATCATTATCTCTGTCTCATGTTTAGGCTTAAAACATGCCTATCACCTTTGTATTTAAGGCCCAAAGATTGCTGTTTTATGAACTGAAATTGTGACCTTCTTTATTACTGCTCCAGATAGTAATATCCTTCCTGTTAACTATCCACATATACTTTGAAATATTGTTTTTTGATTGTAAGTCTGATGCCAATGAATGGAGTAAAATAGGACTCCTTAGAAAGCATCCCATTTCCCAACTCTGGAGAAAAGTTATTTTCTTTACTTCATTATTGTTTCCCCCGACAGTTACCTTAAGCCTGTGACAATGACATAGTCTTAGCTCTTCACTGCTTTTTGGTGGTATTTCACTGAGAGTTAGCACTTTGTTATCATGGGATGACTGCTCAAGAGACTCTGGAGAGTGATGCAATTTTCCAAGATCAGTTTTTAATGAATAAGCATTCATCTCAAATCATCCTTGCCCCAGTCTCTGAGAATGGGCATGGGAAGGAATTCCTCTAATACTGAAACCCAGGCTCCCTTTAATGTAGGATTACTGACCATTCTTTCTTACCTAGAAAAGGAGGATCTCCTGACTTCCCGAAGGTATTATTAAACACTATACATATATCCATGACCGCTGAAGAACTATGTCCAGATTTTATTTAGACTGTAAGTGTGGCAATGCCTGTGAACTAATCAAAAGAGCACAGATCTTTCAGAAAGATGAAATCAACTGTCATTGTCCTCCAGCAAAAATTGGAGATCTTCATTCTTCCTCAGTCGATGTTTCTTCATCCTCAGAATCCCTCACTTTCAGATGTAAGCGCTTCATCAACAGATTTTGTATGCCTCTCCCCAGCAGAAATCCCATAATGCAGCCAGTCATCCTTTACAGTAGCCCAGGACATCTGTTTGGTGGAGAACCTTGCTGCCCACTCTCCTGAATTGTTAACAACAATGACACCCCCCCAAGCCCCCAACTCGTGTCTTCATGTAGTCTAATGCAGTGTCAGCAGCCATCTCTGGTGACATTCCTGAAAAGAACAACAATATAACTTCATGGTATCTGTCTTGAAATCAGTTTTTAAATTCCCTTCAGGTTTCATGCCTCCCTATGGAGCCAGCCAAATCTAATTCTTCCTTCAACTAAATCAGAAAGAAATTTCCAGTGTAGCAAAGGAACTGTTTATAGTAAGGCCCTGGACAGTTGCTAATAGCTGCTATGGTATGGTGCTGCTACAAAGACAGGATTTAAATAGCTTCAGATTGTAATTCAGTTTCAGTATTTGATATAGACTAACTCATGAACTCTATGTTCAAGACACAGCATTTCTTACGCCATCATTTGAAGGGAAAAATGCCAATCTGCAAGCTTTCCATCAAAGGTTTGTCACAAGCTAGGTCTAAAGCATTTACAATTTGAAAAAAAACCTACATGAAAACAATCCAAAATTTCAGTCATCATCTATGTTCCAAGTCCATTGGCCGCAATGGAGCTCCAAGCACGTACTTCACATTGTCATAATTTATCAAAAGCAGACATCAGCATTACCCTTCCTGAAACTTCTGGAAGTATCAGGCAAGATTAGGATTCAATGTACTAGACATCAGAGAAAGGACCAGAAAAGCAACTTTACCTTTTCATTACACTTAATTCATAGTAACAGGAATATTTTCTAAATAAATCAAAGTTAATGTGTACATCACACACACAGGCCTGTAACAGCTGCAGAATATTTGTTCACTACAAGTTTGAATATATATTCAGGAATGTAGTTGGCTGGGCCTAATTGTTCCAAGATATATACCATTGGTAATGTTATGCAGCTTAAGTTGCAGAACAAAGACTGACCTTCATGCCTTCCCTGCAAATTTTGAGTTAAAACCAAACAAAACCAGCAGAGTCAGAATTATTCACAGCACTGGTGACTGACAGGATAAAGCTCCTTTCTCTGACGTTACGGGTGACACTGTGACTATTCAAGTCAGTGGCACTGACTTCAAAGGGTCAGTATTTCACTGATTTTTCATCAAGCCAACAGCTGCCACCATAAGACAGAGATTCCAACAGCTGTTAAGACTGGCAAAGCAACTCACTCCTGAAATATGAAAGTAAATTTTGCAGCATTGGTCCAAAAGAAGATATTTACTACGTGAATTAATGAATAGCTGAACAGAATTACGAAAGAGCTCTATAGTTGTTCTTAAATATGCAACTTCAGTTGACCGTTCAAGGACTCAAAAAGTTATAATAACTTGAGGGTTTGTTTTCAGCACCTCATGGAAACGAGGGAGGGGGTGGGGGGAAAGTCTATTGCTGACATTTTCCTGGCAGCTGAGTTATACTTGTGGGCAGGATGAATGAAGGTAGAGCAAGCACGGGGAGGGTGAACAAGTGCAAACCAATTAAACATGCACACATGTGGGTTCATTTTCTTTGTTCTTTTTCTCTTTAAAAAAAATAATTTGAGCCTCATTTGCCTTTCACACTGATTTATCACAAGCCAGGTAACTACTATCAATGCGTAGGTTTTGCAATGCAGTTACCTTCGAGCCCGAGAAGAAACTAGTTTACATAGTTTAGACTAAATAGAGCTTAGAAGGCCATTCACAAATTGAATGGCCAGGGACATAATATAGAGAGTAAGGAGAGATTATAACCTGTTACATTTTTGGGAAATAATCTGTAGGTTGGTATTTTATGCTGAAACTATCACATTAGCCAAGAGATTTACAGAGAAATGCACCCATTATATGCAAACAGCTCTATAAAGCATAACAAAAATACTCTCAGCTGTTACTTGTCCCTCTACTTACTGCTTCTCCAATGAAAATGTAAACTGAAAGCTTTCCAACTATTTCCAGTTCGGTTGATCTCAAAGCAAGTTACACTGTACTGCCCAAAAGCTACAGCTTTCTAAAAATAATGGTGATATCTATATTAATAGTTCTTCAACTACATGCAATACAAGTACATTGTCTGGCTATGTTTACAGGCTGTAATATAATCAAGGGTTTAGATGACCGACTAACTCATGAAGGTAAAGCTCCGAAGGGTCATCCCACAGTCAGATTATATTACAGTCACATAAGACATACTGTGTCAGCTGTTTACCACATACCCACCCAGTCAGTTTAGTACATTTTCCAAAACAAAAATGAAAATTTGAATCATAGTTAAAATGTCTTAAAAGCATTTCTGTTGCTAAAATCAGAGTTGTTAAAATAAAAACCATTACAGTTTATCAGAAAGGTGACATCCTGTGCTTTCTTTTTTCAGCTCTGATTATCTATCTCTAGCCCTCCCCTACTGCTTCCTTAAAAATATCTTGCTTTTACTTGTTTTCTATTTCTTTGTTCACAAAATTTTAGTTTAAAACTGGGAAAAAATTATTAACTAGAATTTCAGTTGAACAAAGTAGACAATAATGTCTTTCAATGTACATTGATCTAAAGCATGATTAAACATCAAGCAGCACAGATACTTCTGTCTACTGAAGGCTATTTTAGCTTTATTAATACTTTAGGACTTTGTTTTGTTTTTAAAGAGAGGTGACCCACCCACATACCCCTGGGAGCAACTCTTCTGACAACTGTTCTAGGATGATAGTACATAAACTGAAACCTGTCATTAGGCAACATTTCCTATCCTCATTATTTCAGCTTACAGGAAGTTTGGAATATACCTTGCTCCATGTGATAGAGGACCAGTCGGGCTAAGACCACTTTCATAATGCTCTCCCCATGTCCTGTGGTTGAAGTGGCACCAGAATGGTTATCAGCATAACCTCCACTTCCTTTTCAGAGGAAAAAAACAAGGCAGCAATATTCTGTAATACAATTTACAAGCTCTGCATTGTTTAAAATAGGTACCAAACATTTCTTCCTAAAGGTCTGGCACTTCCGTGCACTTCTGGCAGCAAAGTGTCAGTAACTAACTTCTTTCTCATTTCTGCCTCAGTTTGAAAAGTAAAATATATGAAAGAGATCAACAACAGTCAGCTGCCAAGTTATGAGCTAAAAGACTAGTGATCTGCTTGTGGTGCAAGAAGCAGAAGCTGGCCAACAATTCACAGGGATGGGCAAACATATTTTCCAGAATAGCAAGGGACAGTATAGGATGATAGCAATGGGATGCAGAATGCCAGGGACATAACATTACCAATTGAGAAGATACGAAGGAAGACCTCTTGAGGACATTGGTGAATTAACCAAAGTTTGAGGAGGACTTATCCACAAGAACAAAAGCAGATAAGCGCTTTGAAGTGCCTGGGCTCTAGTGAAGCATCACAAAGCACGAAAGATTGAAGAATCTTTCAAGTCCTCACCATCCTTGTTTTGCTGGTTCATTCCACACCCTGTTCTCCACCAAGCTTCTGCTTGCTCAACACCCATGTTTCTAGCACATCTCCTAAGAAAAACATTTCCCAGGAGCAGGGCAGGAGCATACCACAGCATTATAAACAAGGTACTGGGGGAGGGGAAAGAGGCATAGAAGAGCAATGAAAGTTTCTTCCCTTCTATACTTTCTTGATCAGATCAGACCCTTTCAATGGACCCCGATTTATACGTGGAAAAACACTGCCACAATCAGTCTGTCAAAGCCCCCTTTCAAAAGGCTCTAATTTTTAAAAGTACAGCTAGCATTTCTGTATGCTATCCTGCAGATGTCTAGTAAAAGTTGCAAGCAATACACTCAACGGTGCCCAGTTCCACTTGTCCTTCACAGACCTATGTCCCACACTATAGGAGCCCTGAATATGAGCGGGTATTTTGCAGTCAGAAGGCTGCAGTCAGAAACAAAGCCGAAAATCATAGTCAAAATGCAGAGGGTACCAAAATATTAGCAACTTAGGGTGCAAGAGAAAGTTAGTATTAGTTTTATAATAATCATGTACTGCAAACAGCAGCGCTATTTGAGTTTGGAACATGTTTTACTAAAAATAATTATTTTCCAAATCCCAGTGGTATGGTAGAATCCTGAAGCAATCAAATGGCAAGTCTGTCCCACAAAAGGAACAAGTCGGGGGAAAGCATTTCAAGTGTCTCTTTATACTTGGGTAAGAGATCTTTTAAAATATTTCCTTTATTCCATACAGCATCTATTAGGCTCTGAGGCAGTCTTATCAGGGCTCTCCAAGAACAGGAATTTACTTGAAGTTGCCAGTTATTTTACAATTCTGGCTCAGTGATATAACAAACAGTAATTACAATTATACCTACTCCCTTAAGGATCCAGAAAACAGCATCTTAGTATGGAAACAGGCTACATTTTTTGACTTAGCTGTCAGCATGGATATGAAAAAGCAGAGCTTTACCAGAATGAACAGAAAGGAAACACAGGAAAAAAATGTTAGCATTTGGGAAAGGACAGAAAAAAAGAAATTCCCCACTACCACCACCATTTTCCAGACAGAAAAGTGTGCATGATGATAATAATGACAGCATTACACCTCTACTCCCAGTCCTTACTTGCAGTCTCCATGTTGTATTAAGGAGCTTGAGCTTTGATACATTTGAATGTTAGACTTCCATTTCAGATGTACGAGTATTTATGTTTCATTTCACTCATGAAAATGTGTAATACTTTTTTTTTTTCTTTTTTTCTTTCTTTAAATGAGATAGCTACGAAAAATGAGAGGCAAGATCCCACACCCCATACCTACGCATGCTGTGTCACCAACACGGCCAATCAGTTTATTAGAGAGTCCTCCAGTGGATGTTGCACAAGCTACATTTCCTTCACTGTCTATAGCAACAGCACCGACTGTTCCAAGGTCTCTGCCAAGAAAAACAGTTCACAAAATTAGGTAGAATTAAAGCATACCTGCCAAAGCATGTTGAATTTATTTTCCAGGTAGCTTTAAAAAATGATTACTGCAAAAAATTACTTCTCATCATAAAGCTATTTTTTACCATGCTTCTCATTACAAAAATAACAAACAATATGCAACAATTCTCATAGCTTTATATTTAAAAAAAAAAAAATATTTTCTGCTCTATATCTCCCCCCCATGACTCGTTTCCCTTCATAGCCTGGAAACTTCGACTTGGGGAGGAAAAAACCCACAAAACAAAAGGACATTGGGCAGAAATATTTCTAGCCATGATAGTTCCGGCGTAGTTTTTTGGCTGTGACACACCTGCCACACAACTTGCCCCTTAAGAGCAACTCAAAGACACAAGAATTGTCTCCACTGTCTCAACAGGAGATTAATTGGAATTATTAATGACAATGCATGTAAACAAGTGAATACAGAAAAGGAGAGTAATGTTATGAATGCACTGAATCATTTCCTTCCTGTTCCTCCTTTTTCCTCTTCCTTATTCCCCTAAATGTTTGAATGTCACAAAAAAAAAAAAGGTTATTTATGTGCCTTTCAACTAGTATTGTTCACAACACATCATTAATACATATTTTCATCTTTGTACTCTGTAGCTAAGCAATCTTGAGGTTTAAATCACTTGGCCACTAGAATCTGTTGAAACAACACATCAGCTTAAAAACCTTCATGCACTTAAGAAAATAGAAGTTTCAACTACTGCTTTATTTCTTCAGCACAAAAAAGTCATATATAATAGGCTGCTTAAAATATACATGTGTATTCACACTCAGAGAAGAAAGGCTATTGTAACTTACTGTAACAGCTGCAGCACTGAGAAGCAAGACATGACTGAGAAGCAACAGTTTGAGCATCCAGATATTCCAATCTTGGCAATTCATGTAGGAACATAAAACAGTATCTGACTAGGAGAGATACACCAAAAAAACCCTAAATCCCTCCTCACAGGAAAAGAATTTGTAACAATTCTTTAAGGAACTGCCCAATAGGCAACCGGAACAGGAATACCTTTGGAAGTTGCCTGGGCACTGGCACGGGTCTCTCTATAACCCCCACAAAAATCTAAGCTAATTAAGCCAACGTCTTTGTGTACAGTCAATTTCTCAGAGAAACAACTTCCTGTTCCCTCCTGCTTATGTAAAATATCATACTCTCAGTCCCTACACTTCATTCACAGCAATTCAAAGTTGACTGATGAATCACAGGCCTTACAAACTGCTCTGACATTTATGTGGAGATGGACCTCATCTCAAACTGATATGATGGTGCAGATGGGCTTCCCACCCATCCATCTGTTACAAGTGATTTGCTGAAAAGAATATCAGTACTCCCTTGCACACTCATGTGGCACCCTTCAACCAATTAAAGTTACATCCTCCTGAGAAATTAAGAAAGATGCATCCAGATGTGCATTTTCCTAGGTATGTATTTACCTTAAGCAACTGTGAGAATAGTGAAATCACATATGCAGCAGCTGTTTAGGTACAAGAGCTCAATCAGGGATAAGTAACAGAGTGTGTCTGACATACCTTACCTGCAGTAGAGCAAACAGACAACTACGCTCTATTTCTTACTGTCACTTTAAACTTTTTTATTGCTTCAGTGTCACATATTTTCTTTGTTTATGTTCAGGGCAAAGGCAAAGAAGATATAAACAACCTGTGGCATAGCTAGTTGACTCAAACATTAGCAAGGCAGGCAAAACTGTTGAAGTAGAGATATCATATTACAATGATCTATTGTTAGTGATAGTAGTAAGAAACTCAACAAGTACCTGTAGTATACCAGAGGATGCTATTAGTAGTAATGATTTTGTTCAAGAATTATTCTTTTTTACTGCATATACTGTGATACAGAATGGATCACTTGGATTTGTTCATTCCCTTTTGTCTAAATCTTTCATTATCCAGTACCCATGAAATTACATGTACTTTTCTATCCCCATTCCACTAATAAAGCACCTGCTATTTTGTCTTAGCCCTGCATCAGAAGTAGGGTTTTCTGTCAATTGCTGTCAGAGTCCTTTTAACTAATACCTCCTTGAGTTACTCTTGCACTGTGATTCATAGAGGGACTAGCAGCCCATCTGCTACCTCATGGCCAGACTCAGCCCCCTTTCTGTGGGGTTCTCAGGCAACCTCCAGCAATTCTTGACAAGGGTATGGTCAGAATCTTTGGAGTGAGAGAGACAAACCACACCTTATTCTCAGCAAGAGGTGTACCAGATGCCATGTTCTACGTGCAATGGAATCATAGGCTTTTAACATAAATAAATGCAGGCTTCTAACCAGCAGAAGAGAAAGTCTTCTGGAGACACCAAACTTGGCTTGGAAAGCTGTGAACCCCCAAGGTTTCCAACATTGTTAGGACCAGAGGACTGAAGTACACACCAACCTTCAAATTCCCAGTATGATCTGGTTTTATGTTGCCTCTGACTAATACTACTTCACCGTCTGCCTGTTCGCCTCAGGCAAGTTTCTGCATAATCACTGTGGACATAACATGGAAAAAGAACATTCCACATGCAATACAGGAACAAGTGGGCTCGCATTAAAAAAACCTGTTTTCAACTTTGTGAATTTGTGCTTATGTTTTGGGCACTGGTTGTCAGAAAAAGAACAGCGAGGCTAAGACAAGAAAAAGTCTTGAGCCCTTCAGAAATACACAAGCCTTCTATTATCAGATATTCCAGAACAAGACAATACTGAAACTGGAGATGCCTAACACTGTTATAAGAAAAAAAAAAATAATTAAGCAGTTACAAAGAATAAGTGGAGACTCAGATGCCATGCCATTCCAGCCTATATATTCAGGAGATCAAGGGGCAGCAGGGGCTACGCCATCCTCAAAATTCTTTGTAATGAATTATAATACCACACAGTCCTTGGACAGACCATGGATCAAAAGAAAACGTCTCTTGGATACGAGATGAACTATGACTGGGACCTTATGGTCAAGGAACAACTTCACTTTGTTTACAAGACTGTATTTACACTTGCCTCATGAATTTGTTTTTCCTTCTAGCAATTTACTGAAAACAACATATAGCTTGTAGTTTATAGCCTCATTTCATGGACTTTAATTAACATGCCCACAGAAGAAATTTCCTCCTTTTGATCTATACATACTTCAGCTCTGTTTCTCTCATTACTACTATTTCACAGAACAGATGAACAACATGTACTAGAGCATTTATGTAATGTAATATAGTATTTTCCTATGCCACAACCACTGATGTACAAATGGAAGCTCAAAACAATTTATTATTTATGGCTACCTCACGGGCATAAAAACCATTTTTGACACCTGATTATTTTCCTTCCCTTCCCATCCACCTCACCTTCCTCTCTGCTTTGTAAGACTTACTTATTCTTGAAGTGACTTTCATTTTGCTTGTGTGCAATACTATCCACTAGCATCTCTTTTCACACCCACCACTACACTGAACTTCTTGGTCATTGTTTTCATTCCTATCTACAATAACCAACAGCCACAATCAGCACTCAGAAGGAGTTACTGGTCAAAATCTCATGTGATTTAACTAACTAATCCAGTTTAAAGCCAAATCTGATCATCTACTTAACCAAGACCAGCTTTATTAATTTTTTTTTCATGGACATGTTTTAAAACGTGGACTGGAGATTTTTTAAAATCACAGTGCCTTTGTGAAAAAGAACCAGACAAAGTGAAGCCTGCTGTTTGTTAAAGCTGCTCTATGCACTTCTGTAACTGGTGATTTTAAGAGCAGTAACAAGTTTTAACTTTGTCCTCCATTAATGCCACAAAACCTATGCTATGTCAAAGTGACCGACAATCTTCTTAAGCATCAAGTTTGTTCAAGTTTGTTCCAGTCACTTACACTTGAGCAAATTCATTGAAAGCTTGATTTTTCATGACTTTCACTGGGGACATACTGTGAAGACTGTATCAAACCATGTAACACTCAGAAATGAAGTATTCTCAAGTGTGAACACAGGCCACAAACTTTGGGTTTAAATTATCTAAATTTAAAAAGAAAAAAATATTTTACAAAACCCCTACTTCTGAAACTCTTCCGGGTTGGAATCTGGCTCGAGGTTCTTCTTCCATCTCTCCCGGGATCTCTCAGTTATGAGTTTCTCCCCTGGAGTCTCAGGAATACCCATGGCCTGAGCAAACAGGTGTGCACCACGGTCAGTCAGCAGCATGTGCTTCGTCTGCAGAAGACAGACAAGAGATTCGTTGACAATTCTTGTTTTGCCTTGTACTGAGCAGTTTTGTATAATCACTATTTTTAGAAGTATCCACACAAAGAAAATTCCGAATTTTGTTTTAAACTTTCTAGATTTCTATGCCCTTCACCATTAGTAGAAAAGAACTGCAGTTATCTATTTATACTTGTTATAATTGGACAAGAAAAACTGGTAAACTTGCATGGAACTTCTTTGCACTGTTCCCAGTCAATCACTAAATCGCTACTTAACTGTTTTGTCCAATTAACTAAGAGATCTAGAAGGATTTTACTTGGAAGGAAAGAAAGGTAAATAAATTCCTGTTCTGTCTGAAAGTATTACATCTCGTAAGAGTAAAATAACCCAAAAATGTAAATATCATACACTAAAGTGTTTCTCAACATCAGTTGAACCATTTTATTTTAAATACTTCCTTCAACTAGCTGCTACTCTTATAGACCCAGAATTTCAAATTTAAGTACAGTATATTGTCCTCACAGGTTTCACAAAAAATGTTTGCTCTCTTCTAATGACATTTGCAGAAGCTCGATTTTGATTCCTTTATTTAGCAAAGCACTTAGACCAGATTTTAAGTCAACAACCTTAGGTAATTCCATGCTTCAAAGCCTGTACAGCTTGGTTAATTCCTATTTCAGTGGAACTTGCCAGATAAAGATTTCATTAATCCTTATACTTTAGTAGGAGCTCTAAAATCTGATTTTTTGTTTTAATCTGTGTCCAAAAATAAGCATCAACTTCTTGGACCACTACACAGCTGTTAACGGCTCATCAGAAACCACAAGGCTTTGGAGGAGCAGTGGTCTGACCATACAGTATGGAGTCATTTCAGAGCACAGCAGCTAAATTAAGCAAGCTTTTATGTCCATGCAGCAGCACAGCAAAGTACCAAAAGGCAGAGGTCCAAAAAGTAGAACCATGTGATGCTGGAGGCAGCAGGTCTGCAGAGCCAAACAGGAGACTGCAGTGGCACATACTCTGCTCTCAGCCTGAAGTGAGGATAGCAGAAGTTAGGTATTTGTGTCATGCTGCATTCCGCAGGACATTTACACTCTTAAAACTTCAGACTTTAAGATGTTGCAAACCATCAACTTCTGTCGATTTCTAAAGCAATGACAAGCAATTGCTACCACAACCAACCCATAGTGCTGCATTGTTTTGAAGGATTTGAGCTGAACCTCTTGCCAAACCACAGACACTGAGCTCTGCTTCAGCCTATTACAGCCTCTGCACTAACCCCTTCAGCGCTTACACAAGTAGAAAACGTGACTACACTTCAGAAACATTTCTGAACAGTCATTCATACATGTGGTGTCCCTGACTTCAAATATTTTTGAGAATTTAAATGTCCTTTTACTGACAAATTAAGTCCTCAATTCATCAGAGTATGGCTTTAGGGAACAAGAGTAAGGGTTACAGGGAAGAAGTCCTCTATGTATGTCAAAGAGTGGGCAATAGGCTTACATGCTGGGATACGTTACCAGACAATAAAAGACCCACCTATTTCCAACAAAGCTGAAATGTTCTTCTGACTGGAAAGAAAACTTCTTTGTGCAACACTGCCCCCCTCCGCCACTGGCACTAAACCTCCAGAAGCACACGATCCAATAATTCAAATTGGTTTTGGTTGGGGTTTGGGGTTTTTTTTTGGTGTTTTTTTTTGATTTTATTTTTAGGAAATATATTGAACTTTTCTTTTGATTTTATCTGTATCAGAAGGCTGTTCCCTCCACCACTTGCTTTCTTCAGCAATTAAGACTCTATATCTTCTTTTAAATAAGTTTTTTAGAAAATTGAAGTTTTATTGTAAAAAATGGAAGTTATTTCTTAAAACCTTTTCAAAGGGTTCCCCCCCATATGCAGATTCTGATAACATACCCACCTTCCTGAGATGCACAAATGAAGGAACACTTGCATATACAGGAATAAGCTTCTATGATAGGTTTTGTGGGTTTTTTTGTTTTTGTTTTTGGTTTTTTTTGCAGTCCTCACTGAAAAGAAGGCATCTTAAGGAGAATTTGATTTGGTTTTCTTTTCAATATACCTTGTCAATCAAAAAAGCTGGCAGAACATTGCCAAAGAACCCAAAAGCACATTTTTCTGTCTCATCTTTCTTCTGCAGTTTCATGAATATGTTTGCTAACTTTCTTAAGTACCTAATTATTCTGGGACACATCTATACAAAGTAATCCAAAAGGACAGAAAAAAAAGGGGGGTCCCAGAGATCTTTCTAACAAACAATATATGTTGGCAAGTTTAGTTAATTTCATGGGGAATAGGGAAGAGAAAATCCCCAAATTTCTGCAGCTGGCCTAAAATTCAGACCATCACTGTTCTTTATTTAACAATCCTAGCAGTGCGCAAAGCACAGCAAAAATTTGCACCTTTGCCTTGAGAAGTCTACGTTCTAAGCTAAATTCTCCTTTGTCTAATGTAAAGAGTTGGATGATACACTAAGGGAAAACATATACACAGCTCACGTATACCAATGAATCAGCACTCTGATGTTCGCAAGATGCCCATCTAATGAAGTGCTGGAGCTGTGGGGGATTACGTGCCCCATTAAAAAAAAAAAGCCATTTCAATGTATCATTCTATTTTTGTTTACTACAAACAGGAATAATTCAACAGGAATTTAACTGCTTTCTCAAGGATTTGCTGCATTAGTTAATGTACTAAAAGCCTTTCATCTCTAGAGGCTGCCATGTTCAACAGCATAGTGAATCACGAATAGAAATTATTCTGGTGCCCTCCTTTCTTCTACCCCATGAATTCAGACGAGTTGGAGCCCAGTGAGAATGCGACAGCGCACAGGATAAATGTACGCAACAACAATCTAGAAAAGCTACTCTGGCCACCAGATGGAGCCCATATTGTTCCACAGGAGGAATGGAAATACAGAAAACAAGCAGGTGGGGAGGGTTTTGGTTGGTTGGTTGGTTTTGGGAGCTGCATGTTTCGAAATTCCTTAAGGCAGTGAGGCTTCTCAAAACCACTGGGAAATAAGCATCCTAACATGCTTAGGACCGCAGGAAAACAACAGTCTTATTACCCATGGGCCATAGAGCTCAAAATACTTTTAATTGTGCACAGTAAAACAAAACAAAATACACTCTGAATAGTACCGTGAAATAGCCTGGGTTGGTGTCCCAAAATTGCTGCCCAAGATGAACAGAAGAATAACAGCAGTTGGTATTCCCATTCACAATACCTGACAGAGAAGCAGCAGAAACTCACCTCAAGATACATCAAGCAATTTACATTTGAACTTTGTCATCTACACAGATTTTTTTGCACTGGGTAGAGATTAATACTCTTTACCACAAAATTTCATGGGTTTAGGACTATATCATTATACTTGGTCCTGTACAGTTGAATTTTACGATTTCCTTTCAAATTTAGCCTCAACATTTCTGAGCACTAGAAGCACCACACAGTGACAAGAAAGGCCTTATAACAGATGAGAAAGACAAAGGAGAGGGTTATTTTGGTTTTGGTTGGTTTTGGTTTATTTTTTAAAAAACACTTTGGAAGGTTATGTTCTCAAGAACCAACAGTGGTGTTCTGTCTTTATTCTTCTTGACTTAAATGGGATTTTGTCACAGAGAAAACAACAAAAAATCAGTGATTCTGGAATATGAACCGAACAATGGGCTTTAAAATAAGTTAGCTACAGGAAAAAAAAATACAACATTCCCCTCAACATGCTAGAAGACATCTCTCCCCCAGCCCACCACCTACATTCTCAAATTTTGAAAAATTTGCTCTTGTTAAGCTGTCTACCAGCTATACTTATTTATTTGTTCTAGCTAAATGACAGAATAAATCCCATGTGAAGGAACAAAAAGCTTATTCATCACAAGTTTTAACATTGTTTTCTAGTGGACACACATTTTAAAAAGTATTGAATGCTTTAGTGAAACATTCTTATTTTAAAAACAGAACCAACCTCAAATTAAGTGTAAAAATAATTCCTATATTCTTTGGAGGCTGTTGAGGACAAATTACGTTTCAATCATCTTTATAGATCACCAAAAGAGGTTTTGTTTCCTCAAAAGTCACTTCAAAAGGTTAAAGAAACATAAATCCTCTTTGTTAGTAAGTGTTGTTGCAAATATGGACCCTTTTCAACAATGGGAAAGCTGTACTAGCAGGATGAAAAATGTAAACTTTTTGATCACTGTCACAGTCTAGTAATGGCAAAACAGAGGCACATATGACACAAATGACCTACTCCCTCATGATCCATACCAGATGCACCATTTCTGAAAAACGAGAGAAGTCTGCTGTGGCAGATATTAGAGGGACTTCTTAGTGGAGTAAGGTGGGACTGATTTTACATAGAAGGTCAAGTAATAATAATTTTTCTGCCCTGATAAGTTTGATTCTCATGGACAATCTGTCAGCATCACATAGTGCAAATGTTATCTTCTACTGCTGGAATACCACAGAGCTTTGCACTGAGGCTACCATCTGATTAGGTCACAATGGAGAAGGCCACCTAGAGCAGCATAAGACTGCGGTACATGGCCAAATATTGGGCCACTTAGTTCAGTTCAATATCACTGCAAAGTCAACAGTACATTATCCAACTTTAATCTTGCAAGATCAAGAAGAAGACTCAGTGACAGCATAAAAGCTGTTCAAAAAACAAGTGAACAAAAAATCCCTAAAATCTTGAACACCAGCTGTGGAGCTACAGAAGATCAAACGTATAGGTCAAGTTCTCCTTGAGCTTCCAATTGCATGGCAGAACTTACATTTCCTTAGAATGCTATTTTTAATGAAGACCTCAAAAACACTTAAAATAAAAGTTCTTCATGGTCATGACCATAGTTTCCGACTACTACCATTAATTTCTCCCTTCTTTCCTGCTTTAAAGCACTACATAAACATCATCACTGAGGTGTATCAATATACCAGATGAAGTTCTAAGGGGAAAAAATGCTTCATATTCAAGTAGATATTCAGCATACCTTTTCCATGACAAGTCGAGCAAGTTTTATTGGGTTTGCTACACATTTAACTGCAGATACTGCTCCAGAGTCTAAATTTTTTCCATCCATTATAATGGCATCCATTTCTACTTCACCTTTTTCATTTAGAACAGATCCACAGCCTAAAGACCAAAAAGAAAAAAAATAACAGGGAGGAAGGGAAAAAGAAGAAAGTAATTAAGAGCTAATCATCAGGTGATTCAATTATTAGAGCTCATCAAGCAAACTTTCTCTTTCCCAGTTTGTTGTCTGACTTATTAAAAGTATGTCCTGAACACAAACAGAACAGCAGAAACACTGCTGAGTATAACCACAAAATCCAACCATTAACAGAAGTCTCACAGGGTACAACATCTACTTTAAAACCGAGTTTTATTTTTGTAAGATGAATAACACACTTCTGATCCCATCCAAAATTATATACTAGGTATGAAAGTTAAAACAACAAACAGAATCACAGAATGGTTGGGTTTGGAAGGGACCTCTGGAGATCATCTAGTCCAGCCCCCTGACAAAGCAGGTTCACCTACAGTATGTTGCACAGGGTCGCGTCCAGGCGGGTTTTGAATATCTCCAGAGAAGGAGACTCCACAACCTCCCTGGGCAGCCTGTTCCAGTGCTCTGTCACCCTCAAAGTAAAGAAGTTTTTTCTCATATTTAGATGGAACTTCCCACGCTTCAGTTTGTGCCCATTGCCCCTTGTCCTGTCACTGGGCACCACTGAGAAGACTCTGGCCCCATCCTCTTGACACCCACCCCTAAGGTATTTGTAAGTATTGATAAGATCCCCCCTCATTCTTCTCTTCTCCAGGCTAAACAGACCCAGCTCTCTCAGCCTCTCCTCATAAGAGAGATGCTCCAGTCCTTTGATCATCTTTGCAGCCCTCCGCTGCACTCTCCAGTAGTTCCTTGTCTTTCTTGAACTGGGGACCCCAGAACTGGACACAGTACTCCAGGTGTGTCCCCCTACACGGCCTAGGGCAGTGTACAGGGGGAGGATAACCTTCCTTGACCTGCTGGCCACACTCTTCCTAATGCACCCCAGGATACCGTTGGCCTTCCTGGCCACAAGGGCACATTGTTGGCTTATGGTGAACTTGTCCACCAGAACTCCCAGGTCTTTCTCCACAGAGCTACCTTCCAGCAGGTCAACCCCCAACCTGTACCAGTGCATGGGGTTATTCCTCCCAAGTTGCAGGACCCTACACTTGCCTTTGTTGAACTTCATTAGGTTTCTCTCTTCCCAACTCTCTAGCCTGTCCAGGTCTCACTGAACGGCAGCACAGCCTTCTGGTGTATCAGCCACTCCTCCCAGTTTTGCATCATCAGCAAACTTGCTGAGGGTACATTCAGTCCCTTCATCCAGGTCATCGATGAATAAGTTAAACAGGACCGGGCCCAGTACTGACCCCTGGGGAACACCACTATCCACAGGCCTCCAACTAGACTGAGCACTGCTGATCACAACCCTCTGAGCTCTGCCATTCAGCCTGTTCTCAGTGCACTTTACTGTCCACTCATCTAACCCACTCTCCCTGAGCTTACCAATCATGAACAGAATTCTTTATCCCACAGATCACTTCAAGTGCACATAAAGCTATTTTACTTTTACAGTTCTTCCAAAGGAGGATACAACGTAACCCAGCAAAATAGTACAGTGTTCAATCCTATCAACAGATTGACGTCACACGGCATTCCAAGAAACTGCTAAAATTGATGGAGCGGAATGAAAGTGTCCACTTACTACTGTAACAAAAGCGTGAAATAACAAGTTCTGCATTAGCAAATAAAAACAGTAGATGAAGGAATTTAAAAAAAAAAAATCAAGTAACAAAATGTTGGGTATTTTCTTCTATAATTATCAGTGCTATCACTAACCTAATTGAAAATTAATGAGATACAAAATGAGACAATGCAAATAGGTTTCTTTTTTTTTTAATTAATGGCAATAACTGTATCACAAGGGAATAAGCAGTTGTAAATCATCAAGTGCACAAGCCTTGCTAATAAGGATGGAGAAGACTAAACGTAAAAAGAAGCAAAAAAACAAACCAAAACATGACAGACTTACGCAGTAGCTCAGGCAGAAAGACTTGAACATTTTACAGAGCTAAAACAGTGGAGAGAGACAGCTGCCCCCTAAGAGCAATTCATCCCACTTGCCTTAGAGAGCTCTATAGCCACCCTTTCTCATTCCACTGCCCACCGTGAAAGTCTCTACACCATGGCAAGGCTAGATACTAAACTTAAGGTTATCTGAGGTAGGGTGAATCCTTCCTTCTATGGTTACTGACTTCCAGCACAATGTGTAGTGACTACCTGCTTCTGAGGCCATGGCATCCATTGGCAGCAGCACTGAAAAAAAAAAGTCTGGCTCACTTGTGAAGTAAAGGACAGGGAAAAAAACAGAGACAACAGAAGACAGCAAATCTAAGGGGACACAAATAACAAATGTATCTGACATTAGCCAAATCACAGCAGGGGTACTGAGAGGAGTTCTCCAATTCCCTCTATCTACAGACAGATAGATCTGTCCTCTATCCTGCAAAGGCTGAGGAGGAAAGCGTGTGAAAGGATCACGATAATGACAGTTCCTATATCTGGAGCATTCACACCAAGCTAGTTAATACTGCTAGTCAAAGAGATCACATGAAGGAAACATGATCAAGGCCACTTCCTCATCACAAGCAGAACTTGATGACTTCATTATGCTGCACAAGTCACTAAAATGGTAGTTTTAGACAACAGTAAAGCTGCTGAGCCCCTCCACCAAGCCTACATCAAGATGCATCTACACATCATTGCTAAACCCTATCATTCAAAAAAGGACACAACTTGATCATTAAGCCCATTCTTCCCAATCTTTATTGTTGTCTCCTAGCAATGTCTGTGTTTTCCTAGAAAACATTACAGTAAAACTGATTTTTCTTTTACAAAAATGAATACCACACGGTGAGTTTTAAACAGCCACTCCAATCAGGGCCCTCTTCAGATAGCTTTCAGCTCATTTTGACCAGCTACTGAGAGCAGCTGTATCTAATGAGTGTTAACAAAATTAGATGTATCTGTAAGTGACCACACTACTTGCCATTTAGATCAGCACAGTCAAACTTGAACAAGGGCCTAAGGCTCAAGCCCATTTAAGCAAATTTTGCTAAAAATTGCTCATTTAATATACTATAAACAAGGAATAAATATTGTTACAACAAACTGAAGTAAACACCTTCAGACAAAAATATAATTCAACACACATTTAATTAAGGATATATGTGACCTCAGACCATGAAAAAGTATCACAAACACATACTGCACTTTGTATGTTAAGCAAAATGTTAAGTTATAACTGTATATCAGTCACTGGATATGGTAGAGTCTAAGGTCCTATCCTCAAATGATGTGATTGTTTTTAGAGGAGTATACACTGCTCACAGGTGTCAGTTCAATGACAGCATGCTACGTGAATGCATGGCTCAGAAAAAGCAGTGTAGTGACAAGATCCCATAGAAAGGTTAAAAACAAACTGGTATGCAAAACATAGAATATTGCTAGTTATTGTGATCCTACTTAGCATAAGTGCCAAAATGCTTCAGAAAGTTGTGTACAAGTTAAATAAATGAGCCTAAACAGATCATTATAGCATAAGCTTTCATCACTGAGAGCCACACTGAGCTAAAATCTATTCCCCATCTAAATAATGTTGATTTACAGAACTATCAAAACTAGTGTATAAGAAACCAAGAAAGTATGCAATTGTTTACATGGAATGATTAAGAAAGACGTTGTGGTGGTGTGCTCCCACCCCATCTTAAGCCATAACCACCAGTGGAGGTCGTGATGACTACATCAAGCTTACACTGGACTTCAGGGGATGGATGGCAACATGGTAGCCAAGGGCTGTCTGTAACAGCAACCCAGATGTTTTGCTGGTATGCAAATACGACTATAAGTCAATTATCTTACTCTATAAATAGTGGACAGACTATTGGGCTCTCCTGAAATGACAGCAGGCTGCACGCCAGGATCTCCCCTTGAGTAGGGATGCCTCTCAAGGTGGAAAGATTCCTTGCCACAACAGATTCTCGGTAAGCGATTAGTAGCATGCTAAACCTTGAAATCTTAGCTAAGTGATATAAAGGATTGATTGTGCATATGTAATTCTTTAGACATAAACTGTTGACCAAGTCTAGATCCAGGTGCACCTAGACTTGTCTCTGAGAAGGAGTTTAGAAAGAGAGGGGGTCCTTCCTGAACCTCGTGACTCAATGGGAGGGTCTCCCTGACAGTTTTGCCTAACCCTGTCTTCTATGCAGTAAATAACCAAGCGTACCTTGCCATTGAATCTTGTTAAACCACTGCTGCATTTACTATTGAACTTCATTAACTCAATGTTTTATATCAATCAAGTATATTGTTGCTCTCTCTTATGAGTGAAATGCATTTCTCTCTCCATCCACGACAGATGTAAACAATCTTTAAGCTTAAATTTATATTTAAGTTGCTTCCACATTAACATTGGGCACTAATAACGAGCAAAACATCACTGAAGAGATGCTTTTCAAGAATTAGGTTTTTTCGTGCCCTGAAGTAGCTGGCATTTTCAAAACAGCAAATCTAAATTCTCTCGCCAGAGAGATATTTTGAGACATAACCCAGAAGCATAGAGAGCCAAAGGCCAAATAGATACTGATTTACTGACCTGAGCAAAAAAAAGTCCTAAAGGCTAGTGACTGATTAAGAGAACAGGTGAAGAAAAGTAAAAGTTAAATGAGAGACTGCCACCCTGATGTTAATTCTATAATAGTACACACCACACTTCTAAGTTCGCTTCATGATTTCAGCTTGAATCTTCTAAAACTCAAGATGTTCAACCCAAGTCAGTAACAAAACACTGCAAGTTTCACATGAAGTAAAAGCTCTCCCTTGCTCTCAATTACAAGGTGAGAGGGAACAAGAGAATCTCTGCAAACCAAGTGTGCACTAACAAATAGCTATGTTATCTAAAACACTGAACACTGACAGGTCTTTCTTTCCATGTTCATTCCTGACATACCTTGGTGGGGGTGGGGAAATATTTTCACTGAAATTCATCAAAATAATAAATTTGAGATCATACAAAGAAGAGAAAAATATTTGACTATTAACATTAATCATTAGGAAAACCAATTATGAACCCTTACTGTATAAATTCATGATTCATATACCATTACTGCATTATTTCTGTATTATTTACAAAAGCAGCAATTGCAAGCATTAAAAACACCTAAACCAGTATTCCTCTGGCAATAATAAAGGTCAAGTATTAAGGCTTAAACATTGCTCCACGCTGTATTCAAGTCCCTTAAACATGAACATTAAGTAAACGTATCCTCCATTAAGGAGTCCATGCGTTAAAACTGAATACACAGCACGCTAAGGGGAGATTTACAGAAAAGTAATACTGCACCACAAGAATGAAATGGCAGGTATAAAACACTGAAAAATGAAAAAAGAGTAACTCACCTACCTAAGTGTACTCAGGAGAAACTACAGTACATACCATGGTCTTTTATTATACAGAGAAATAAACTATTTTGTGACACCAGTATTTATTCCACTGCAATGTGCATTATTCAAAGAAAATGCAAGCCAGCATTTCCAGAAGCATCGGAGCAAAACACTTGAAATACATAATGATTCTAAACCCACTTAATTCTTGAAAAATTACCTGCATTAAAATGGGGATCATCTTCCATTGATCCTACTGCCTCCTCAACTGCATCTAAGGCGCTGCCTCCCCGTTTCAGGATACTATAACCTTGCAGTGCAGCTCTGACAACACCAGCACGACTTCCCTTTTCTCGTTCTTTAAAGATACGGCCAGCTCCACCATGCACAACAATGACAGGCTTCATCCTGCCAAATTCCTCCCAAGGCTTGCAGCTGTGCACACAGGTTACTCGTAATTATCCTGTTTTGGAAAGAAGAGTCTTTAGCATGTGCTCCCTTCTACATGGACAGAGCCCTGTGGGTTAGTTAACAGATACAGTCAGTTTGCAATCATTTTACCCTTCAGGAAGCTGAGTAATCACACGAAGGAGCTCCTAACTCAAGCTTGGACTGGAGGAAGCCCCAGGCAACTTGGTGTAACTTTGAGGTCAGCCCTACTTAGAGCAGGGGGCTGGGCCAGGTGGCCTCTGAAGGCCCCTTCCAGCCCAAATTACTCTGTAATCTCATGATTCAGCATGAACCCTGTCTGGTGATATTACAAGTTACACAGAAACAAGCGTCTGAGTAACCCTTGATCCTGCTAACTGCTCTTCATGTTAAATGGGTAGCTCTGTTTTTCGAGTACAGTAATATAACTGGAGATAAAGAAGAGCAACTGACCCGACCTCAGTTAGCTGCTTAACCAGCTCTACTGCCTGGATTTCAAACCTCTGACCTCTTGCAAAACTTTGTACTTCATGCAGGAAAACAAGGCGTTCAAAACTGGCAGTCAACAGTTTGCTCTTACTGCTTACTGCCTCCTGTGAGCAAAAAAGTGTATTGCTATGTATCTTTGCTGACAGTGATTACGTTTTTGCTTCCAGAAAAAGGCAAAGGAGAAGCAGACTTATCTCCTGCCTGAATCTAGGGCACCTCACAGAGGAAACTCAACGTGAAAACAGTTTCTCAGGGCCACCTATTTTTGGAGGCTGTGAAGCACAAAATCGAACAGCCCTTCCCTCATCCTATACGCACACCCTTTAGCCAGAGCCTCCCAGTAGCCCTGCGCTACCGGCAGCCCGGCGGCTCGCACTCCCGCAGCCCCGGGAGCGGCACTGACTCTCGGGACCCGCTTGCCGGGACGGCAGCAGGAACGCGCCGAAGGAAGCCCCAGCCCGCGCTGCTGGGGCCTTACAGCCCGAGGTGGGGCAGAAACGTCTCGTTATCACCGAGGTTCCCTTAGCGAGGCCTTTCCAGCTTGTATTTCAATGGGCAGCTACGCTCTTCCCCTCCGCGAGAGTCAGGGGAAGAGGAACTCAACACTGGCACCCCTCAGCCGCGGACCAAGCCCTGCCGTGCACCGCGGCGGCGCCTCCGCTCGGGGCGGGCCTGGCCCGCCCCCCGCGCCCCGCCGGCCTGCCCGCCCGCCTGCTCCCGGCGCCCCCGCGCAGCGTCACCCGCCCGCACGGAGAGCGAGAGCGTGGCCTCGGAGCCCACCTGCAGCACCCCGTCCCCGCGGCAGCCGAGCGCAGCGGGTGGCGGCACGGTGCGGGCCCGGCCGGCCCAGCCTCAGGGGACGCGCACCGCGGCGGCGGGCGGGCAGCCCGTTCCCCGGTGGCGCCGCTGCAGGCAGCCGCCCTCAGCAGACATGGCACCCTCCACCCGCGCTGAGGGATGCCCGCAGTTAAGATGGCGGCCTGCCGCCATGTTTCTGGGCTTTCAGCCCCGGCCGCGGCAGGGGCGCCGCTGGTTCAGGGCCGGCGGGAGCGGCCGGGCTGGCTGGCGGGTCGTGTGGGAGCATCGTGTCCTTCTCGGCTTCGTTTACCCCTCAGCCGCAGCCAGGCGGGGAACGAGGTCCCCGGCAGCACGCTCCCGCGGCGGGGCCGGGGTAGTGCGGCTGCTGCGGCGCTGGGGAAGGCTATAGCTGTGGTGTGGTGTCACCCACCGCTGCTTGCTTTCCCCTCGAGTTAAATGAGAAAAATGGCACCTCTGCCCCAATCGAAACCCATGGGCACATCCTGCTGCCCACTGTTCCCCTCTCCTCTGAACAGGCCGGGTTGTTCCCGTTCCCAGCCGTCGGGCTGCGGGGTGTAAGTGAGAAGGAAAGAATATTAGGATGAAATTCTTTACTGTGAGGGTGGTGAGACACTGGCACAGGTTGCCCAGAGAAGTTGTGGATGCCCCCTCCCTGGCAGTGTTCAAGGCCAGGTTGGATGGGGCTTTGAGCAACCCGGTCTAGAGGAAGATGTCCCTGTCCGTGGCAGGGGGGTTGGAACTATATGATCTTTAAGGTCCTTTCTAACCCGAACCATTCTATGAAAAGGGCTGCGGGCCCCAGGGCAGCTGGTGCCTGTGGGAGACCTCACAGCGTCCCAGTCTGCGGTCAGGTTGCACAGGCCAGGTGAAGATCACCTGTAAGTGGCCACGCTGATCCCAAATAGATTGCAAAGGCAAGAAAAAAGGCTTGCTATGTATTATTAGTGTTTTTTTAATAGTAGGCTGTAGATGGAACAAACAGTTGTTTGCTATAAAAAGAAGTACTAAAAAAGTTTTTCCTGAAAAGGAAAAAATATTTGCAGAATAGAGTTCATGAAAAAAAAATCCAAAGTTCCTTACCTTTGTAGCAAAAAATATCAAGAAATTTTCTCAAAATTTATACAAACTCTACCCAGCAAGCAGTCAGCCTTCTTCCTTGGCCATCCCTGCTTAGCTCACCACCTCTTCGCTTCTTTTTTTCTCCGTTTTGCTGCTCTAGGCTAGGCTGTGGGGAAACCAGTGAATGCAGTCTGATGTGGCCATGCAAGGAGTCGAGGTGACACGACTGTGCAAAAGGACAAGGATTTATGGCAACGTGGAGTCACTCAATTTAAGATCTGTTTTGATCCTGAAGGTTGGTTTAAAATGAATTAGTGTGGTTTAATTAAAAGGAACTACTCTGGATGGTTTTTCCTTGTCACTGATAGGATTAACAAAGAGGAATTTAAATATCGCATGTGAATTATTTGAGAGCACCGCTTGTTTTTACAGAATATTTATCTTGCTTTCAGAGGTAATGTCAAAACAGGAAACTGATACTAGCTAGATTAAATAGTTTAGAAGAGTTATTTAAATTGTTTGCACAGACAGCTGAAGACTAAATTTATATAGTTACCTTAAATGGAAATTTTAATATTAATCTAACATTGTTATGATTCAACAAAACAAGCATGTCACTTGATAGAACTGGAATAATCTGTTTCTACATCATTTTTCTACCTTAAGCCCTCTTTGGAGAGCATTGTTGTCAAATCGTTTTATGTTATTTTAGAAATGCTATAAAACCTCTCAGAACTTACTGGAAAGTAGTATTTTTAATTTTGTAACTATTACGTAGTTTTTTAAAATCAGCATATTGAATTGCATATCAGGAATCTGCCCTAAACCTATGTACACCATTAGGATAAGTTTTAAATAGTTACTGTAGAGACCTATTGACTTCATTCTTGCTAATTTTCTTGAGAGAGCTTTGCATATTGTAGTTGCTAGAGAAGCAACTTTAAAAACACACAGAATAAATTCATTCTTTTGCATGTACAGCCTCATGGAGATCAGCTTTCCTGCCTGTAAGTTGAATGTGCTATGCTTGATAGTAGGTGAGTAAGGGCGAGAGGGCTGAAGCGGGGAAGTAAGTGGTCTCACCATGTGTGGATAGGGAAACGTGTGTGTGTGTGCGAGAACATATCATAGGGTCTACCTTGCATCTCAGATGACTAAAATACAACTATAATTGTGCCTTCTATTTTCCTGCAGAACCTGTATAATTAAGGGCATGCCCTCCTGCTTCTAGAGAAATAATTCCCCTAGAATCTTATTGAAAATTTAATTTTAAGAACCAGCAAAAATAGGAAAATATATTGTAAAAGTAACTCTTTTAATGTATCTGCATAATGAATTTTTTTTTTTTGAGTAAATGTTGATGTAGCAACTTGTCTGTTATCCATAAACTATTTGAAAATCTTCAAAACCTGATGTAGAACAGAAAGCAAAGTTCTTTGTTTTATTGCTTGGATTGTAGAAGCATGCAGAGTTGATCAACACTAAGGCTGCTTGAGCAAGTGTCATAAGCATGCAGAAACACAATACTAATTAAAAAAAGCCTGCAAACTTGAATCTTATATGTAGGCAGAGCTGTCATATGAAGGTCACTTCGGCATTAGTATGCTCAGGTCATGCTCTGCAAAAACTTATGCATGTTGAATAACTTTGTTCACGTGCACAATTCAATTAAGTCTGTAGTCCGCTTCTTACCATGTTCTTATTGCAAAGAGTATGCTACCATTTAGAGAAGATGGAAAATCCAGTTCTTCTGAGAATAATTGTTTTTTATGTGAATTGCAATATTTCTTAAACTTGCTTTCAGGTAAGATCAGCAGTGAAATGTGCAGCAGTAAGATAGAAAATGGTAGCTGTGGTATTCACTAAAATACGTGTGTGATCAACTAAGAATTATTAATGACATATATTGAATTAGTGTAGCTGGAAATATTTTCTTGCATGGAGGGGCTTGAATCACCAATGGCAATGATGTTTTCTTCCCTTCTGCCCAGAAGTGAGATTAAATTGGAGGTGTCTTCATTTTCCTCCTTTGAGGAGATTTTAACCCTAGAACTTGGATGTCCTTCATGTAGCAGATTTCCCCAAACAAAACGTTAACAGCATCTTAATTGCCCCCAGTATTTAAGTATTTCCTGCACAGGGAGATGGTCCTACCAGACAGACAGAAGTATGTGGCTCTCTGAGAAACCTGTGTGCAGGAGGAGAAGGCGGAGCGGCGTATGATGCAGTACTGGTCGTGGGAAATCACAGTTCAGATCCTGGTTTTGAATCGAGCACAGAATGGGTTTTACCAGTTTTCAAAGCTAAAGTTTGAAAATGGCCCTGGTGGTTCCTGTCTCTGTCATGTGTATTTACTGAGAATTAATCAGTATTTATCAGCTTTGTGCTTTGCTGAAGGTGCATTTGAGGTGAGTGTCCTAAGCACAAGGCAGTCAAACTGCAACATGGATGACTGGCAGAGACTAAAATTAGAAATTTTCCTTTTTTCTTCCTGTTGTTATAAAAGCCCTGAATCCATGTTGAGATTTTGTCACTGCACGACTGAAAAAACCTGTTCATCTATCATCACCTCTGTGCTTTTGAAGTCCCTCCCACAGACTGTGAAGTCTATAAATCCCAGCCTGCTCCATTCTAGTCACTTTAACTTCAAAGGCGGCAGATCAAGTTCAATTTTTTGAGATTATTTTAAATTCTCTGTTTAGTCCAAGCTTTACTTTCCCTCTGTAAAACTCTTTCAGACATTCTTGTTTTGGCTAATCTGCATAGTACATATGTGCAACATGTTGGAAAACCTGTCTGTATGTCTGACAGAAGCTTACAGCTTCCCAGCAAGTACAGGGGACTTCTGGATTGATCCGTTCAGAGAAGGTGGTGTTACGACCTGGTCGCAACTAGTTCATAAATCCCTTGGAGTAAATTAACATGAAACGACACCAAATAACTGGTATGAAATTAAGAACAATTTATTAATACAGGGAAAGCGGCATGGTTGTAAGTGTCCTGGGTTTCTAAAGGCATTGTGAAAAGAGAGAAAAGGAAAAGGGAAAAGAGAAAGAGGATAGAGACTATGAGAGAGAGAAAGAGAGATCATCACCCTTGGATCCAGCGATGTAAGTTGTCTGTAGAGTTGGTAAGTTGCTTGCAGAATTGCTCCTCCGGTAAATCGCTTGCAGGATCGGTCCTCAGGTGGCGGGCGGGAGCGCGCACCAGCATCCCAAGCGAGAAGGTCTAAATACTTTAGGTCATTTGCATGCGAGATAGGAGAGGGTGGTAACATCCCTCTTGTCTCCCCCCCTCTGCTCACTTCCCATGCTAATTGGGACGCCTGCGCTTTGTAGTCTTAGATTGTTCTCGAAATGAGTCGGTGGTCCCCCAAGGGGTGTCTGGTGGTCGTGATCCCCTAGTTGTGGTGTCTGCTGTATGACCCCGCTTCTGCACAAGCGTGGTTGAGGCCTTGCAGAGTTGTTGCACATGTAGGCTGGTCCCAAGGAAAAGATACCATCCTGCCTCTGCAGCACTTATCTCTTACTTCAGCCAGAGTTGTAAATCACAACAATTAAGGCACAGCAGGGGTATTGTTCTGTTCCCAAGGCCCTTATCTCTTGCCAGACTTGCAGGCCTCTGTAGCACCCATATCCTCCTCCAGACAGAGTTGTCAAACAAGTTGTTTAAGGCATACAAACTCTGTCCGTCACAGGTGGCACCCTCAGAGCTGGCAAGAGTTGTCCTTGCTTTGGTTCAACCCAATGCCCCCATCCGAAAATGCTTGCAAACTCCAGAGCTATCACAGCTCCAGAGCTGGCACTTAAACCCCGAAGATTTAGGAAGTATTTCTCTTACATGCTTCTCACATTTATTTTGTCTTTAAATTTTGATTACATTAGGAAGAATGCGGTTCTCTTTGTTCTTAATGATATGCAATTAACATGCTAAAGGCTACAATTAAAACAGAGATTTTAGCTTAGCCCATGTTTTAGGCTGTCCTGGTTTTGCAGGGATAAAATTTATAGAATCAGCTTTCTGTTACATTTTGTTTCAGTTTGTGGCCAGCCGTGGTACGGTGATCAAAGGCCATTAACAGTTAAATCCAGGGCAGCTGACCCAGGCTGGCCCAGCTGTATTTTCCCCCTCTCCCCCTCTCCCCAATCGTTACTATCCCTGCAGGGACTTGCCACCACTCTATGAGCCAAGTATAATTTTGTGTCTTTTGTATTAGTATTGATATTGGTTTTCTTATTTTATTAAATCTGTTTAAATTTCAACCCACGAATCTCCCTCCTTTTCCCAATTCCCTTTCTCAGTTGGGGAGAGGAGACTGGTGATAGAACAACTGGTTATTGTTTAGCCATGGGTGCAGGCTAAATGGAGACACAGGCAAAACCATCTTTACTTTTTAAAATACGTTAGAACATGTTTGCTTAAATATTGCTTGAGATAAGGCCTCAAACTTACAGACAGTCCAGGAATTTCCAGGGAAATTTATAATACACCTTAGCAGTAACTAAGGCTCAGTTCTAAGTATTTTGTCATGTGTGTAATCTTACTGAGGACAACAGAAGTTTCCACAGTAAAGATTTTAGGCGGCCTTGTCAATATATAGAACGCCTCGGGGAGAAAAGTTAGCACAAAATAGTTCAAAATAGTTCATAGAAGATTTTCCTGTCTCCAAGTTGGAGCAGAATGAAAATTAATAAAAAAATCTGTCGATTTTCATTCTTTCTCTGGAACTTCTTGTTACTCAAATCTATGGATGTATAGTGACCCTAAATGCAGTATATCACAGAATGCAGGAAATGAAAGATCATCAGCATGGCAGATCCATACCAAGTGTATGTATGATACTTGAGAGACTCTTCATACTTGAGAGATGAAACAGGAATAAAATTAAACTAAACTGGGGCACAGTCATGGAATTAAAATAATTAATTTTTAGTAACATAAAGGTTTAACCAAGTTGCCAGACATTGGAGAGAATCCTGGGGCTCCTGTATCAGATGGAAGATTCCCTCTCATGATTTGAAATGGGGTTCAAACTTAGTAAATGCAGCTCCAGGGGGTCATCATCATTACCTGCAGTTGAACCTGTGGAGGTGGTTTAATTTTGCAGAAAGGTGGACAGGGAAAAATTAAACTTCAGAAGTTTGCTTGGTGTGTGTTACTTTGCAGGTATGCTTATACGTAGCAGTTACTCTGTTACCAGGAGGATTGTAACGACCACGTGTGGCCATTAGAAAGGAAAATAAAGGCATGATAGTTTTTCTTAGATCAAATGTTTGGTGTATTTGTTAGGATTATTTTTGTGTGTAATGAAGTACAAAGCTGAGATGTAATGGTAACAGAACCGTGAAAATGTAAGTGATGAAGTTAGTTTGTTGAAAATGATTTATGTAGCCAATAAAAGAATGTCCTAATTAACGTTAAGAAATGCTTAGAAAACATGCATGCTTTGTACATAAAACAAGATTCACAAGGCATGTTTAGAAAGGTGATTCTCCAGAGTTTTTCCTTAATTTATTTCTTAAGAAAATTTCTTTTCTTTTTTCCATCTACCTTTGCTGTTGCCAGGCTGGTTTTGAGCAAACATCTGGTTTTGTTTTTTGATAATAAGGAATTACATTTCTCTCTCTTCATTTCCACCTAAGTGTAAACTAATACAGGAGCTGCGATACTTTAATAATAATTGATCAAAAAATGAATGGGAGTGCATTCACAGTATATTTCACTGAAGCGACTAAAGCTATTGCAGTACTAACAACACATGAACAAACAAATGAACAGATGTGATTGGGACTGGTTTAAGATGAGTAGGAAGTGTAGACAAAACTACTGCTAAAGATCAAAACATTGGTACCATTCTACTGTTTTCAGCACTGAAATATATGTTAAGAAATGAGGCAAACACAGACATGATACCTTATATTAAACCTTTTTTTGCTGGATTTGGGTGGAGTTGTAAACTGCAAATCAGTTCTTTTATGACCCGCAATTCTCCTTTTTCTTTACTTCAGACACTTGTGAACAGCCTCTGATATTATCTGATAAGTCCCTATTTTAATATTATTTCATAATATAGTCTCAAAATATTACTAAGGAAACTGAAATAAATCATTATGCATATCTTTACATTCAGTAGCCACCTTCAGTTGGGTATTAATTGGCACAATATGAAACAAATCTGTTGTTAAGGGCATTCACATGTTGAAGTTATATTGAAAGTTTTGCTGGGCTGTGCAGGAAAGAAAGATTTATTTCTTCATCCAACTGTTTGCGCACCTAATAAACAACTTACCTGGCCTGTATGTTTGTGAAAACAGCAGATCTTTGGGGATTATCAGATGATATTTTTTCAAGAGCAAGGTTTCAACATGAAACTAAAAGCTTCGTTCTGAGTGTCGTATTCATCCGGAGAACAGCAATAGGCTTTGTGACTGATGTGATGAGGCAAGGCCAAACAAAACAGCTCTGGTTTTGAATATTGGATAGTTTCTAGTGTTACAGGTAAGGAGGGGAGACTGTTATGAAATTCAGTCTTCTACAACTACCGGATGTTTCATACAGGGGAGCTAAACTCAGACCAGTATATGGAAAGGACGAGATTTGTGGCATGGACCTAAGGTAGCACACCGGTGAGCCTTAAAGGTGCATGGGAATCTCGGTAATAGTGGTGGAGGTTGTCTTCCTTCTTTAAGATGCCATGAGTAAAATGTGATCTGTATTTTTGTAACAAAACTTCTTGTTTGGTAATGCAAAGTTGTCTCCTGCTGTAATCAGTAAGACATTGGCAATTCTAAGACAACTGCTGTCTTTGCCCTTTTTCTTTCTTCCACTTTTTTCATCTTTCTCTCACATCCCTTTCCTCCCCCTCCGAATTTCCTTTTTTATACAGTGGGCTTCATGAAGAAATTGGCAATGCAGAATTAGTATATCAAGTTGATGGAAAAATCAAGAACCCAAGATAGTATGAGTTTCATCATATTTGGTGAGCTATTTCTGCAGAGGAATTCCTTAGACAAACGCTACTAAAGATAGAATTTGAATCAAAAGGAGTTAACATCTGGACATCAGTACCCCTAAAATTTTGAGGCATGTGGTTAGATTTATTATCTTGCTGCTGCTTTTGTTCCTTCTCTAGCTTTTGCATTTTTAAAGAAATTATTTCAATACCATTTATTCATAAGTCATTGGAAGTTCCATTTTTCCCCACTTTTAAAAAAAACCCAAAGGTTTTTATGATTACAATATTGTGGATGAATGATGTCTATAATGAGTAGAAATGCTTCAAAACAGGTTGAAAGGAGGACGCTAGGCTTTCTGAAATGCTCTCTGATTTAATATGAGATATGGGAGCATCCAGCTTGTTTTAACAATGAAATTTTTTTTTTTCTTTCCCTGTGTAAAAATAGATCACAGTGCAGTGACCCTAGAGGGAGAGAAAGAATGAAAAAGATGTGTGTTTCTCTAAAACTTGTGACTATATTGTTACAATCTGTGTCAAAGGATGACAAATCTGAATTGAACTGCTTCCTGTGTTCTTTGAATTACAGCTTGGTGTGTGCTACGCTATTTTGACCTCTTCAAAATTTTGTAATTTAATTAGCAGGTTTCTTTTTCCCTATCCAGCCCATTTTGAAGGGGAAAAAAGAGTAGACATAGACCACTGTGATAACACTTCATTCATTTCTAATTGCATATTTTTAATGCAATTTATGTGAAAGCATTCTTGTATGAATTTAAATCAGAAGAAAATAAAAATAATAAGCAGTATTAACCAACAGGGATTAAAGACTACATGAACTGGCTAGAAAAAATTTACTCAGTCACTAATTTATAGGCTTGGTTCTTGCCAAGGTATTTGCCCAGCTGCACCTGCCTTATCAACATGTTCAAATGTGAACTGATTAGCACAGAAAGTTGGCAGAGAAATAGGGAATTTTGCACCTTAAGGTCAGAATCAAGGCAGGCTGCTAATGATTTAATGCTGTTACGGTCTGATAGTTCGGCATGAAGGCATCTCTGTATTGCCATCAGTTGACACATGTCTACATTGGAGGAAACACTCTTGTCTAACTGACATCCTTTTTACAGGAACACTAAGTAGCAGGCACCCGCCTTAGCTGGCTAAAAGTTAGGTGTCCTGGCTAAGCTAGTTCTAGGCTTCCTCTGTAAGCCGTGGGGAGAGGGATTTTCAGTGATTCATACTGTTCTAAGACATGTGTCTAAAATAGATGAGATGACTCATCCTCTGGAAGTACCTGCCGCTCTACTGACAACAGAGGGAGACCTAGATGACTAACTTACCCTAGATAGCTAAATTCTGGATTGGTAAGTAATATGAGAGAGAGCTCAGCACCAGTTGTCTTTTTCTTTTAATGAAAAGAGGCTCAAGTATGCAGTCATTATGAAAAAGTGTGTAAGACCGTTGATCATGCAGTATATGCTGAAAAAGAGGTGGACCTGCATTGCTCTCCTGCTGTATCGTTCATAAATATGTTGATTTTATTTTTTGCTAAATTAATCTATATGAGGGATGAGGAAAAGAAGGTGTTTCTTCACCTTAAAAATTCCACTGAAAAGGGATAAGTGTTATTTATATTACACAGACGTGTGAAGCAATGGGCATGATATTTATTCAGTTTCCATTATTGGAATTGCTTTGTATTGAAATTGCTTTATATTTGTACTGGTGGAACTGGATGTAAAATCCATTACACTCGGTGTTTATACTCCAAAAGGTTCTTAGCGTGTATCTGCAAGTACACTGTGGACTTTGAAGATCTGCAGTCTGCAGGGGAACGTACATGACGCTGACTTCACTATCCACTGGTTACTGCTTGAGATGCTCAAACTGTTTGTTGTAGTGCACTTTTTTGTAGAACTTACAAAAATTAAGCTTGAACTCATTAACATTTAGTTAAAACCCGTCACTTGGCCAATTTGAAAGTTACGAAGTATTATCAGTGCATATTCAGGAAGTATTCACAACATCTGATTTTAGCTATAGGTTTCTAAACAAGGACTCTAAGCACCTTCTGTAATCAGCAGAGAAGAGTTGGCACATCCAGGGAACAATTCAGAGCAACTGAGGTAAGCAGGAAGTTAGTGCTCTTGTTGCCCTCCAGAGGACTGACACTGGTGCCTAGCTTGAATCCTCTGAAATAACTGCTGAGATAACTTACCCCTCTGTATTTACTGTGGAGAAGCCTAGCCTAGTTTTGTAGGCTGCTAAAGTGGGCAACAGGAATACTTACTGTTTCCTATCATAATTTTTAGATCAGTAATACATTGTCAAGTCAGAGTGGAATATTTTTCTGAATATATTTAGAATATATTTCTGAATGTTAAGCTTAGCTTGCATTAAAAGTGGCTGCTGCATGGTTAATATTTATAGTATGCTTAGTTTTAAACTTTTTTTCTCTTGTAACTTAATTGAGTGCCCCCCCACACACCCATGATAGTCAGGAAAATCCATCTGGTTTTCTCAGAAAGTTCGCTTTCATTTTATGTGCTCTCTGGTTGAATCATAAACAATTCTAATCTCTCCTGTGTCTGCAAAGCTTTGAGTACTGAGCTGCTGATAGCATAGACATTGTAAGGCCCTCTTCATTTACCATTGCGTTCAGAGTGTTAGAATGCAACGTTTTGGGACAAACAGCTGCTTTACCTAAAGAACTACACTCCTACTATAGCTTTGAAAGTACAATAACTGGTTATATATTGCTTTATGCAGATTGTACAGAGCTTAGAAATTCAAGGAGCTGAACTGGTTTGCTACAGTTTGAAAAGTGATTCACAGTTTAGGAGCATATTGACATGGTAAGTTGAGATCCATGGATTTTCCTTTCTTTTAATATGAAAGTCCAAGTTTATAGGTAAAGCACAAAATCAAGAAAGGGTGAAGAGAAGGCACAGAATAAAGACCAGCCTTGATCAATCTTCATTGCACACAGAGAGAAAATAGCATGATATAGGATATTTTATCATCTGGGGGGAGGAGGAGTTTCCAGACTTTCAGGGAGAAAAGGAAGCATACTACAAAAGACAAACGACAACTATAAGTGCTGTACACCGGGCATTGTCTTACAGTGAAGGAGTCTAGATGACAAAATTACTTTAATATGGTAACCTTAAGAAATAGCGAGTGCATTCACTGAAGACAATAAACAACCTTGAATCTGTTGGATAAGTTCAAATTCTACTCTTTGGTAGTTCTTGTTTTAAAGACAAAAAAAAAGGTAAAATTGCAAAGGACACAAGGGTGTATCCAGGGGAACAAGAACATCATTTATAGTCACCAGAGTTGTTTGATGGGGCTCACTTGCTAGATATCTGATAACAAGGAAGACCAATCTGTCACTATATGGTTCCATAAAGAAGATTTGTCTATAATGGGGAGCATTAAACAGGGTAATGGAAATTACTTGAGCAGCTACTGAATTAATTTTCATTTTAAACATACTCTTACTTGAAGATAACAACTGGCTGGACAGCATGGCAAATTTTGTATTTGAGTGCCTGTTAAAAAGGACTCTGAGAAGTTTGCTGGTTTTGAATATAAATCTGATTGTGCTGTCAGCTAACATCTCTCTTACCTAGGGCAAAACTTTAAGTGATGCATAATACAGGTAGGACTCCATTGTGGACTCCTGAAATCATTATCTCATACACAAACTGCTATTATTTAATAGAGAAATGTAATTGTTTCTCCAGAGGGTGGTGAATGCGATTCACTATTCTTGATCTTTTTCATATCAGAAGAATACTGCTGTTGCTAGCTCAGAAGACTTTTTGGCAAATCAAAAGGAGACTGCTAGTTTAGCATTTCTCTGTCAGTTTGAAATCCCCAAGCTGTAGCTTCGAGCTCGGCAGTGAGTGCTCTGCAGTGGTACCAAGAGAGCTGAAATAATCAACAATAGAAACCTTTTATCTCATGTCTGAAATCCATAGATAGAAAAAGAAAGTATATATAAATATTTCTCTTTAATATTTCACATCATGCTTCCACTTAAGAAGTTTAAAGTTCTTTCACTGACAGTGGGCATAAGCCAAACCAAGCCACAGGGTTAATCATAAATAATTTACATGAAATCCTTCTACTAAGATATACTGCAATTTCATAAAGAATGAACACATGTTCTGAGAATATGTAAGGATTGCTAAAATTAGCTTGCATTAACATGCTTGGGAACAACACATGAAGCTGCTGTTGAGGTTTTTCTGACATAACTGATCATGTTGCTCGCTGTTCACAGCAATTAAATGCTCTTTTTCTGTTTGTTTTTTTTTCTTTTTCTTAGAACTGCTTCCAGATTAAGAAAAGAAATCTGCTAAATATTCTGAACAATGTTGACTGGTAAAGGCTGTAGAAAAACTATTGCTGCAATGAACAGGATTAGTTTTGGATTACTTTCTCTACAAAGACTCTGCAGCAGTGCCTTACTCCTCCTTTCTGAGAAACGTCAACCTTTTTGGGTCTCCATGGTTATCTCACAGAATGAAAAGTAAAAGCATTCTGGGATGATTATACAAAAACTTGTAAAGGGTAAGGGAAAACTAAAAGACAGTGTTTGAGGACATTTTCAGATGACTGAGTCTGTGTGTGTGTATGGTTGAAGAGATAAAGAGGAGCCTTAAACTGTGCAGCATGTGATGGACCTTGGCTTGGGGAAGATACAGAACAGACCTTAGTGATTTATTAGTGTATCTTTTGAACATGTACCTACCAATTCGATTAAAACAACAAGAAATGATAATTAGCTGGATTGTATTTGGAAACTACACCCGTGGTTTAGTTATTAAATTTAAACATCAGTAAAGTACAAAATATTCAATATTCCTAAAACACCTGTACAAAAGAGATTTAAGAACATAGGCTAGGCTTGCATATGGATGTGCATACCATTAAAGCTGGGGTAGTGTGGATTTCTGCCATGTTCTGTAAATGTAAGATACATAAATTACAATTGCTTAGGGATAGTGTTGCTTACATGAAGCGCTTCTCCACTGTTTTTCATTTATGAATAAATGTGCTTGGTGTGACTACTCTTGTCTTGTATCCTGTATGCAATGGCTTGCAGATGTATAATATCTATAAGCTGTGTTTCTCAATATTGATTACAGGTATTTTATGTTTACAGACAATTCAAAGCTGGGAGGACTGAAATACACCCAAGAGAGGTTTAATGTTGATGTGGAAAAATACTCTGAGAAAATCAGGATGCAGTTTGGGGACAAATTCAAATTACTGCTTTATTCAGATGGTATTTCTTATCTAAAATGTAGTATGAGGAATGGATAGTGGTACTTAGGTTAAGCATGAGTCAACAGTGTTGTGTTGCTATAAAAAAGGAAATATGCTGGGGAGATATGACAAATATCAAATATTTAAAAGACTTAAAAGTAAAAAGAGAATAACCTGTCCTGTGGGATAATGGAAGTAGGAAAATATGAAATGGGCTTAAATCGTAGGAAAATTACAGGCTAAATGTTATCGTTACAGGACTGCTTCTTCTGAGCTCAAGATCAGAGCATCCCAGCAGGTAGGAAGTCAAGGAAGGGTAGCAGGAGACCTGCATGGTTGAACAGGGAACTGCTGGGCAAACTCAAGTGGAAGAAGAGGGTGTACAGATCATGGAAGGAGGGGCTGGCCACTTGGGAGGAATATAAGTCTGTTGTGAGAGGATGTAGGGAGGCAACTAGGAAAGCTAAGGCCTCCTTGGAATTAAACCTTGCAAGAGAGGTCAAGGACAACAGAAAGGGCTTCTTCAAATACATTGCGGGTAAAGCCAACACTAGAGGCAATGTAGGCCCACTGATGAATGAGGTGGGGGCCCTGGAGACAGAGGATAAAAACAAGGCGGAGTTACTGAATGCCTTCTTTGCCTCTGTCTATACTGCTGGAGGCTGTCCTGAGGAGCCCTGGACCCCTGAGGCCCCCGAAGTCAGGATAGAGGAGGAATCTGTCTTGGTAGATGAGGGCTGGGTCAGGGACCAATTAAGCAATCTGGACGTCCATAAATCCATGGGCCCTGATGGGATGCACCCGCGGGTGCTGAGGGAGCTGGCGGAAGTCATTGCTAGGCCACTCTCCATCATCTTTGCTAAGTCATGGGCAACGGGAGAGGTGCCTGAGGACTGGAGGAAAGCGAATGTCACTCCAGTCTTCAAAAAGGGCAAGAAGGAGAACCCGGGTAACTATAGACCGGTCAGCCTCACCTCCATCCCCGGAAAGGTGATGGAACAACTTGTTCTTGGTGCTGTCTCGAGGCACATCAAGGATAGGGGGATCATTAGGGGCACTCAGCATGGCTTCACCAACGGGAAAGTCATGCTTAACCAACTTGATAGCCTTTTCTGAGGACGTAACCTGGTGGATAGATGATGGTAAAGCCGTGGATGTGGTCTATCTCGATTTCAGTAAAGCGTTTGACACGGTCTCCCACAGCATCCTCGCAGCTAAACTGAGGAAGTGTGGTCTGGATGATCGGGTAGTGAGGTGGATTGTGAACTGGCTGAAGGAAAGAAGCCAGAGAGTGGTGGTCAATGGGACAGAGTCCAGTTGGAGGCCTGTGTTTAGCGGACTCCCTCAAGGGTCGGTACTGGGACCAGCACTATTCAATATATTCATTAATGACTTGGATGAGGGAATAGAGTGCAGTGTCAGCAAGTTCGCTGATGACACAAAACTGGGAGGAGTGGCTGACACACGGGAAGGCTGCGCAGCCATTCAGAGGGACCTAGACAGGCTGGAGAGTTGGGCAGGGAGAAATTTAATGAAATATAACAAGGGCAAGTGTAGAGTCCTGCATCTGGGCAAGAACAACCCCATGTACCAGTACAAGTTGGGGACAGACCTGTTGGAGACCAGTGTAGGGGAAAGGGACCTGGGGGTCCTAGTGGACAGCAGAATGACCATGAGCCAGCAGTGTGCCCTTGTGGCCAAGAAGGCCAATGGCATCCTGGGGTGTATTAGAAGGGGTGTGGTCAGCAGGTCGAGAGAGGTTCTCCTCCCCCTCTACTCTGCCCTGGTGAGGCCGCATCTGGAATATTGTGTCCAGTTCTGGGCCCCTCAGTTCAAGAAGGACAGGGAACTGCTAGAGAGAGTCCAGCGCAGATCCACGAAGATGATTAAGGGAGCGGAACATCTCCCTTATGAGGAGAGGCTGAGGGAGCTGGGTCTCTTTAGCTTAGAGAAGAGGAGACTGAGGGGTGACCTCATTAATGTTTATAAATATGTAAAGGGCAAGTGTCATGAGGATGGAGCCAGGCTCTTCTCAGTGACATCCCTTGACAGGACAAGGGGCAATGGGTGCAAGCTGGAACACAGGAGGTTCCACATAAATATGAGGAAAAACTTCTTTACAGTGAGGGTGACCGAACACTGGAATAGGCTGCCCAGAGAGGTTGTGGAGTTTCCTTCTCTGGAGACATTCAAAACCCGCCTGGACGCGTTCCTGTGTGATATGAACTAGGTAATCCTGCTCCGGCAGGGGGATTGGACTAGATGATCTTTCGAGGTCCCTTCCAATCCCTAACATTCTGTGATGCTGTGATTCTGTGATTATTTTTGGTAGGCATATTGAAAGCACTGGGACTGTGGAGGCTTCTCTGCCTGCTTGTTTATGAGCTGGTCAGACCAATATCTGTCAGTTATAATAGATACTGCCTTGGGATTAGATATGTCTTTCAGTTCCTACCAGCTCTGGACTCTATTATTCAATATGGTAATAAAATTGCCCGAGTAGTTTCATGCAAATATGCATAAAGATACAATTCAAACGGAGTGTAAAGCCTTCAACACTAAGCACTGCATGAGAGATGCAATTTTCCTCCAACACAAAATCTACTTCTGTTTTCAGTGAGATAAATAGTCAAGCTTCTAATCTAGCTTTGATTTCATATTGTCATCTCAGTGTCACTCCTTCTTCACAATATCTCCTCCAACCCGCAGATCCCTGTATCAGAATAATACCTTTGTCACCTTCCTCCTCCTTTGTAGGTTAGGACAACACAAAAAAGGAAACAAACCACTGTGGACGGCAAGCTCAGTTCACGTTGACAATATGATGCTGCTGTTGAAAAGGCAAATTTTATTCTGTGGTGTGTTAAATAAACGTCACATGTAAAGAACTGAAGGTAGTTGACCTACCTTACTTGGCATCAGCTAGGCTACTACAGGGCAACACCATTAGAGAGAATCCAGAGGACAACAACAAATACAAACATTTTAGAAAATATGACCTGTAAGAGACAGCAGAATGCAGTGTAGAAATGGGGAGTGGGGAGCTCTCCCTCTTATTTAAGGTGACTCACATTAAATAATGTGTTTAGTGATGAGTATTTACTGTTTAATGAGATGCATATGTATATGTCTATGTAGATAAAGAAAGCTCTTAAGGGAAGCACATTAACTCTTGCAGTCTGTAAAAGGCTGTTAAAAGGCATGAGCTGTCACTTGAGCAAGAAGATAGCAATTTCATTTTTTACCAAAACCTATATTCAAGAAGGGCTTCTGTCTAAAACGAGACAAGCTCTATTATGTTGCTGCTTTGTTAACATTTCTGTGGGAAAATTTTAGAAATAGGTTACCCACATATCTTTCAGGGCTGATCCTGATATGCTGAATTTTGTTCTCAACAGGTCCATCCCCATTTTGGGACATTTCCAAACATGATTTTCTGCAATTTCCATTATTTAATAGGGTTTGCTCTTGGTATTTGTAATCAATTTTTTTTTCCCATTTTCAATCTGTCACTGTGTCCAGAATATCTAAGGCAGGGGAAGAGAAGCCTCCAAAAGGTTGGTGCTAACACTGCTATGTAACGCTCTTGTACTTGATCGCTATCAGAAAACGTAACAGAGTACCACACGGATGGGTTTTGGGGAAGAGTTTTCCTGACAGAACACCATGTGCTGGTATGATCAGATCTAGTTGGACACATGCAGTGTTTTCTTTATGTGGGACTTGGTGAAGGGTAGTTGCCTCTGCTACGCATAAACCAGGAGGTTTCATAAGGCAGTTCATTGTTTGCATTCGTTTGTTTATGGCCCCAACATGCCTATGATTAGACTGCAAAACGACAGTATACAAAAAATATGCATTTATGTTAGTTCACTGATCCAAAATACTTTTACCAATCCACAGTCTAGATGAAAAAGAACCTGAGGGACAATTTAAAGAGGGGTTGTTAAAGGGAGATCAAATGTGTTTTATTTTATATTGCTGAATCTTCGATCAGGTTAGGCTGCATTTTGCTGGGTGTCGTACGAGCACACAAGTCTGAATTTCCACCTCAAAGTGCTTGAGTTTTGTCTGACTCCAGCCTCTACTTATCCAATGATAATGCCATTTGCTAAAGCGGATGACACTGAGAAATGCCTATTTTGTGATACACGCCTACATGAATGCAGAGGTGTTGCAGTGTAGAAGTTGTCTCCAAACAAAAAGGAATAGAACTAAACTCATGTGATGGCTCTCAGATCTAACTTAGCTTTCAGATACCTCACACCACTAACCCTGCCTTAATCCACTGGATAAAGATCTTTCCAGACTGAAATGACTCAGGATTTTGCACAGCTGTTCAGTGCAATCAAAGGACTTTTGAGAGCATTGAAAACCACTGCAGAAAGGAAGTTTTAGGTAATTAGCATTATATAGTTTGTGGAGCAGGTTTTGAAGCTTGCTTTTTGTATGTGGGTTTTTTTCCTAATAAATAAGCTGTATTTCCTAACACCTACTATTTGTTTTTTTAAGTTCATTTTGCCAGTATATATGTTATATAGGATATTAAAAGGGTTGGCAATGGATTTGCAGCCTTTATTAAGGACGGACTTTGGATTACGAACTGTTACAGTTTAAGTGGCCCCTGTCTATTTTAAGCAGTGTAGGGATTGTTTCTCTTTGCACAGCAGCTTCCCAAGTAACTCTTTTGTACAAGGAATAAATATTTGAATTAAAGGCTGAAGTATGTGCAGTCAGTAATGTCTGTGAAACAGTATCGGAAACCTGTCATTAGTAAAAAGTTTTCAAATTTGAGACATTTAATTGCTTTTCTCAATTTCCTGTGAGACAAAAAGAAAAATCTAAGAGATTTTTCCCATTATGTGTAAGTGACAGCAGACTCATCTTTTAAAATAATAATCAATTTCCTCATTAGAAGTTCTTACCTGGATTTTTATAGAATTGTTCTAAAATATCATTTACCTTCTATTGAACAGTAGATTCTTTGAAGTAATTACATTCTGCTAGAACATATTTGCATCTTTCTTACCTAATCTATCAAGAAGCATCTTTCCATTCTTCTTCTCACTCTCAGTTTCACCTGGGTTTTAATTTCAGAATTAAAAAAATAAAATCACTCTTCTTGTTAACTTTAAGTAGCTATTGTCTGATATCTGAAGAAACAACAAAACATCTGCAGATAAATTTGTAAATCTTGTTTCTGGATTTTATTCCTTTTTATTTTATGGTCCATCAATGGCTCTGTTTAAAAGAACCCCTACATAAATGTGTCAAATATCTATTACAGTCCATTACCTTAATTCAAATCTTAAAATTAGCTGGGAAGTTTAGTATTATTAAATATTGGTGAGGGGATATCACGCAGTCTCCCTAGGACCTGGTTTAAAGCAACTTGGTTTGTACAGAATACTGGTTAATACGTGAGAGACCAAGTAAGGGAAACTGGAAAGGATCTAGTTATAATCTGTGATTTGTAAACTGTGAAGAAATTAGCCTTTGATTGCACATAGCTTTATAAACCTCTATCTTTATAAACCTCTGTCTATAAAGCACATCTCTATGCTTTCCAAAGGAAAATGAGTTTTTATGTTTTCTCTGTGTCCTTCTCTCAACTTTCTTTTTCTGTTCTCTTCATGCCTACTCCTTCAGAAACAAAAGAGTCTAGTGCCCCGTTTCAACCGAATGTAAGAAAGGAGAAAACTTTGAGGTAATCTACAAGTTTCATGAATGAAGATGCCCGAGGGGAGGTGCTGTGAGCAACTTTGAAGGAAAGGCTGTGTATTAAGAGCATTCTTTATTGAAAAGCCATCAGAGAGGCTATATTGGAGCTCAAACCTGAGAGACGTATCTGTAGGATACAGGACTTCATGGATTCTGGTACATTTCATGGTATGGTTATTTATTTCAGTGGAATTATCCAAATGTTTGAAAGTCAAAACTCTAAATAATACGCAAGTGAGAACAGTGTAAAATAATATGAAACTGGAAAAGTCTCTAACAAAGATTGCGATGTGACTTGTAAGTCCTCTATCATTTACATATTATATTGAACTAGTGTACAGATACTAAAAGGACAGTAGAAATAATAAGGATAATGCCATCAGTGGCTTACAGAGGTGGAAATTTAATGGAAGTGTGAAGTGCTGAGTCATAGTTAAAATATGCAATGATGGAATATGGGATCCTACCATTCTCTCAAATTTTAAGTGGATCTGGTGAGTTTTGAAAGAGATGTTACGTTATTCTCATTAATTCATTTAATGGATAAGAAAAAATATATCAGTTATTCTAAATGTGTTCACCTGCAGAGCACTTTTAAATGCCAGATTTTGTGGCCTGGAGCCACAAAATTTAATGTAGGTATTTTTGCTCTTGGTTTATGAGGATGGGAGTATTGATTCAAGATGGAAATCCTTGTGACGTACAGCCAAATTCAGTGGAACTTGCTGCAGGGACCTGGAAATTACCAGATATGTATGAGGAAACATCAGAGAGCAGCAGAAGAGTTCCATAGGGTTGGTGATATAACTGAGCATGATATAATGTGCTTAGGTCTGGGCGAGTCAGTGTCCTGAAGGTTTTGACAATTTGGAGAGTACACCACAAGTGCAATAAAAGTGGCTTGGAAGTGGACATTCTTGAGGCAATTCCTGACTGGATTAGATTTCCTTCTTCTCCATTACATATGGTTGCACCCTTGGTGTCCAGGTCATTATGCAATTTCATTTTTTTCCAGTTCTTCACCTGAAATATTCTTTAAGCAGTGAACCAAAGCTGGAAGATAAACAGCTTGAGAGCATGGATGTGAGCCCTGTGCTTGTGAGGGAGGAAAGGGAGGGGGAGCAGAAGAATCTGGAAAATGATGTGTTCAGTGTATCTTTCTGCTTGTTTGCTCTCTCTGTATGGTTTGTTTTGTTACTGAACACATCATATAAGAAAAATCTATATGTATTTGTGTCTTAGGTCTAGTGGAAGATGGGTATTCTCTCACTACTGGAGAGAAAGAGTTTAACAGAATTCCATACATCTTGATATACACATTTTCAGAATGAAAAATGAAAACGAATGAAAGATTTCTAATTTCCATGTAGTCAAAGAAAATAAGGAATTTAATGGGAATTCCCAGTTGATAAATGCTTAGAGCAGTAAGTCAACCCGCTGGATTCCCTAGAATCACCTGGAAAGTACAATGGCCTTGTGGTCCTGGGGCACCCAGCTAATGCTAGTGAGTGATGAGGATGGAGCACTGGATGGTAAGCTGCCTCCTTCTGGTCAGTCTGTTCCTGGTACACGTTTAAAGAACACATGTGAATCTCCCAGTCAGGCAAAGATGAGGTGCAGAGCTGTCCCTTCTGTAGGATTATTAGACCATTGCTTGCTATGGAATAGAGATGCATTCATAGTCAAGAACGTTCCCCCACCCTCTCTGATGGCCCTATCCCACAGAGCTTGGTTAAGTGTGAACTCACACCAGATTAACATGTTGTTTTCTCCCCAAATACATTCTCTCCATCCTAATTGTAATTCCCTTTTGTCTCAGACCTAATCTGGAGCTGCACTGACCTAGACCTTGGTGCTGGATTCCACTGTATTTGTGATACATACATTTTCCTGAACCCAGCCTGCATATTTCCCTCCCTTAAAGAGGCCTCTGAAGAACATTGCTGTAGTACCTATGAAAAATTATCCAAGCGATAATAACTAAGTTGTGTAGCAATAGATGCACCTTTTTAAAAACCTTTCAAGCTGTTCATGAACTGTCTGCTTTATGTACATGTATCTTTTTAGCCATTTTTGCCCCACGTCAATTTACTGATCACACACACCTGTGGCTCCTGTTTCAAAGTAGGCTCCATCATTGAATTTTACAAGCGTGAAGATGCAGAGCCTTGCAATAATGCTTACACATAGACTGTGTAAAAGCCGAGGCCTGCCTGAGAGGCTCTCTGAAGTCCCAGGAGAAATTTGCAAAAAAAAAGAGGTTTCAGGATTGAAAACAGAGATAATAAATTATTTGAAGCAAAGTCTCCAAGCGCCATGTGTTTGTGCAGCATCCAGCACGATATCGCCTTGATTATGCCCAGAGCTCTTGAGTCCTGTTACTGTATGTAATAACCCCAGGATGTGTTATTTTATTTATAAACTATATCATTTTTCCCCTTTTCTCTTTCTTGCCATGAACATTTTTTATCTTCCCTCAACCTAGCTAAAGTTTTTTTCCCCTTTTATGAATATTTATCTTCCTATCATATATTAATTTGGAAAGTAAAAAGATCATTTTAAAGAGTTAAATAAACAATAGGCACTAGTTTTAAACTGACAAAGCCATACTACTTAGTATTCCAGGGTTGAACCTAACAATTCATCCTCTGTGGCTCCTAGGACTTAACACCAGCTCGAAAATAAATGGGCACAGTCCCAAATATTGAGGCTGACTTGTTATCTCTATATGTACTTTTCAGATAACAGACATTAAATAGTTCGCCATACAAAGTCTTATTTCAATTAAAATGGTAAAACTGATAAAGAAGTTTTCTTTAGTTTTGGGAATGGATCTCTGGCTTGTAATTGCATTAATTACAAATATACACAGTTGAAAAGTTATTCAAATGCAAATTTTCTTAATGAGAAGAAAGCAACTGGGAGTATAATTTTTAGTTGTTGCAGTTGATGAAAGTATTTGATTTTGTTTTAATTGCACTTTTAATAAAATAAAGTGCTCTCACAGTGATGAGATTTCACTAATACAGCATCATCTAACAGCAGTGCTAGAATTTCCAAAGGTTGCTGAGGGTGGATAGATCAGCTGGCGCTGGGCCCGCAGCGGAGATGATAAGGGAAGGAAACAATGCTCGCTCCTGGGCAGAGCTGTACGTGGTGAGGTGCTGATCTCTGGCCAACAGCAGTGTAGTAAAGGACATTGCCGAAGTAAAGCGCTGGGCAGACAATTTATGCCTTAAAAATTACAAGGGGAGGAGTAAATAAAGTGATGTCTGGGCCCCACCGTTTTCATAACTTTGAATCACAGAGAAGAGAGTTGAGAGCGCCGTTTGGAGAATGTCTGGTCCAGTGTTTCTCTACTGTTTTCAGTGCAAGAATTACAAATCATTAAGAAAATACCCACACACAAGTTTCTGTAAGTGTGCCGAAGTTTTAATTTAAAACTAAATAAAAATGCAGTTTAAATTGGAAAAAATCTATTTACCTCATTTTGCTTGCTTGCTTGCTTTGAAATATGTTTGTGCACTGCAAGAAAGTGATTTCACAGAAAGTGGTGTGCTCTTATATGAGCAGCCAGTGTTTACAGATCACCTGTTGAAGAATACTGACCTAGTCCACCCCTCTGTGCATGAGGCAGGGTCAGCTACACCTAAGCCATTCCTTACAGAAGTTTGTTCCACCTTATCTTTAGCAGCCTTTGGTGATGGTGGCTTTCCAGGCATGGACTGAAGCTTGGTGCACTCCCATTCTCAATGAAGTTATGATGATGCAAGATGCAAGGAAAAGGAATGCCTTCTAAAACTCTTTTCAACCTTATGGAAGAATTTACATCTCGTAGGCTGTGTTAACCAAAGCTAGGGACTTCTTAATTTTTTTTTCTTTAACCTTCAAGTAGTTGATAATTACAAAAGGGCTTGGGACTTCCCTAAAGATTCCCTAATATTTTATCAAACACTGATAAGGAATTGCAGTAACTTCTCTTCAAAAAGATTGATGTCAAAATGGATTTCTCTCCTCCCCCAAACTTCCTTCCCTCAATTTTCTTTCTATTCTAAATTATTATTAAAAATAAAAAAGTATATAAATGTTAGTGGATTACTGTTACTCTTACACCTTTCAGTCTTGCATGTGAGATGGTATCTCTAAGGGAGAGCAATAACCTGGGAAAAGAAGAAGGAAAAGCCTGGTGGCTCAGAGACAGCATCCTGCCCCTCTTCACCCTTCAGTCCGGGAGCATCGGAGGAAAAAGGATGGCTTGTGTCTGCCAAATCCTGTCACTGGATAAGCCTCCTACTACCCATGAGGAGCTGTATCTAAACCCCAGTGGGTTACATTTCCTCACCTGTGAATTCAGAATGCCAAGCTTTCAAATTGGTTTTGCAATTTAAAGCAAGAGTGAATCCCAGAAAGGCTTGGTCTATTTGCAGACAGTTTAGGAATAGCAAAAAGGTAAAATGAGTCAAATAAATAGGAATGTTTTAATTTAACTCTAATTAACATAGCTGAAGGTGTGATGAAAGATTCCCATAATAAATCTCACCTCTTTGCATCATATATAATGAAGAAATAGGTTGATTTTAGCATTTTAACAGAATATAATTTGGTATAGAGACAGAGTGTTAATTTTATAAATTTTTTTCAAAGCAGCAAGTATTTCAGAGGTACATACATGGCAAATTAATTTTTCATAGATATGCATAAATGAAATTTAGAGAAAAAAATATGCATATCTTAAATTGAATAGATTCAGCATAGAATCCTGATAAGCTTTCACCTGCTGTTAATTTTCCTCCGAGATGAAAACACTACCAACCAACAAAACCAGATGTCTAAGCACATCTTCTCAGGGTGGGAAAGAGGATTGTAAGATTAGAACTTCTAACAGATTTTGATCCCGAGCAGCAACCTATAGAAGCCCATGGAGATCTCTCAGATAAATTTAACAGGGTCCAATATATAAGGCCACTCACATGACAATCTCTGTGTTCTACAAAGGAAAGATGAGGGTTACAGGAGTAAAGTAAAGTAAAGGGTGAGGCAAGAGCAGGAAGGAAAGCATATCATCCTGGGAAAGGACAGAGAGTATAGTGAAGTTCAGGTCAGAGAGGAATGAAAGGATAGAGTTGGAAGACGGATAGGGGACAGTAGGTACAGGGTCTTTCCCACTTTTCCATTTTCTTTCCTTGTGTGTGAATGAGGGATATCTCCTAGTCAGCCCTAAGCATTTCACCTTTCTCCCACAGAAGCTCATGGGAAGCGGCTGTTTGTGACCTCCTCCACCCACCCGGGGGGAGATGGCTGGAGTTGTTTTTTTCAGGTTGTTTCTGCTCCAGGAGTACCTACTCTCATTTGACAGCATTTGGATGAATGACCCTGCGAACCTTTTCATGTGCAAAGGATAGCTGGTTTAAGTGCTCTAAAACCTGCATGTTTACTCAATTTTGAGTGCATTGTAGTGATGGACGTCCAGAGATGTGCTTTGGGGAATTTGTGACCTGGGATTCTCCAGAGGTAGCCTTTGGAGGAAGCAAGAACAAGCTTTTCTTACAACTGTCAGATTCCATGAATGTTTTTTCTTCTTAAATATTATTGCTCTAATGGGGTGAGAAAAAGGAAACAGGATCTGGATGGCCAGGATGGCAGGAGTGGCTTGTACACTGTGAGATGGGGAAGGAGATAATGCCAGAGGGAGACAACCATTTGCTTTTAAATGCTTGCTATTACTGTAACCATCATGTCATGAAAGGTCATTGCAGTCTGGAGCAATAGAGCCAAGTTTCTTTTCTCTTTTCAAATGCAGTATTTCAGACACAATCATAATCTCCATTGTGCTATAACAAAGCAGAAGCTTAGGGATGGGAACTGGGCATTTCTAGCACCCCTGCAGCTAGTGGGGAGAAGAGTGATGTGGGATCCCTGGAGCCACTCGCTGGCCTTGGGGGAACACTTGTGACCATGCCCTGTGGGCTGACCCTTTCCTTCTCTGTGCAATATTGACGGTGGTGTTTCCCCCTCCAATAAGTGACAAGGAAAAACATTGTCTGGTTTTGCATCACTTAAACGGATGGAATTGCCACACTTAAATGGATATCTGGAACTGCTTAAAAGTCCACTCGCATGTACAAAACCAAATGTAAATGCATTCTCTTTGAGAAAGAAAGTAATTCACTGCTGAAAAACTCTGCTAAGGCAGTAAATGCATCCCAGGCATATCTTGTGCCCTTTCAGGATGGGAAAGTCAACAAATATTAGGCTTCTAGAAAACCATGAAATGAAGAGTTATTTTAAGTTCTCAAATAACCTTAATTCTACCTTATTTGAACAATGCCCCAATAAACACACAACTTCTCTCTTTCTGTCTCGAAAACTGTACTGAAAGAGAAGCTGCTTATGTTTTCTCTGTGCTCAGACTTGCCCTGGTCCAAAAAAGTATAACCCACCTACTAAAGTTTACAGCTGCCTCACCCCTCTCTTCCTACCCCTTTATCCTGATGCAAATGTGCAGTGTAACACTATTTTTTTTTTCATTTTTCCATTAGTATCTACACATATTTTATTAATCTCCAGCTTCGGTGCTGACAAGCTTTCCAAAAGACCTGTAAGGTGACTGTACCGACCCCTCTCCATGGAAGTGCTCAGATATAGTATATTTTATCTCTTAAGGCACTAGCACATCTCTTTTTTCTTTGATCACGTGGCAAGGACTGAGAGGGGCTCCTGTTCCTCCTGTGCCGAGCATCCCCTGATGCCTCCTCTCGGACCCACAGCTCACCCACACTGCTCTCATCACGTGCTGCAGTTACTCCCATTGAGAGCAGGATACTGGGTCTTTCCCAGCCTTTCCAGGGTTACCGTCCCCAAGGGGAGAGGAGGCAGGACAGAATTCAACTGTCTGTATTTCCTAAGCTTTCTTACAAATTTGAGTTCTACAGAATTTGAAATTATACAAAGGTGCTGTCAGGTGGCCATAATTATTCTCAGTAAACTTTAAAGTAAACACATATTAAATTACTTGTCAGCACATACAAAGTGACTCAGTGGCAGAAGAAAGAATAAAAACTCAATTTTAGTCTTTCACATTGTTTATCTAAATATCTCACTTGCATATCTCGGGTGACTGTTAGTTGTTCATCTTACACTCCACAGTATGTTTGGCTTCACAACACCCTTAGTGGTATGAGGTGACAGCGGTCTGGGTTTCCTGCAGTGTGAAATTCCAGCTGTACCCAGTGGAAGCGAATTGCCTCAAATGTTGTGGCCAAATCTATGACCCTGAAATGTAAGGTGTAGGGGAAACCTCCAGAGATCATGCAGTCCCTTTTTCCATTAAGAAGCAAGACTAACTTTACGCAGGCCATCACGGTCCTTGGCAACCAGCAAAAAGGCTCGGCACAGCTGAGTGATGCCATCCAGCCCAGCATCCTCTGCTGTCACCTTGTGTGTAAAAGCAAGCGAGGAAAACAGCCATTTCTGGCTTCACGTAAAGGTCTGGAGCAGCTGGGAAGGATCCTGGTCATCTCCATATGCCCGTGCACGTGTTCCTGCAATCTGCTGATGTGTTTACCGAGGAGGAGGGCGCTGCTTTCCTGGGACTGGGAGGAGAGGAGCATTTTATTTCTGTATGAGACCTACACAGCTTCCCCAGACTATACTTAGAGACAAAGAGCTGAACAAAGGGGACCACACTGGCACAGCCCATCGCTGAGAGGTATGTATGTGCTTAATATGGTCTTGCACTGGGATGGCAGGGATTCCACCGCCTCCCCGGCTAACCTCTTTTAAGGCTTATAATTAGAAGGCAAACTGTTGATAAAATTCCCTTAAGCATGACTGAAAAATCATGCTTACTGAAAAGTAATTGTATAGCATTTTCATCTTTTCAATAGAAAGGAGTCATCTTGCCTAAGGGTAAATATCTGAAAGTTGGTTGTCGATGTCTAGACTCATCAACCTAGATTCCCTTTATAGCCAGCTGAAAGAAACAGGCACCTCCAGGGCGTGATTCATCTGTCTGTCTTAGAAGAGATGTTAAGTGGAGAAGGATTGCTTTCTGAAATATATGCCGCAGAAATGATTAGAGTTGTACAGGAAATAGTATTCATATTCTGTGGGAAATGGGTTTTAAAAAGCGTGTTTTCTTCAATACTAGAATGAAGAGAAAATCTTTCAGAATTTCAAGAAAATGACATATTTAAAAATTCACTCTTGTTCAGTAAAATTTTTTCTGATTTTTTTTTCTTATTCTATGTTTTATGGTTCATAATGGAAAAAATTACATTTGGAGGTGAAAAGAGGTTTTAATAAGAAAAACTGAAACATTATGAGGTCAGACTGGAATATTTTTATCTGACTGGGATGCTTCAGCTTGGATTGGTTTTGTCTCATGAGAGGTCACCAAAATTGGCCCATTCCTACAGAAGGTTTTGGTTTCCATGGAATGGCATTTTTATAGAAAAATGTGACAGTAGAAGTTTTTCAACTAGCTATAGAATTTATGTATGAGTGGACAGAGTCTAAAATTAACTTTTTTAAATCTCAAAACCCTCTTTATAAAAACATTCTGCTTTCAATTAACAAAGTTATTTTAACTTTCCTAACGCTAACAAGTAGCTCTCACTTTAGAAAGGGCTAACTGTGGCATAGTTCTGAGATATGTCTTATAAAGGCAAGCTTCTAATAAAAGTAAAATAATTAGGCATATAAGCTTACTTTATTCTAATTTGTTGCCAAAATTTTCTCGAAGGACATGACCAATAGACTGAAGTATCATATAGTCCCTACTTTCTCGTGACCAAGGATGAACAAAGAAAATGAACAGAATGATGCTGTAATAAGGAGAATTTATGTTGGTCTCCCTGCAAAAAATAAGCCAGGGATTAGAATTTTGTATTATAAATGAATTATGGATATCAAGCTATCTGAGACTGCAAATACATTGAGCTACAGTATGACAATAATGAGCTGTGACAGTCTAACTGAGTAAGGGAAAGTTTCACAGAACCGAGTGTCTGGAAGGAAGATATCAAAGTTGACAAATGACTTCTAGCTAACTTGCTTCCTTCTCCAAGGCATGTTCTAGTGATGCTGAGGGACAGATGTTAAATGGAGCTAGACAGAACTGGACACACTTCAGTAAATATCTTGCTGATAGAATGATTTATACACCAGGAAGAGAGAAGAAAAATTTTTAGGAAAATCTGAACGATATCTTACTTTGTTCAGACGTACAATGTGGGATTCACCTCACCTAATGGTGAACTGTCTGCTACGCAGCATTTGCACTGGAGAGTAGCAAGCACACTTTATAGTCAATGGAGAGAAGTAAATATTTTTAGGGCACATTTTAGATATGTGCTTGAGGATGAACACACCTAAGAAGCATTTATTTGTCTCACCAGATGAAAAAGGAAGCCTAGGGTAACTAACTTAGATGCCAGTGCTTACAATGGACCTATCACAAATCTTCAGTGCAGTCTCAGTATTTGATAAACTAAACCAGTGCCTGCAGAATATTTTATAATTAATTTTCCATTTTTATTATATTGATTTTTTTCATCAGCCACTTGGATTTAATTCAGTGCCAGATGTTTTCTATGGACTAATTAGCTAACTGTCTGAGGGAGTAATGAAAGCTGAAATATATATATGACATTCTAGTTAGGAAGAATCTGACTGCTATGCATCTAAACCAACCAGAAGAGGAAAAAATGTTATCTGCGTGTAAGCTCTATTAACTTTTTGCCAGGATAAAAACAAATTGAGTTAACAAGAACATAGTAATTAAATAAAAAATATTTTGGTTTATAGTTCCTAGCATAACACCATATTGTTGTTCCCCTATGGCATCTCCATTTCCCGTGTG